>NC_091991.1:83157721-83457721 GCF_044704955.1 Pristiophorus japonicus | reverse complement strand
TGATGGACTGCATCCCAGAGTACTTAAGGAGGTGGCCTTGGAAATAGCGGATGCATTGACAGTCATTTTCCAACATTCCATTGACTCTGGATCAGTTCCTATGGAGTGGAGGGTAGCCAATGTAACCCCACTTTTTAAAAAAGGAGAGAGAGAGAAAACAGGGAATTATAGACCGGTCAGCCTGACCTCAGTAGTGGGTAAAATGATGGAATCAATTATTAAGGATGTCATAGCAGTGCATCTGGAAAATAGTGACATGATAGGTCCACGTCAGCATGGATTTGTGAAAGGGAAATCATGCTTGACAAATCTTCTGGAATTTTTTGAGGATGTTTCCAGTAAAGTGGACAAAGGAGAACCAGTTGATGTGGTATATTTGGACTTTCAGAAGGCTTTCGACAAGGTCCCACACAAGAGATTAATGTGCAAAGTTAAAGCACATGGGATGGGGGTAGTGTGCTGACGTGGATTGAGAACTGGTTGTCAGACAGGAAGCAAAGAGTAGGAGTAAACGGGTACTTTTCAGAATGACAGGCAGTGACTAGTGGGGTGCCGCAAGGTTCTGTGCTGGGGCCCCAGCTGTTTACATTGTACATTAATGATTTAGACGAGGGGATTAAATGCAGTATCTCCAAATTTGCGGATGACACTAAGTTGGGTGGCAGTGTGAGCTGCGAGGAGGATGCTATTAGGCTGCAGAGTGACTTGGATAGGTTAGGTGAGTGGGCAAATGCATGGCAGATGAAGTATAATGTGGATAAATGTGAGGTTATCCACTTTGGTGGTAAAAACAGAGAGACAGACTATTATCTGAATGGTGACAGATTAGGAAAAGGGGAGGTGCAACGAGACCTGGGTGTCATGGTAAATCAGTCATTGAAGGTTAACATGCAGGTACAGCAGGCGGTTAAGAAAGCAAATGGCATGTTGGCCTTCATAGCGAGGGGATTTGAATACAGGGGCAGGGAGGTGTTGCTACAGTTGTACAGGGCCTTGGTGAGGCCACACCTGGAGTATTGTGTACAGTTTTGGTCTCCTAACTTGAGGAAGGACATTCTTGCTATTGAGGGAGTGCAGCGAAGATTCACCAGACTGATTCCCGGGATGGCGGGACTGACCTATCAAGAAAGACTGGATCAACTGGGCTTGTATTCACTGGAGTTCAGAAGAATGAGAGGGGACCTCATGGAAACGTTTAAAATTCTGACGGGTTTAGACAGGTTAGATGCAGGAAGAATGTTCCCAATGTTGGGGAAGTCCAGAGCCAGGGGTCACAGTCTGAGGATAACGGGTAAGCCATTTAGGACCGAGATGAGGAGAAACTTCTTCACCCAGAGAGTGGTGAACCTGTGGAATTCTCTACCAAAGAAAGTAGTTGAGGCCAATTCACTAAATATATTCAAAAGGGAGTTAGATGAAGTCCTTACTACTCGGGGGATCAAGGGTTATGGCGAGAAAGCAGGAAGGGGGTACTGAAGTTTCATGTTCAGCCATGAACTCATTGAATGGCGGTGCAGGCTAGAAGGGCTGAATGGCCTGCTCCTGCACCTATTTTCTATGTTTCTATGTTTCTAAGGAGCAAAAGTGCAAATCAACCTAATTCCGGGGGCGCGACCCATTCATCACAAGGTGACAGCAGTACCGTACATGATGAGAGAAAGAGTAGAGATCGAGCTAGACCAGCTGCAACGAGAGGGCATCATTTCGCCGATCGAATTCAATGAGTGGGCCGGTCCGATCGTTCCTGTCCTCAAGGGAGACGGCACCGTCAGAATTTGTGGTGATTACAAAGTAACTATCAATTGTTTCTCCCTGCAGGACCAATACCCACGACCAAAAGCTGATGACCATTTTGCTACGCTGGTGGGAGGAAAGACGTTCACGAAGCTGCACACGGTTGTATTGACTCTATCAACAACGACCTCGGCCTACATGATGCAGGAGCTGGAGGAATCATCGAAGGCCCGCACCTGCATCAACACGCACAAAGGTCTCTTCATTTATAACAGATGCCCGTTGGGAATTCGAACAGCGGCAGCAATATTCCAGAGAAACATGGAAAGCTTACTGAAGTCAGTCCCGTGCACGGTGGTCTTCCAAGACGACATCTTGGTTACAGGTCGGGACACAAGTGAGCATCTGCAGAACCTGGAGGAGGTTCTTAGTCGACTCAGCCACGTGGGGCTCAGGTTAAAACGCTCAAAGTGCGTTTTCCTGATGACTGAAGTGGAGTTCCTGGGAAGAAGAATTGCGGCAGACGGCATCAGGCCCACTGATTCGAAGATGGAGGCATTCGAGAACGCACCGAGGCCACAGAACGTGATGGAGCTGCGGTCGTTTCTAGGACTCCTGAACTATTTTGGTAACTTCTTACCGGGTCTCAGCACACTGTTAGAACCACTGCATGCCTTACTGCGTAAAGGAGACAAATGGGGCAAAAGCCAAGAAAATGCCTATGTAAAAGCGAGAAAATGATTATGCTCAAATTGCTTGTGTTGTACGATCCATGTAAGCATTTGGTACTAGCATGTGATGCGCCGTCGTATGGCGTCGGGTGTGTATTGCAACAAGCTAATGATTTGGGGAAATTGCAACCGGTTGCTTATGCATCCAGGAGTCTGTCTAAGGCTGAGAGAGCCGACAGCATGATTGAAAAAGAAGAGTTAGCGTGTGTTTATGGGGTAAAGAAAATGCATCAATACTTGTTTGGGCTAAAATTTGAATTGGAAACTGACCATAAGCCACTGATATCCCTGTTTTCCGAGAGTAAGGGGATAAATACTAATGCATCGGCTCGCATTCAGAGATGGGCGTTCACGATGTCCGCATACAACTACGCCATCCGCCACAGGCCAGGCACAGAAAACTGTGCCGATGCTCACAGCAGGCCCACAGCCCACAGATTTAGTCATGGTTATGGAAACATTTGAGAGTGAGCAATCACCCGCCTGACAGCTTAGAACCTGGACGAGCCAGGACCCCTTACTGTCCCTAGTAAAAAACTGTGCTTCACAGGAGCTGGTCCAGTGTCCCAGTGGAAATGCAGGAAGAGATAAAGCCGTTCCAGCAGCGCAAAGATGAAATGTCTATACAGGCAGACTACCTTCTGTGGGGAAATCGTGTAGTGCTTCCCAAGAAGGGCAGAGACACCTTCATCAGTGACCTCCACAGCACCCACCCAGGCATCATAATGATGAAAGCGATAGCCAGATCCCACGTGTGGTGGCCCGGTGTCGATGCGGACTTGGTATGTAACACAGATGTAACACATGCTCGCAGTTAAGTAATGCACCCAGGGAAGCGCCACTAAGTTTATGGTCTTGGCCCTCCAAACCGTGGTCTAGGGTCCATGTCGACTATGCAGGCCCGTTCTTGGGTAAAATGTTCCTTGTGGTTGTAGATGCGTACTCCAAATGGATTGAATGTGAGATAATGTCGGCAAGCACGTCCGCTGCCACCAGTGAAAGCCTGCGGGCCATGTTTGCCACGCACGGGCTACCCGATGTCCTGGTGAGCGACAACGGACCATGTTTTACCAGTGCCGAGTTCAAAGAATTCATGACCCGCAACGGGATCAAACAATGGTCAGACAGAGAGAGCAGTGTAAACCATCAAGCAGGGCTTGAAGAGGGTAACTGAAGGCTCACTGCAGACTCACCTATCCCGAGTCCTGCTTAGTTACCACACGAGACCCCACTCGCTCACTGGAATTCCACCTGCTGAACTGCTCATGAAAAGGGCTCTTAAGACAAGGCTCTCGTTAGTTCACCCTGATCTACATGAACAGGTAGAGAGCAGGTGGCTTCAACAAAGTACCTACCATGATAGCACAAATGTGTCACACAAAATTGAAATCAGTGATCCTGTATTTGTATTGAATTATGGACAAGGTCCCAAGTGGCTTCCCAGCACTGTTGTGGCTAAAGAGGGGAGCAGGGTGTTTAGGGTCAAACTTTCAAATGGACTCATTCACCGGAAACACTTGGACCAAATCAAACTCAGATTCACGGACTATCCTGAGCAACCCACTTTGGACCCTACCTTCTTTGACCCCCCGCAGCAGCCCAGCAGGATTCATCACAACTCTTTTGGGTGGGAACAAAATAAACGTTAGATCAAGTGCCCCTCGATCTGGGGGACACTCCAGACACTTAACTGCCCCTTTTTTTTAATAAATGTTTTTTTTTGTTTTTTTGTGGGGGCTTTTTGTGATTTTTTGGGGGGGCATTAAAACCATATATTACAAGTGCCCCCTATAAAAGGGGAGGTGGACACTAAAAATCCGGCAATTAAAGCAAATTAAACTTTAAAACATATAAAATCAAATTAAAATTTTCACCACACCAGGCATCCCAGCACGGCCAGCTGCACAGCAGCCCAGCGAGGGTCCAACAGATGGTTCACCAAAACCAGCATTTGCACCGAGACGATCAACCAGGGAAAGAAAGGCCCCAGATCGTCTCACCTTGTAAATAGTTACTCTGTTGACTTTGGGGCAGGGGGGGGGGGGAGCATTGTTATGTATGTAAACTTGTATTTATCTTGTACAACCATCAGAGGGCTCATCCCCTGGTGACCCAAGGAATCCCATAATCCCTTGAGAGCACAGGTATTTAAGGAGGCCTCACAGGCTGGAGAGGCACTCTGGAGACCTACAATAAAAGACTATGGTCACACTTTATTTTGAGCTCACAGTATCCAGTCAGGCTCTTTCTTCATACATAACAGTTTTGGTTTCCATATTTACGAAAGGATATACTTGCTTTGGAGGCAGTTCAGAGAAGGTTCACTAGGTTGATTCTGGGGATGAGGGGGTTGACTTATGAGGAAAGGTTGAGTAGGTTGGGCCTCTACTCATTGGAATTCAAGAGAATGAGAGATGATCTTATCGAAATGTATAAGATTATGAGGGGGCTTGACAAGGTGGATGCAGAGAGGATGTTTCCACTGATGGGGGAGACTAGATCTAGAGGGCATGATCTTAGAATAAGGGGTCTCCCATTTAAAACTGAGATGAGGAGAAATTTCTTCTCTTAGAGGGTTGTAAATCTGTGGAATTCGCTGCCTCAGAGAGCTGTGGAAGCTGGGACATTGAATAAATTTAAGACAGAAAGACAGTTTCTTAAACGATAAGGGGATAAGGGGTTATGGGGAGCGGGCGGGGAAGTGGAACAGGCTCGAAGAGCCGTATGGCCTACTCCTGTTTCTATTTCTTATGTTCGAACATAAGAAATAGGAACAGGAGTAGGCCATACAGCCCCTCGACCCTGCTCCGCCATTCAATAAGATCATGGCTGATCTGATCATGGACTCAGCTCCACTTTCCCGCCCACTCCCCATAACCCCTTATCGCCTTATCGTTTAAGAAACTGTCTATTTCTGTCTTAAACTTATTCAATGTCCCAGCTTCCACAGCTCTCTGAGGCAGCGAATTCCACAGAGTTACAACCCTCTGAGAGAAGAAATTTCTCCTCATCTCTGTTTTAAAGATCATGCCCTCTTGTTCTAGTCTCCGCCATCAGTGGAAACATCCTCTCTGCATCCACCTTGTCAAGCCCCCTCATAATCTTATATGTTTCAATAAGATTACCTTGGCTCCAGAACCAACAGCGGATCCCTTCTGCAATAAGAACAGGAGGCTAAAAAGTTAAATTATGAGGACAGGTTACATAGACTAGCCTTGTATTCTCTTGTGTATAGAAAATTAAGGGGTGATCTGATCAAGGTGTTTAAGATGATTAAAGGATTTGGTTCAATTAAAGGTTCTGATGAAAGGTCGTCGTCCTGAAACGTTAACTCAGTTTGTCTCTTTTTATTTCACATCTCCAGCATCCGCAATATTTTGCTTTTGTATCCTGCAATCTAACTATGGAGGTCAGACCTAACGTGCCATCCGTGGTTCAGTCAGCATCATTCATGTCTTGAGTCAGAAAGTTGTGGTTCAAGCACCACTCCACAGACTTGAACTCAAAATCCAGGCCGAAACTTCAGTGCAATATCGAGGGTGCCTTACTTTGGATGAGACGTTAAAACGAGGCCCTGCCTGCTCTCTCAAGTGGATGTAAAAGATTCCATGGCACTATTTCGAAGAACAGCAGGGATGTTCTCCCTGGTGCTCTGGCCAATGGTTATTCCTCAAACAACATTGCTTAACAAATTATTTGTCATTATCACATTGCTGTTTGTGGGACCCGTTGTGTGCAAATTGTGTTTTCTACATTACAAAAGTGACTACACTTGGCAGTTAAATACTTCGAGATGTCCTGAGATTGTAAAAGGTGCTATATAAATGAAAATCTTTATTTTTTACTGAGACCTGAACAAGCAAAGGTAGGGGCATCTTCACACACTACTGATGAAGGGAAAGGATATTGCTTTGGGAAAGCTCACTAGAAGCACCTTGTATTCCTTCAGTCGGCAGGGTGTTTGCTGTACCAATAGAGGTTGACTGGAGAGAGCAGAAGAACCTGGGCAGGGATGGGACTGAAGTGGCATTCAAAGAGGTGTGGGACATCTTAGTTTCTGGGGAAGAGGGAGGTGGTTAGTCTCATGGTTCCCTTTAGCGCTGAGGGAATCTTTTAGTTTAATCCCCAAATTATAATTATAGTTTTTTTTATCACTAAATTCCCACATTGCTCTATTATTTACATAGCTTAATACAGATTGGTTAATTCAATTTTTTTGGTGGAAAAATGATCAACAGTCTCCACTTAGAAAGTTGGTGCCTTTAAGATTGGTAATTCAACACCTGACGTCACCCCATGCACGTGAGTGACCAACGGGGCATTTTGACACAATTTGTCATCACGTGGTGATTGTTTACAAATGAAAACTCATTTGCTTTTTGCATACAAACCGTGTTCTTTTAACTGAAATTACTGTACTACCGTACTTGCCATACTGCTTGCTCAACTTCGGCAATTATGCTTCGTCCAGGTTGATCTGCCCCATAAACTCCACAACAAAACGCAGTTAAAGAGATGTGCTGCACACTGACCAAAATATTTAAATCTTATCCTTAATCATCTGGTCTGGCCAATGCACCTTGGGGGGGAGGTTACTATCGTGCAATACGCCTATCAAAAAAGGCAGTGACGTTTTGAAACCGACGTCCGTGGGATAAATATATCATAATTAAACAAAATAAAACAAAGACAATATATAACACAATGATAAGGAATGCAACATCACGCGCCAGTGGACTTGCATCTCCGTTTGTCAAAAAACAAACGAAATCAAGGTGGAAAATGCATTGCATATATTTCCTGACATTTTTTATTTGCAAAAAAAATTGTAAATATTTGTGCATGCATTTTATTTGTACATTTGCGTATATTGCACAAATATATGCATTTTTAAAATGCGTTGCAAATATTACTGTAGGCCTTTTAATTGCGTTGCATATATATATGTACATTTTAATTACGTTGCAAACATTTACTTCCCTATGCGTTTTAATTGCAAAAACACTTAACAGGATCGCATTACAAATACTTATTTCTATATGCATTTTAATTGCGTTATATACATATATATGCATTTTAATTACGTTGCAAACATTTACTTCCCTGTGCATTTTAATTGCAAACCCCCCCAAACAGGATCGCACGCTATGGTTGTATTTATCGCGCATAAAGAATTGCTTTAAACAAAAAAAATCATTTAAAACCCAAATGCGTTGCGTTTGATTGGAACGTTGAAGGACGCAATAGAACGTGGTGCCGGGAAAAAAAAGTAGCAATTGGGTGCGATAAAAGCGGCGGCGTGCGCCGGAGTGGCGGCCAGGCGGAAGATGCGCCACAGTCCCGGGGTCAGCCTGCATTCTTTCCCGTGTACGGTGTGACTCCGGTCTCCGCTGCCGACTCTCCGCGGTATTCCCAGCCAGCCAGCCGCCCGCCCGCCCGCCCCGGTGCAAGGTGCAGCCAGCAGCAGCATGAAGATGAAAGCCGAGAAGAGGTCTCCTTCCAGCGGCGGTGGCAGCGCCGCCGTGCTCCAGGGGCCGGCCCCCTTCATTCAGGCTCTGGCAGCGGCCAGCAGCCAGTATCAGGCTTACGAGACGTACCTGGAGAATGGCATGATCTGCCTCAAGCACAAAATCAGAAACATTGAAAAAAGGAAGGTAAATCTCTCTCTTGAACATCTCCCCCGCCACCTTTACCCCCTCCCTCTCTGTTGCTATGGTTCTGAGTCCATTTGATGCTACCTGCTTATTTCTGCAGTGTCAATTGCTGCAGTCCAACTGCAATGCATTTGCTTACACTGACTGCCCGTCTGTGTGTCTGCAAAAAATCTATCCAACTCCTGAACTTTGCATTTCAATTTTTGAAAAAAAAAATCCAATGCATTATTAACTTTAAATGTTTTAATCCCTTTTTTAGTTCTTGCAGCTTAAAACGCTACAAGTACCTTCAACATTCAATCCTTTTTTTAAATTAAGGATACACGCTTTGATTTCAAAGTGTTAAAAGGGGCAGCGCCCAGATGGCGCAGTTATGTTTTACATCCACTTTTCCCCCAAAACGTGGAATGTCTAAACACTTTGCAGAAGGTCAAAATCGTGGCAAAGCGAATGCTGTGTTGGTCGAGTTTGGACCATTTTTAAACAATGACACCCCCCACCCTGGGCGTTCAAGACGGACTGTTTCTGTCTTGTTTGCATTCCTCTGCTCCAATTTTGTCTCAGTGCGAAGTCAGTGCACGTTTCATAAACAGCGTGGCAACATCATCACTTTGCACTCTCTTGAAATAGGGAGCTTGGTGGGATTTTTGTGCTTAGATTTTCAGATTTAATTTGCGTCCATGAAATGATTTGACCACCCCCTCCCCAACGATTTGGCCTGAACCTGTGTCGCGGGACTTGGGAATTTTTTGTATTGTCATTTATCGAGCTGACAAACAAGTTGCGTTCTTACCAAACCCGTTTTTAAGTGAGCGTCATTTGTACACTTTTTTTAAAGATGTAATCGCTGAATTGTGGCACAGTAACGAGTAACTTGCTGCTTTATATTTGAAGTAGGACGTGCAGGAATTGGCCCTTCGATGTCGCGTTGGAATGCACGCAGCAATTGACCTACCGTTGCCCTTTTGGGTCAAAGCTTGCAATATTACATGTTTTTGCAGCATTTGTACACTTTACAACTTAACCTTCAGTGGATAATGGGAGTTCTATGGCTTCATAAATAAGGTTGCATTGTGAAACTGAAGTGTCTGTTGACATAATAGAATTTTTTTTAAAGCTTTTGCTAAAACCAATCGAGTATATATTTATTTCCTTCAAGTGCAGTAATGGAACACAACCTTGTTTTCAGGGCAAGCCAGTACTTTAGTTCAATACACTTTCTCATTGAATATCAATCTCTTCCCAGCCATATGGAACACTCTCCAGAACTTAAATCATTTATAGATAAACCTGTAGTATGAATTCCATTACTGTGCATATGGTGAATGTGATCAGCATCCATAACCATGTGGTGGTTTTTTTCCAAGGCAAAACTGGATGACTATAAAGAACGCCTAAAACAAGAAGAACTTAATCAGGATCAATTGGTATGTATATTTGAATTGGTTAATCTTAGTGGCTTGTAACTTTCCAAACCTGCAGTTTTCAGGTTCCACAAGACTTGATTTGTGGAGCTGAAGAGCTGTTCAAATCAGTGTTGCTATATACTTTCATTTACTAAGCTTAAAACTAAATTAAGCTTGACCAATTGAACATTCACTGTCATTAGTTGCTACCTGTATGTGAAATTCAATTTGTACTCTTGAGCCTCATTTGCTTAACATCATGCCTTGACCTTATTTTGAATAAGGTTCCCACTTAACTGGGGTGTGTATTTATTTTGCAGTCTTGATTTGGTGATATTGAATTGCCAACCTAAACTTGAGGTGAAATGAGTATTTTGTACTCTAAGATTACTTCATAGCTATCTAGCAGGTTTTATTTGATTTGATACAAACTGCACATGCTCAAACAACTAATGTAACCAACTATGATCTTGTGTGGAAGTATAGATTGGGTATTTTTCTTTGAGGCTAGCATAAAACTGGTCAGAATTGTTTGTGTGCTGCTTATTCCCATGCTCTCTTGGCTGGCCTTTACTCTAAACTTCAGCTCATCCAAAACTGCTCTCTGTGTATAAACAATAGCTTGCATTTATATATTGCCTCTAACATAGTAAAACATCCAAGGCACTTCACTGGAGTTTAATCAGACACAATTTGATGCTGAGCCACATGGATTTGGTGGTGTGAAGGGTGGGAGGAAAGAGAACAAGGATGAGAATTTTAAAATTGTTACTGGACTGGGAGTTATTGTTGGTCCATGATGGGTTTATGGGATGGTAACTGTTATGGGCAGGAGTGTTTTGGCTGACTTGTATTTTATGGGAGGCTGGCCAGGATAGCATTGGAATAGTCCAGTGTAGAGGTAACAAAGGTGTGGATGAGGGTTTTTTTTTTACAAGAGGCAGGTTGGTGATGGATGATAGAGTTGAAAGCCGGCGGTCTGCATGATGGTGGATATGGGGTTGGAAGCTCATCTTGGGGTCAAATAGAATGCTGAGGTTGTGAACGGTAATGTCAGCCTCCCAATAGCCAGGGAGACTGATGGAGTTTGAGGCAAGGGCCAATCTTCCCTATATTTACTTGGAGGAAATTTCTGCTTATCCAGTACTGGATGTCAGACAAATGGCATGCCTTGAGGTGGTGGGTGAGGTAGAGTTGGATGTCGTCACTACATGTGGAACCTGATATGTTTTCTGATGTTGCTGAGGGGCAGCATATAGATGAGCAATAGGATTGAGCCAAGAATAAATCCTTGGTGGGGTGGGGGGGTTCCCAGAGATAAGAGTGGGAAGGGATCGATCCACATCCAGACCATCACTGCTGTGCCCACTGACCTACATTGTCTGGCAACACCTAGAATTTAAAATTCTCATCCTTGTGTTCAGATTCCTGCATGGCCTTTCCTTCACCCTCCCTATCTCTCGCTAGCTCTTCAGCCTTATAAACTTCCCAGATCTCTGCTCTTCAATTTTGTTTTCTTGCACTTCTGATTTCCATTGGCACCTGTGCCTCCCTAAACCTCTTTGCCTCTTTTCCCCCTACTCCTTTAACACACTACTTTAAAACCTACCTTTGACCAAGCTTTTGGTTACCTACACTAATATATCTAGTGGCTCGGTGACCATTTTGTTTGAAAACACTCCTGTAAAGTGCCTTTTGGATATTTTATTACTTTTTAAAGGTGCTATATAAATGAGGTTGTTTGGCCTTCATGCTGTCATTGTTTTGACACTTTGTACAAAGATGGAAAATTTATTTTAAGATGACTTGTTTACCTATGAATGGGAGTAAAAATTGCATGTAGCTGCTTTCTGATACTACTTTCCTGAAACCTTTTTTACTTGCATCATCATAGGCAGTCCCTCGGAATCGAGGAAGACTTGCTTCCACTCTTAATGAGTCCTTGGGTGGCTGAACAGTCCAATACGAGAACCACAGTCCCTGTCACAGGTGGGACAGATAATCGTTGGAGGAAAGGGTGGGTGGGACTGGTTTGCCACACGCTCTTTCCGTTACCTGCGCTTGATTTCTGCATGCTCTCGTGTTGAGACTCGATGCTTAGCGCCCCCCTGGATGTACTTCCTCCACTTAGGGCAATCTTTGGCCAGGGACTCCCAAGTGTCGGTGGGGATGTTGCAATTTCAGAGTGCAAGCCTCAAAGCCTCTATCTATGGAGGATGGCCCATGATCAATTCTTGGTCCAGTTGCTTGACATTTATTAGCAGAAGCTGTATAAATTAATAAAACTGACCAATTACCATTGTGTGTGTGTGGGGCCTGGCCCCAACTGATGTGTATTTTAGCACCACTTACCAACATGCTCTTAACTTTTGAAAGCTTCACTCAAATCATCATGGGCAGTCCCTTGGAATCAAAGACTTGCTTCTGCTCCTGAAGTGAGTTCTTTCGTGGCTGAACAGTCCAATACGAGAGCCACAGACTCACAGGGGGGCAGATAGTTGTTGGAGGAAGGGGTGGGTGGGACTGGTTTGCTGCCTGCTCTTTCCGCTGTCTGCTTGATTTCTGCATGCTCTCGGTGTTAAGACTCTGTGCTCAGCGCCCTCTCTGATGCACTTCCTCCACTTAGGGTGGTCTTGGGCCAGGGACTCCCAGGTGTCAGTGGGGATATTGCACTTTATCAGGGAGGCTTTGAGGATGTCCTTGTAGCGTTTCCACTGCCCATCTTTCCTTCATTTGCTGTGAAGGAGGTCAGAGTAGAGCACTTGCTTTGAGTCTCGTGTCTGGCGTGCGGATTATGTGGCCTGCCCAGCGGAGCTGATAGTGTGGTCAGTGCTTCAATGCTGGGGATGTTGGCCTGAATGAGGACGCTGATGTTGGTGCACCTGTCCTCCCAGGGGATTTGTAGGATCTTGCGGAGACATTGTTGGTGGTATTTCTCCAGCAGCTTGAGGTGTCTACTGTACATGGTTCATGTGTCTGAGCCATACATGAGGGCATGTATTACTACAGCCCTGTAGACTAAGCTTGGTGGCAGTTTTGAAGGCCTGATCTTCAAACACTTTTTTTTTTCCTCAGGTGGCTGAAGGCTGCACTGGAGGCAGTGTTGGATTGTGTCGTCTATGCCT
Source organism: Pristiophorus japonicus (assembly GCF_044704955.1). Lineage (NCBI taxonomy): Eukaryota > Metazoa > Chordata > Chondrichthyes > Pristiophoridae > Pristiophorus > Pristiophorus japonicus. Next base: position 83,445,071 of record NC_091991.1, on the reverse strand, counting down.
GCTCTTGTTGATAGGAGGCTCCTGAGATAGGGGAAGTGGTCCACTGTGTCGTGGATCTTGATGACTGGGGGGCAGTGCTGTGCAGTGAAGACAGGCTGGTGGAGGACTTTTGTCTTATGGATGTTTAGCATAAGGCCCATGCTTTCGTACGCCTCAGTGAATGTCGACTATGTCCTGGAGTGCAGTCTTTGTGCGCAGACACAGGCGTCGTCTGCGTACTGTAGCTTGACGACAGGTTGGGGTGGTCTTGGATCTGGCCTGGAGATGCTGCAGGTTGAACAGGTTCCCACTGGTTCTGTAGTTTAGTTCCACTCCAGCGGGGACTCAAAGTACACTGTAAGGAGTTAATCCTGCATTTGTTAACTTCCCTTGATGGCCTTCCTCTGCTATGCCTAAGCCAACCAACCCAGCTGGTTGCATAGAATGGACCTGAGCTGGAGAATGTGAATGAGATGCCTGATTAAAAATTGCTTCAATGGTGGGAACATTTGATTTTATGTATGAGATGTTTGATATATATTAGAGTAGATCTTTTCATATGTAATGCACCATAATCTTTCCACCTTCTGCCCTCCCTCCCTATTGTGCAATATGGAAGGAGGGCAAGCAGAGCAGAAAAATCAGCTGAGCTCCTCCCAGATTAATTAAATTGGTACTAAACATATGTGGTGGAGCATTTTAGATGTGTTTTCTGTGGGCTAATGAAATTAAGCTACCTGGTATATGGGGGAAGGCCAGAAGCAAGACCGAAGCAGATCTAGGAAATAATAGGAAGGGGGTACAAGATTTTTCTGTCTTCAAATCTGTCCATAAAAATTTGAGCTTGCAATACTGTCACTTGGTCTCAATTGGTTATAGTTGTTCTGGTTTATGTGTCTTGCTGTGAGCTATGTAATTGCTGTAGCAAAACCAGCTGTACTTTCAGGGGAAGCCAAGGATTTTGCTATAATTCCATATTTTGCAAAGACACAATTGACCTTTTAGATTTTTGCTTTCAAAGATGTGAGAATATGTGCAGTTCTCCCAACTATTAGTAAATTGGCCACTATCTTAAGATGCAACCATAAATAAGAATTTTAGGAGTGCTCAGTTAGAACTTTTTTGTTGAGGTCTTGGATCTAAATGCCTAAACTAAAACCATAATGCACTAATGCTGTCTTTCACAGGATGCTGTAGAGAAATATGAAGAAGTAATTCATAATCTGGAATTTGCCAAGGAGCTGCAAAAAACCTTTGCTGCACTCAACCAAGAGGTACAATCTTCTGCTTTGCTGCTAATGGGTTCAGGGAGGGATAGCTACATAGCACTGGAGGTGTAATGTGTGGATTGTGATCTCTGCATCTTGAACAGATGCTATTCCTCATTGTTGGAAACTTCAAGGTATGGGCTGCAGCAGATAAGCTTTTGAATTTGCTGTACCAACATTGAATAATTGGCTATCAATTACTCTTGAATGTGATATTTTACTTGAATCTTGAATCTTTAGTTTTAATGACATCAACTCAGTTGGTAGTTTGGACTGTTGTGCAATCTTTTTTTTTAAATTGCAACTGTGCCCCAAATCAGTTTTTTGTGCTGGCAATGTAAGTTTCAAATCAGCATTTGCACAAGCTGATTGCACCAAAAAATGACGGTGGCTCTTAATATTTGACATGATATTTCACAATGGCAGATGAACTTTTGAAAATGGAGATGTTTCTCTTTTTTTTGTATAATGTTGACCTGTGCATAGTTTCACAGTGGCACTTGCCTTGTGGTATCCCACCCAAGTGGTACTTGGCTTTCATGTCAATCTTGATTGTTGATGGCCTCTTTAGCTCTGGGGCATCAACTGGTCCTGATCTACATGTGCATCTTTAGCAAGGGAAAACTCTACCTCATTTTTGCTTTCTTCCTGCTTCCCTCAGCAAGCATGCTGAGGCCATTTGCTGTGCTGCTCCAATTTGAGATTAGCTAACGGACACTGACTAGATTGAACCTGGGCCCTTCCTGGTCTGGTACAGTCAGCTGCTGTCATAATCATCAAAGGGAGCACCAGACCTTTAAGCTCAAATCCCAGATTTTTCTGATTTATGGTTTTATTTTGAACAGCTGCTAAAAGCACAAAGGAAAACTCTGCGACGTGAACAACTCCTGAGGACAGAAATGGAGAAGAGACGACTGTGTACTGTAATGCACGTTCGATATGTACTAGAGAACTTCAACCAGGAGCACGTTCAGAATGACTTCAGAGATGGCATTAATGGTGCATTTATTATTTCACGGAAGGATATTGGTCACCTCAAGGAATTCTGTAAACTTACCTGTCCTGAAAAGAATGAGAGAATATCGTAAGTAATGGCTTGACCCAAGGATCTTCATAGCCTCTTCTGTGTAGTGTTTTTAAAAATTCATTCTTGGGATATGGCCATCATTGGTATTGCCCATCCCTGGTTTCCCCCTGGAGGAGGTGCTGGTGGTCCTTCTTGAACTGCTCTCGTCCTTGTGGTGAAGGTGCTCCCACAATGCTGTTTGGTAGAGTGTTCCAGGTTTTTGACTCCGTGATGTGACAGTAACAAGGTATTGCTAAAGCTGAATACAACTGATTTCAGTAATATATACACTTCATAATTCCAGTATTGTGCTATGCTTTTAGAAGTCGATGGATAATTTGTGCTAGTGTATGTATACTTGGTGGTGGTTCCATAGATTTTTGAAACCAGAGTTACAGATGGATTGAGTGCTTGAAAATACTACCTAATGGACCCAAAATACTGAATTGACTAAACCACTTTCACAGGACTACAGTAATGTAGGAGGGCAAGAGTGGGTGGGGCACTTGGGGTGGGTTAGAACAGATTAATTGAGTTGAGTATCTGCTTTGAAGGCAGATGTCTCCCCACTTGGAAACCATTTTTTTTAAATGGGTGCAAGCCTTTGGAGGCGTCTTTCCTCTTGGATCTTAGTTTTTCTTTTGGCTCTGACCATTTGGATAGGGGTAATTTATCATGGGAACAGGAGTAGGTCATTGAGCCCCTCGAGCCTGTTCCACATTCAATAAGATCATGGCTGATCTGCGACCTAACTCCATATACCCACCTTTGGCCCATATCACCTAAAAAAAATACCTTTGGTGGTTTAATCTAGCAATCTCCAGTTTAAAATTAACAATTGATCTAGTGTCAATTGCTGTTTGCGAAAGAGTTCAAATTTCTACCATCCTTTGTGTAGAAGTGTTTCCTAATTTCACCCCTGAAAGATCTGGCTCTAATTTATAGACTATGGCACCCCCCCTACCCCCACGACCCCATCAGAGAATCCCCAACCAGTGGAAATTAATTTCTCTCCACCCTATCTGTTCCCCTTAATATCTTAACCTTCAATCCAATCACTCCTTAACTCTCTCTCAATTCTAGGAAATACAACCCTAATTTGTATAATCTCTCCTTGTAACTTAACCCTTGAAGTCTGGGTATCATTCTGTCAAACTCTGGTTTCAAGTGATATCTGTTTGGTATTGGTTTGATGCAAGGGAGCTGCAGTTGCTGAAATTGCAGCTTCTGCTGGTCTTTCTCTGCTTATAACATTTTTCCTCCAATGAGGAAAATTAGGTTATAAGCTATGAAGCCTGTTCATTTATTCACCCATCATCTAAGCATCCTTCCAGTTGGAATAAAACTACATTGCTGCTACCCTGCCTGAGATTTGGTTATGGGGCACAGATCTGGGATGTTCCTATATCACTTGAAGGCACACCATTGACCTTGACCACTGCTGGGTGAAAAAAATAAATTACTTGGTTATGTATGCATGGCCTGTTGGTGCTTTGTCCTTTCAGCATTGAAGATCAAATGGAGTTGATGTCAAATCAAATATGGGACCTATTGGAAGCAACTGATAAGATGGTTGCCGGTACCACTTGTAAGTTCATTTTTTTTTGTGAATGTGGACCTTCATTGTACATACTAATATCAGGATCTTGGGTTCATCATGATTACTTTTAATTCCTCATCCTGGCATTTTGAAACATCTCCAGCATTTGTTGTAACTTGACAATCTTGACATTGTAAAGGCAGCATGCTTTCTCTTCTAGATAAACATTTGAAGGAGATGATGAGCAAACTATTGAAGTGTGACTACTTTGATAATATTCCAGTCCCTCACAATGGGCTGCAGGAAGATGATGATGATGACGATGAAATCAAAGAGGTGCAAGTAACCAAGCCCAAGCCCAAGCCCAAGGCCCTATCTGTAAAGGAACCTGGTAAGTGTAAATGGCAAAATGCACAGCAAGATACCTTGATCTACAGTTCCACTTGCTGCAAAGCCACATTATTTTGGCAGAGAATGCCTTCTCCAGTGGTATTGGGTTTGCATCCAGCCTATACCAAGGGTCAGCCCTCTATTGGCTGCAGTATTTCTAACTCCAATCAGTTGAATTAATTTGGTGGAATTCTTTGAGGTTGTTGTGTGTAACCATCCCATGATTGAGGACTAACTGGCAGTTTTGTTTAGTCAGGAGTTTAGCTGAGATGGTATGGGTGCTTCTCCTGAGGGTGGGTTTAAGTGAGCAGAGACATGTGGTTTAAAGTGATGCTGACTGTATCCGGAGGAAATGAATGTAAATTGCTTGATGCTGAAATTTATACCCTTGAGCCAAATATAGTTGCCTTCTCCTGTCCAGGTTGCTACCATTTTAAAAATGGCTGTTGAATCCTGCTAGTGTTCATATTTGGAGTTTCTTGCTCAGTTGGCTGAGAAGGACTGAGCTGACCTGTCCTCTCCTTTCTCTAAAGTCCTTGTATGTCTTCAGTAACATACCAAGAACTGCAGTTACAGTTAACTTCATTTGCTGAAGTTGTGTGGTTTTGGCTGCCAGTCCAACTCTTAGCACAGTTACAGTGAGTGGCAGAAAACTGGCATGAATCCATTCTTTTGTTTGGATTTGAGGTTTGAGGCAATTGCCTCGGAAGTTACTGGCATGAATCAGCATTCCAGCACTGCGTGGTGAAGTACCTACCACAGCCTGCATTTTTTTGGCCAAAAATGTTTGTTTTGGGGAGTTCTAGTTTGTGCATTTCCTCATTTGGCATTTGTGAACTTTTCCTGACAAGGGGGAAATGGGTGGCCTGTTTACCATGATGCATTGAAACAGTTAGAAGGTACATGACCTGCTAGTGGTGGTATTGGTAGTAAGGGCCACTCTACTTGTAGACTTTGGCTCTTGCATTGTTGTATTGCAGGGCCACAGTAGAAATTTTACAACAGTACAATTCCAAATGCTGCTCTTCACAAACTCCTGAGTGAAGATTTGGGGGAGCGAGGCCATTCTCCCTAGAACATTTCTGTATTTTACACTAACTGTGCATGCATACATGTCACTGCACAACTGAATTTTAATCTAGAATGAGTGGTGCTACATATCTTTGTTCAACAGACCATTTACTACTCCCAAATCTGCCCCTTGTTTTCTGTCCCCTCCACTCATCCTCATTCATACTGGCACTTCCCCCTCTTTCCCAACACTCCTGGCTGACTTGATTCTGCAGCTGCTTCAGGAAAGAGAACTCTTATGGATGGGAATTCCCAAACTTGCAAACTATTGCAGTCCTGCCCCAGAGTTCCATCCTAGGAACAGCAACAGACTTGCTCTGCCATTGCTGCCCTTGTCCTATCTTCAGCAGTTGTACATAATTCATGTTGGCAAAACTGGTTTCAAGGAGGGCTTCACCTTCAATTCTACCAGCATAAGTGAGCTGTTTTGCTAGGTTTAATGAAATTTTGTGGTTTTTGGGTCTAGTCCTACTGTGTGTTTGGGTAGTGAAGCTGCATTCCTCTTCCATTTGGTGGGATTGGTTGCTTTGTGATCGTACTAAAATAATTGTCCTGGGATTCTTGGGTGTCCATATTGCAGCTACATCTGTTCTTTTGGCATCTGACCCAGTCTCTTCGGCAGTCCCCCGGAGTCGAGGATGACTTGCTTCCACACTAAAGAGTTCTAAGGTGACTGAGACCAATGCGGGACCTACAGTCTGTCACAGGTGGGGCAGATGGTGGTCGGAGGGACGGGTGGGTTGGGTGCCTGATTTGTCGTACTCTCCTGCCGCTATTTGTACTTGGCTTCCGCATGCTCCAGACGACAGTGTTCCGCGCCTTCTGAGGTCTTGGGCCAGGGATTCCGAAGAGTCGTTGGTGATGCAATTTTTCAAGGAGGCTGCGTGTCTGCTCCTGGGACTCTCGCCATGACTTAGCTCGGAGTAGAGCGCTTGTTTCGGGAGTCTAGAATTGGGCATGCAGACAATATGGCCCGGCCATCAGAGCTGGTCGAGTGTGATCAATGTCTCTATGCTGGGGATATTGGCCTGAGAACGCAGTCCAGTGTGCACTGAGGACACTAACAAGAGTCCCTATTGAAACGCACTTCTAGCGTCAATGCGTCCCAGATTGATGGGGCACACTTGCTATATAGAAAGTAATAAAAACATAACTGGTACCTCTTGGAGATTGACCACATTTGGCATGGTAAAATTGAGCCTGTTTGTATAAATTGTGGCTCAGCTGGTCATTTTAATAACCAAGTGATTTCTTAACTTTGTAAACTTTTTTTTTCATTGCAGAATCTGACCTACATTTTTTGTGCTCTAATGAAATGCAGCCAAGAGAGGTAATGAACTATTCTTCCCACATTGACTTTCGGAGCCCATTTTAAACTGTTAAATGTAGAGTATCCCTTTTGAAGTGTTGTGCATGGTTGTATGGTAATTTAATTGGGCTCAGTTCTCCTACATGCACCATAAGTCAATGAAAGCTTGTGGAGGGGGTGGGAGGAAACAGACTTTTATTTGTATAGTAACTTTCAAGACATCCTACAGCGCTTTACAGACAATGAAGTGCAGTCACTGTTGTAATGTAGGAAACACGGCATGCAATTTGTCCATAGCAACACAAACGGCAATGAAATAAATGACCAGATCTGTTTTTGGTGATTCAAGGGATAAATACTGAGAACTTCTCTCTTGTCCAAAAAATGCTGTGGGATCTTTCACATCCACTTGATGGGGCAGACAGAGCCTTTGTAAACATCTCTAAGACGGCACCTCTGACCATGCAGCGCACTCTACTGCATTAAAGTTTCGGCCTAGATTATGCACTCTATTCTCTGGCGTAGGACTTGAACCTATAATCTTCTGACTCTGGCAAGATTGCTACCACTGAGTCATCTACTGCCTTTTTCTTCCTCACCTTTCCTAGTAGCATGGTTTCGCCTGAAGATCTTAGCTGTGAACAACCTGGGTGACTTGGATATACCAATTCAAATATCTCAACCTGATTGCTTTGAGAATTCTGAAGTTATCACACTTGAATCTTGCATGGATCAGCATTATGAAGACTATGTATGGGTAGTTTAACCATCTGTGCTGTCTAGTGTTCTGGCCAAATACAGAAAGCAATTTGAACCAGTCAAAAGGAAATGAGTGACCAGCAAACTTCTCATTGTCTCCCTTCCTTCTGACACAAGGCTTTTGGTTCAGCTCAGTCTGGTTTTTGAGTCCGCTCAGTCTGGAGTGCCAGGGTTAGATATCTCCTGGCTGGAGAAGAACTTGGCGTGGAAGGGCAGGATCCAGTTGTCTTAGAACTAGGAATGGGGTTCTGCTGAAAGTTTTGAGTTGAATTAAAAAGCAGAACCTCAAAGGTAACCTCGATTATTAACTGAGCCAAGTGCAAATTGGCACAGGGATAAGCAGATTAGAAGGTTAAATGTGGCTGAGTGGTGTGGGAGGCAGGGATTTTGCTTCATGGGGCACTGGCACAGTACTGGGGAAAGAGGGAGCTGTTCTGTTGGGAAGGGAAAGAGTAACAAAGGTACAAGGGCATCAGTGACTAAAGGCGACCTCAGGAATTAATAACGCAGATAGAAATGACTAGATTTGATCTAATAGCTATTATGGATAATGCAAAGTGACCAAGGTTGTGAACTATATTCCAGGACACTTAACTTTTAGAAGAGATGGGCAAAATGGAAAAGAAGGGGTAACCCTGATGAAGGATGAGATAAAGACAGGAGAGAAAGGATCCTGGCTCTGAAAATCAAGTAGCATCTGTTTGGGTGGAACTAAAATAGCAAGGGGAAGAAAACATTGATGGGAGTTGTTTAAGCCCCCAAAATAGTAGTTATAATGTAGGGCAGAGTATAAATTAGAGGCACATGTAACAAAGGTAATACAGTAACCATGGGGGACTTTAATCTACATAGACTGGGCAAACCAAATTTGCAGTAATAGTGTGGAGGATGAATTTATGGAATTCTAGATTGATATGTTGAGGAACCTACTGGGGAACAGGCTATTTAGATCTAGTATTGTGCAATGAGGTGGTTAATGTAGTAAAAGGGAACTTGGGGAAGAGTGACCATAATATGAGAATTTGAGTTTGAAAATGATTGATAAATCTGAATCTTGAGTCTTAAATCTAAAAGAAAATTACATGAGTATAAGGGGTGAGTTGGCTAAGATAGATTGGGAAACTACAGTACAAGGTATGACAGTAGACCAAGAGCAGCAAGTATGAGGATTGTGAAGATTTTAGAATTCAGCAAAGGAGGACCAAGAAATTGACACACAAAATAGAATGTGAGTAAACCAGTGAGATATAGTCTGTAAAAGCTTCTATAGGTATACTTTTTTAAAAAAGGAAATATTAACAAAAGTAAATGGGTTCCTTACAGGCTGAGAAATTATAGGAAATGAGAAATTAAACACATGCTTTGTATCTGTCTTTGGAAGAAGATGCCAAAAAAACTCTTGGTGGACAACCAAGGGTCTAGCAAGAATGAGGAACTGAAATTAATAGTTTAAAAAAAAATAGTACTGGAGAAATTAATGGGGCTGAAATCCCCTGGACTTGATGACCTACATCCTAGGGTTTTGAGGTGGCTATAGAGATAGTGGCTGAATTGGTTGTTTACCAAAATGCCATAGAATCTGGAACTGTTCCTGTAGATTGGAAGGTAGCAAATGTAACCCTACTATTTAATAGTGGGGGGGGGGGGGGGGGGGGAAGGAGAGAGAAAATGGGGGAACTGCAGACCAGTTAGCCTGACATCAGTAGTTGGGAAAATGCTAGAATCCATTAAGGATGTACCTAGAGTATTGTCCTGTTTTGGTCTCAATTAAGGAAGGATAGACTTGCCATAGAAGGAGTGCAGCAAAGATTCACCTGATTTCTGGGATGGGGAAATTATCCTATAAGAAATTGAGCAGACTAGGCTTATATTCTCTCACGTTCAGAAGAATGAGGTGATCTAATTGAAAAAGACAAAATTCTTACTGGGCTTGACTGGGTAGATGCAGGCAGAATGTTCCCCTGGTAGGAGAGTCTAGAACCAGGGGTCACAGTCTCAGAATAAGGCATTGGCCATTTAGGATTGATGAGAAATTTCTTCAGAGGATGATGTATCTTTGAAATTCTCCACCCCAGAAGGCTGTGGAGGCTTAGTCATTGTATATATTCAAGACCTAGATCGATAGATCTTTGGATATGGGGATAGTGCAGGGAAGTGGAATTGAAGTAGATCAGCCATGATCTCATTGAATGGCGGAGCAGGCTCGAGGGGTTGAATGGTCTACTCCTCCTAATTCTTGTGTTGTGCAAATTTGTCGCACTGCGGGGACACCATGTTTTTGGCCATCTTGTTTTTGATCGGAGTTCACACCAACAGTAACCTCTCTTTAGCAGTGTTAACTCCTTGCTCTGGACTTGTAGCTCATAACTGGAAGATAATGGGCCCAAGTTTCCACACGATAAAAAAACGGGCGCCCCTCTGAGCTGGGCACCTGTTTTTCGTGCCTAAAACGGCGCCGGAAAAAAAACCTTGCGATTCTGGAGCGTTCTGCAGCTCCTTGTCTGTTTGGTGTGGCGCCCAGGGGGACGGAGCCTACAATTGCGCCGATTTTGTAAGTGGGAGGGGGCGGGTACTATTTAAAAAAATTTTCCTGCCGGCAACGCTGCGCGTGCGCATTGGAGCGTTCGAGCACGCGCAGTGTGATGGAAACATTGGCACTTGGCTATTTTTGTAGTTCTTTGTAGCTGTTTAGTTTTTGAACATTTTTTAATAAAAGCACATTGCCATCAGCACTGGAGGCTGCAGGAAGCCTCAAAGTTGAGGCAGCTGTTTCCTGACGACCTCCCCCTTTTGCCGTCGGGAAATGGATCCTTAATTTCCCTCCCACCCACCGTCTGGAATGGCTTCTCTTCCCCCCCCCCCCCCCCCCCCCCCCCCGGCTGTGTTCAGTCGGTCGGGCCTGCACTCCCCCTCCCCCGCTCACCTGCCTGGAACGGCTCTCTCTTCTCCTCTTTCTCGCCCCCCCCTTGCGTTCGGTTGCTCGCCCGCCGTCTGGAACGGCTCTTCTCCCCCCCCCCCCCCGCGTTCGGTCCCTCCCCGCCGTCTGGAACGGCTTCCCCCCCCCCCGCCGCGTTCGGGAACGGCTGCAGCATTCTCCCTGGCTGAAGCACTTTCTCACAGATAGGAAGATGGTTTATTTAATCTTTTATTTGCTTAAATTTTTATTCCGGTTGGATTTATTTGTAGAAGTATAAATAAGGATTTATTGTAGAATTTAATGACTTCCCTCCCCCCCCCCCCCCCCCCCCACCTTGTTCTGGACACCTGATTTTTTAATGTGTAGAACAGGTTTTTTCAGTTCTACAAAAATCTTCACTTGCTCCATTCTAAGTTAGTTTGGAGTACGTTTTCACTGGAAACTTTCAAATCTGGTATCAGTGGCTGGACACGCCCCCTTTGAAGAAAAAATTCTGTTCCAAAGTGGAACTGTTCTACCTGACTAGAACTGCAGAAAAAAAAATGTGGAGAATTGCAATTTCTAAGATAGTCCGTTCTCCACCAGTTGCTCCTAAAAAATCAGGTGTAAATCATGTGGAAACTTGGGGCCCAATGGCCCTGGAGCACTTTGCCTTTTCCATTTTAATATAATTGATCAGAAATTGGAAGTGTGCATGTCTTTGGTGCCTTTGCTCCTAGCAATAAGTTGAGATTAATGTACTTACAATGACTTGCTGCCAAAACTCAAATTTCCTTTTCCCAGTTTTTGAATAGGCAGTATGTGAACAAAACTGACTATGCTGCAAAACAGCTGGAAAAACCAAGGAACTGGGAAGCAGAGTATGTTGGCGGCAAGCAAGAGGAGATTCCCAAAAAATGGGACACTGAGTACATTGACAGAAAACGGGACAAGGAGCCCCCCAAGAAGTGGGATACAGAGTATGTCAATAGGAAGCAGGAGGAGCCACCCAAAAAGTGGGATATGCAGTACTCTGATGTACAGGAGATGAAAAGGTGGGAACCGGAATCTGCTGTGCCAAAGGAATCTGCTGTGCCAAAGGAATCTGTTGAACCAAAGAGAATCCTGCCTGAGCCCAAAGAGGTGAGAAGACTGGCTGGCTTTGGTGGCCTAGAGATGCCTGCGTGGCATGACTAACCGCCCTCTCTCTTTCTCTATTTAGAAACGGGATCGTGTATCAAAACCTGAACCTGAAGCGAAGCAAGTGGGTAAAATGGTTTTTGCTTTGAAGGACAAACCATGATGGTGGTGGTTAGTGGCACTTGTTCATGGAGATGGCACACTAACATTTCTAACTTGGGTGCTGGGTGTGGGAGAAGCTTTGCAACACAAATGACCAAAGGAGGGTGCAGCATTTTGAAGGAGTGTCTGCCATTCTAAATTGGTTGCCTGCAGGCCTGGTTTAGAATGATGCTATAATCAATTAAGTAGGTTTTGATCTCCATATTTACACTTGAGCAAACTTTAGATTTTTAGTACTCTCAGTAATGGATCATTTGGTACTTCATTTAAAAGATGATGATTTCGAGCACAATTAAATCAGTCCCTACCTTTTTAAGGTTGTGGGTGGAGGAAATGCAATGTCATGTCCCAGAAAACATCTGTGTTAAATTGGGTGGCATGCTCTGATTCCCAATGCGTCTGTTTTTTTTCTCTTCTTTTTTTTCCCCCCCCCCTCCCAACCCCAAATTTAAAATGGATGTTGTCCTACATATTACCAGTAAGGTGATGTATTGGACAGGAGGGAAAACTTTTAGCATGAGTGAAGCAGTTGAAGTGGCAAAACTGTCTCCCACTGCCCTTTCAGTGTGACTTGCTTTCGTCAGTACTGGCTATCATCAATTCACGATGCTAGTTTTTAGACTGACACGTATGCATTTAGTGTTGATTATCCAGCAGTCAGCAAATCAGTTCGGCCAAAGGCTAGGATGGGGCCTGGAGAGTTGAGAAACTCAGTAGCTATTGGCAACACAAGGTTCTGGATGACCTCCTTATGTGCTGTACTTACTTGGGCAAGTTCACCTTGCTTCTAGAAACACTAGAAGACAAAGTACTCTACCTACAGACAAGGTGCTGGGGTCCATGTTGGATTCAAGCCTTCATTTCTAGTATGTTTGGTTTGATGAGCAGGATAATTATGCTGTTTGTGTATCCAGGGTGCATTTTCTGATCTAGTACACCTGGTGGGAATAAGTGACTGAGTAACTAGTGGGAGATCAAAATGGGACCAGCTGTGACAAAACTATTGAGGAAAAACTTGTAACTATATCGTAACTGGGAAAGTAGAATTGTCAAACTTATGGCAAATGTACAATAATGTCCAATTCTTGTCTTGAAGTCACTTCTATATTTAAAACAAAATTGCCACACATGCTGATGAACCAATGATCAGGTTGTCAAACTTTCCAGTTTTACTAATTGGAACTTGAGTTGATCTAAAGCATTAGTTACTTCAAATCCTGTTTGGTACAGATGTCCTGGCAATTTGAGGATTAAAATACACTAGCTGCATGATTGTCCTTGTCTGGCAAATACTGGTTAATTGTAGCATTGGCAGTCATTTGCTCCAAGATGCTGTGCCTGCTTTCTCAAGCAGCAGATGTCCCAAGTGTGAATTTTATGCAGAACTGATCTGGCATGACTGTTAAATCTTTAGGTGTCAAAGGTGGTGCAGCAGGCTGCTGCAGAATTTTGCTCCACCTCGTCACTGCCAAAGGATCCAGAACTCAGGAGGCAAAAGCTTCAAGACCTGATGTCCCAGATACAAGGGACGTGTCATTTCATTCAGGTATGTTGTTTTGCACATTATAAATTCCTGTCCCAGTGTTCTGTGATTTTCAAGTCTCCGGTTGGATTTTCCTTTCATATGTTACTACTTTGTAACTGAGGATTGATTAGGATGGTGTGGTTGTTGTATATGGGCTTTCAAAAGGCATTTGATAAATTAAAGCCCATGGGATTAAAGAGGCAGCATGGGGGGGAAATTGGCAAAGGGACAGAATGCAGAGAGTAGTGAATGTTTTTTAAGACTAGAAGGAAATGTACAGTCTTTCCTTTCTCTCCCCTTTCCCAGGGTGGGTAGAGCTGCAGAACACAAGGGCAGAAAACATTAGTGGGAGTTGTGTACAGACCACCAAGCAGTAGTAGGGAGGTTGGGGATGGCATCAAATGGGAAATTAGGGATGTGTGCAATAAGGGTACAGCAGTTATCATGGGTGACTTTAATCTACATATAGATTGGGCTAACCAAACTGGTAGCAACACTATGGAGGAAGATTTCCTGGAGTGTATAAGGATGGTTTTCTTGACAAATATGCCAAAACCAACTAGAGAGCAGGCCATCCTAGATTGGGTCTTGTGTAATGAGGATTAATTAGCAATCTGGTTGTGCAAGGCCCCTTGGGGAAGAGTGACCATAATTCTTCATTAAGATGGAGTGACAGTTAATTCAGAGATTAGGGTCCTGAACTTAAAGAATGAGATGTGAATTGACAGTATGAGATGTGAATTGGCAAGAATAGACTTGAGAATGATACTTGAAGGGTTGATGGTGGATAGGCAATGGCAGACATTTAAAGTTCACATGGATGAACTACAACAATTGTACATCCTGGTGTGGTGTAAGAGTAAAGGGAAGGTGGCTCAACCGTGGCTAACAAGGGAAATTAGGGAAAGTGTTAAATCCAAGAAAGAGGTATATAAACTGGCTGAAATTTAGAATTGGCAGAGGAGGACGCAGGGTTTAATTAGGAGGGGGAAAAATAGATTGAGTAAGCTTGCAGGGAACATAAAAACTGACTGCAGAAGCCTCTATAGATATGTGAAGAGAAAGATTAGTGAAGACTAATGTAGGTCCCTTGCAGTCAGAATTGGGTGAATTCATAATGGGGAACAAGGAAATGGCAGACCAATTGACCAAATACTTTGCTTCTGTCTTCACTAAGGAAGACGAGAGTAACCTCCCAAAAATACTAGGACCGAGGGCCTCAAAAGGTGAACTGAGGGAAATCCTTAGCCAGGAAATGGTGGTGGGGAAATTGAAGGGACTGAAGGCTGATAAATCCCCAGGGCCTGATACTCTGGGATACAGACTACTTAAGTGGCCCCAGAAATAGTGGATGCATTGGTGATCATTTTCCAACATTCTATAGACTATGGTTCCGTTCCTATGGACTGGAGGGTAGCTAATGTAACCCCACTTTTAAAGGAGAGAGAAAACTGGGAATTATAGACTGGTTAGCCTGATGGTAGTAGGGAAAATGTTGGAATCAATTATTAAAGATGTAATGGTGCATTTGGAAAACAGTGACATGATTGGTCCAAGTCAGCATGGATTTATGAAGGGGAAATCATGCATGACACCTAGAATTTTGAGGATGTATAGTAGTGGATAAGGGAGAACCAGTGGATGTGGTGTATTTGGACTTTCAATAAAGCTTTTGACAAGGTCCCATGAGATTAGTGTGCAAAATTAAGACACATGGTATTGGGGGTAATGTATTGACATGGATAGAGAACTGGTTGGCAGACAGGAAGCAGAGTGGGATTAAACAGATCCTTCTCCGATTGGCAGGCAGTGACTAGTTGGGTACCACAGGGTTCAGTGCTGGGACCCCAGCTATTTACAATATACATTAATTTAGACTAAGGAATTGAATGTAATATCAAGTTTACAGATGACACTAAGCTGGGTGGCTGTGCAAGCTGCAAGGAGGCTGCAGGAGGACTTTGGACAGGTTAGGTGAATGGGCAAATGCAGCATAATGTGGATCAGTGTGAGGTTATCCACTTTGGTGGCAAAAACAGGAAGGCAGATTATTATCTGAATGGTGACCGATTAGTAAAAGGGGAGGTGCAACAAGACCTGGGTGTCATGGTACATTGAAGGTAGGCATGCAGGTGGTAAAGGTGGCAAATGGCATGCTGGCCTTCATGGAGGGGATTTGAGTATAGGAGCAGGGAGGTCTTGTTGCAGTTGTACAGGGCCTTGGTGAGACCACACCTTGAGAATTGTGTGCTGTTTTGGTCTCCTAATCTGAGGAAGGACATTCTTGCTATTGAGGGAGTGCAGCAAAGGTTCACCAGACTGATTCCTGAGATGGCAGGACTGACTTATGAAGAAAGATTAGATTGACTAGGCTTATGTTCACTGGAATTTAGAAGAATGAGGGGATCTCCTAGAAACAACATATAAAATTCTGACAGGATTGGACAGGTTAGATGCAGGAAGAATGTTCCCGATGTTGGAAGTCCAGAACCAGGGTCACAATCTAAGGATAAGTGGTAAGCCATTTAGGACCGAGATGAGGAGAAACTTCTTCACTCAGAATTGTGAACCTGTGGAATTCTCTACCAGAGTTGTTGAAGCCAGTTCGTTAGATATATTCAAAAGGGAGTTAGATGTGGCCCTTATGGCTAAAGGGGTATGGAGAAAAAGCAGGAATGGGGTACTGAAGTTGCATGATATTGAATGGTGCTGCAGGTTCGAAGGGCCAAATGGCCACACTTTCTATGTTTCTAAGGGTTTGTAGTAGGATCACTGGACTATTGCTCTTTGTATATTAACCTGGACAGGGCATAATGCAGATGACGAAACATGGAAATGTAATAAACAGAGGCTAGTAACAGACTTCAGAAGGACATAAACTGGTGAAATGGGTAGACACATGGCAGATGAAATTTAATGCAGTGAAGTGCAAAGTGATGCATTTTGGCTGGAAGAATGAGGAGAGGGAACACAAACTAAATGGTACAATTTGAAAGGGGATGCAAGAAGATACCTGGGGGTATGTGTATGCAAATCATTGGAGGTGGCAGAACAAGTTAAGGTGGTTGAAGCATATGGGATCTTTGGCTTAATTAATAGACATCTATTCAAAAGCAAGTTATGCATGCTAAACCTTTATAAAACACTGGTTAGGACTTGGCTGGAGTATTGTGTTCAATTCTGGGAACCACACATTATCAAGTCCTTGCAGCAGGTGCAGGAGACTTGCTAGAATACTGGTACCAGGGATGAGGGACTTTAGTTATGTGGAGAAGTTGTTCTCCAGAACAAAGGGTTAAGAGGAGATTTGATAGAGATGTTCTAAATCATGAAGGGTTTTGATAGAGTAAACAAACTTTAGTGGCAGAAGGGCTGGTATCCAGAAGACACATTTTAATGTGATAAAAGAACTAGAGACAACTTTTTAAGTGAGTTGTTTGCATCTGGAATGCACTGCCTGAGAGGATGGTGGTTGAAAATTCAAAAGGGAATTGGATAAATACTGGAAGGGAAATAATTACAGGGCTATGGGACAAGGGCAGAGGATTGAGACTAATTGAAGTACTAGGACATTCTTTCTCTTTTTCTCCCCCCCCCCCCCCCCCCCAACCAAGTCTGTATGGGGACAATGGGCTGAATGACCACCTTCTGTGCTGTATCCTTCTACATTCATCAAGGTTTCACTTGTGGTTTGGTCTCTTGTCTCTGGCACTGCCTTCAATGGTCAATCCATTGTTCTACCAGTTTTCCTCTTGTTTGTCTAGTTGTTCTCTTGTTTGCTGCAAAATAACAGTTGCTTGCTTTCTATTTATTAAAAAAAACTTTTAAAGCCCCAGCCAATAAGATTAATCTTTGTTCCCCTGTCTATCCATAATGGCCCTGGAATCATTCTGACCAAGTCATTCTGTCTTGAGTGACCAGAAATAGTCCTTTTTTGAGATGGATGACCAAAACTTGTGTCTATTCTTGCATTCTAAGACTTGATTTTCCTTTACTTGTTCACTTGGTAGTGTAAGTAGATTTCAGTAGCTCAAATACAGAAGTATTGTCAGTAGGTGAGCTCTTGTAACTATTTGAAAACTGAAATTGAGGAACAATTTTTTAAATTAAACTCTAGGATTCTATGTTGGATTCTGAGGCTCCCTCACAAAGTGCTGTCCGATCACAGAAGGCTGCCATATTATCGTTCAATAATGCAGGTATGAGGCTTTTTCTTTCTCTCCCTCCTTCTGAAGGGCCACTGCTAAACTGCAAGGTAATTGGCATACACCAATTCTGATCTGAAGCTGCACTCCTATGTGGTTAAATCTTGAGCTGGGTTTTAAGACCAGTTACAAGAGCTTTGGAGTAAGGCATCCTGTTTATAAAAAAAAATTAAATAACTTGAAGACTTAACACTCTTTCTACTTGGCTTGTGCTAAAAGCAGTAGATTTCTGGCATCAAGAAATTGTGCATTTGCAAAAGATGTAAATTCAAGAGTTTGGAAAAAGCAGAAGGATTGTATTTGAGCACTGGCATTGTCTGCTGTTTTACTGAGTGTCCATAAGCTGCTCAGCATACAATCTAGTAGCCTCCCATGTTTTTATGAATCTTTGAGCCTGTCTGTTTTGTGTAGGAACAGCACAATTTCTTGGAACAAAATGCCACTGCTGCTTTCAGGTTGGTGGATGCAGTTTAATTGGTGTTCAAATCAATTATGTGGGTCTGGTTTTCTGCCCTCTTGACCTGATCAGACAAATCAACCTCAGTCTGTATTACCAAGGTATAATTGGGAGGCTGGCTTCTGATATTAAACCATAAACAGGAAGAAAAGTTGACTGGTTCCTACTCCTGCATCTCCATTAATTGCTGCTTGCCACAAGGTGCATAGCTAGAGATGAGGACGAGATGATGAATTTGCTGACTTGAGCTTTGGCTGCTGATTCCCATGTGACTGGGGTGATACTGTGGGATGTGGGTTTTGTACTTGTGCTGTAGTCAATACTTGGTATATGGGATTGTTTGTTCAGAATACTTGGAGCCCAAGTACAACTGTATGGCTCTTTGCAGAAAGATCAGATACTTGATGTGCAAGTAGCTTGGTGTAAATCCAGTCTTTACTCATGGGTTCCAATGGCCTATTTGTAATATTTTGTTTAAAACTCAATGGGTTAACCCTTCCCTATTTCCAACTCCATCCACCCCCACTTCCTGAACTCTCCATTTCCCTGACTGGCCTCTTGTGGATATCCCTTCACCCCACCATTGGTGGCTGTATCTTTTGCCACCATGGCTGCATGCTTTAGAATTCTCCTCTCCATTGCGCTCTCTTTTTAGAACCACCTTAAAACACCCCATTTTGACTAAGCTTTTGGTCACCCCCTTCTATTTCCTTCTGATTGGAATCCATTTTTTCCCCATGCATTACATTTCCTCACCACTCCTTTTTTAAACCTGCCTCTGACCAAGCCTAATATCTTGTGGCTGTCAAATTTTGTTAACGTTCCTGTGAAGCACCTTTTTTTACAATATTAAAGGTATTGTATTCCAAAGATACTATTTTGAAGTTCATCTTTGTAGCATGATGGTAAGGCTGACTGATAGGAAATGGGTCAGGATAACTTTTCTCATCTAAAATGTGCATTTTGTACTGTCTTTTGAAACTGAACAGTAGTACTCTTATTCTTGACCTTGAGCACTCTGAAGGAAAATGCATTGGATTACAATGTAGTATTTCTGGACTTCACTAAAAATGGCCTCGTTTCCTTCAAAATGACATACTGATGCAACTCGAGGACTTGTTGCTTGTTGTGTACAATGAGGTTAAATTCTCAAACCTAATGGAGCATTGGGTATTGATGGTGAATTTTCATTCCTGCACTCCAAATATTTGAAGCAGGCTTCAAGCAGTCAAATTGTATTCCTTTTAGTCAGAATTGTAGCTCCAATAACTGCACAAGTCAGTGGTTACATTGTACTGCATTGCTTCTGTGCCCAGCATATAATGTTTTCAATGCTGGGGGGGAAAGAAATTGCATTACATCATGCCTTTCATGACCTCCATAACCAACGCTTTACAGCCAAGGAAGTACTTTTGAAGTGTAGTCTTTTCGAAAATGTCAGTCAATTTATGCACAGCAGGGCCCTATAAATAGCAGTCAGATAATTGGTTTTTAGTGGTGGTTGAGGGACACAAATGGGACCGGGCACGGAGAATCAAGTGCCATGGGATCCTTCACATCCACCCAAGGGCAGTCAGTTCATACAATTTAACGTCTCCTTTGAAAGTTGGTATCTGACAGTGCAGCACTTGCTCAGTACAGTGCCCCAGTCTAGTGTACAGATGAAATTTGGCATTGCTTTCCTCCCCTCCCCTTTGGCCCTTGGCTCATAAGAACATAAGAAATAAGAGGAGGGCATAAGGCCCTTTTGAGCCTGCTCCACCATTCAATAAGATCATGGCTGATCTTTGACCAACTCCACTTTCCTATCTGATCTCCATATCCTTTGATTACCCTAGAATCCAAAAATCTATCTCTTGGCCTTGCATATACTCTGACTCTGCATCCACAGCAGTCTGGGGCAGAAAATTCAATAGATTCACAACCCTCAATGAAGAAATTCATCATCTCCATCTTAAATGGCTGACCCCTTATCCTGAGACTGTACCCCCTAGTTTAGACATCCAGCCAGGGGAAATAACCTCTCAGCATCTACCCTGTCAATCCCCTTCAGAATCTTGTATGTTTTCAATTAGATCACATCTCATAACTAGAGTATAGGCCCATTCTACACACACATCATAGAACAAGCCTCTCATCCCAGGAATCAATCTAGTGAACCTTTTGTACTGTCTCCAAGGCAAGTGTATCCTTCTTTCGATAAGGAGACCAAAACAGTGCCCAGTACTCCAGGTGTGGTCTCTAAGATCTTGTACAATTGTAGCAAAACTTCTTTACTCTTGCACTCCAACCCCCTTGTAATAAATGACATTTGCCTTCCTTATTGCTTGCTGTACCTGCATGCTTGCTTTTGTGTTCCTTGCATGAGGACACCCAAGTCTCTCTGAACACTAACACTTTCTCACCATTTTTTCAAAAATTGTTTCTATTCTTCCTACCAATGACAAACCTCACATTTCCCTACATCATGCTCTATCTGCCACTTTGCCTATATCCATTTGCAGCTTCTTGTCCCACCTAGCTTTGTCATTAACAAACTTAAATACATTACACTCAGTCCCTTCATCTAGGTCACTAATGTAAAATTGTAAATAGCTGAGGCCTCAGCATTGATCCTCACAGCACCCCACCAGTTAGCCTACCAACCTGAAAAAGGCTTATTTATCCTTACTGTTTTCTGTTTTTAATCAATCCTCTAACCCTGCTACTGTTACCCCCAACCACATGAGCCCTTATCTTATGTAATAACCTTTTATGTGGCACCTTTTGGGAATCCAAATATACTATATTCACTGGTTCCCCTTTATCCACCCTGCTGGCTACATCCTCAAAACTCTAATAAATTTGTCAAACACTCTTTCCCTTTCATAAAACCATGTTGACGCTGCTGAATCATGTTATGATTTAAGTGCCCTGATGCCACTTCCTTAACAATGGGTTCCAATATTTTCCTGACAACTGATGTCGGGCTAACTGGCCTTGGGTCCCTGTTTTTTCTCCCTTTCTTGAATAGCAGTGTTACATTTGCTCACTATTAACAACTAAAATGGGCTTGCCATTTGTGTATTGCATAGCATTCCTGGTCTGTTGTCCTTTGTGCCAGTTTTAACAGGGGTTTTTCTTGATTTAGCTCCAAAAGAACAGAAGCAGCAAAACAAGACTGAAATGGTTCCATCCCCATTGAAGGTAAGAACTAACTTTACGCTTAGCTAGAAGTGTAAAAGGGGATTGAGAACTTGCATTAGAGGCTTCAGTGACACTTGTTCCAAATCTTTGCTGATTTAACTCTGAAGTGCATGCTACTGGTTATGGTACTCTGTACTGCTGCATTGGGGGTTGGAATTTTAGTTTGATGTCTATGGTGTTGGAAAGACTGGCTTTATACTGGCAAGATTTAGATTTAGTTGTGATTTTGTAGTGGAATAGCCTGACTCTGTTTAGGAAGAATAGCACTGAGAAGGTTAACTCTTCAGGAGAGTGTTAGTTTTAAACTTTGCATTAAATTGTTGCAACAAGCTCTCCAAGATGGCATATAGCAGTGGGTAATTGGGTGCACTGAACTCAACTGTGGTGTATGTAGCACACATCACTGACTCCATACTAGTGTTAATCTAACTACTGTGACCTTCGTCCTTTATTGTTCAGCTCCTGAGTGCGCCTCAGGTGTGGTGGTCAGCCTTTTATAGTGCCTGTTGCAGGTACTTCCAAGTTTCCCACCACAGCGCCCTCTGGTGTAGCATTGTGCTTGCATTACATTTAAGGTACCAGGACGATACACACCAATACATAACATCAACCATGCCATAAAAGTACTTGTATCCAATTTATATCTTTGGAGCAGCTATCAAAAGATTCTAATTTGGAAATGAACAGTATTAAATTGCATGAACTCTTGCTGGAGATGACTGACTGACTGACTTAAGATGAGATTTGACTTCACTGGAGACCCTCTACTTTATTGGGACTTTTGATCTACTGCCAACTTGGCACTTTGAAGGTGGCTGCAGTAGCAAACTCTTATTCAAAGGTTTGTGTGTAACCTGATTCCCCCTTTGTGCCTGTTGGCTGGATTCTCTGACCACAGCTAACAATTGGTAAATTGCTGTCAATCCAGACACTTACTCAAATTAGCTCAAGGCTGAGGTGCAATTTACCATTTGTAAGAAGCTGCAGGTTCTCAACTATAAACTCTAGCTCTGTGTAAGAGTGGAGGTGACTGATTTATAATTCAAAGTTGCTTCTGTTCAATGCACTGCCAATGATTGGTATTAGAATTGGACACTGTCTTCATGATGCCTGGTTTTTAAGATGAATCTATTATAAATCTGTCACATTAGCTTGTCATCTGGCTTAGTATCTTTCAATTTATAGAATTTAACAGCACCATTTCAATCTGGTAGTACCTGTGGAGTTACCCAGTGTCCCATTCTGCTACCCTTTGCCCATTTCCTTTTTCGAGAAAGGAAAACTTCAAATATTTGAAGATCCGTTGTGGATTTTGCTTCTGCCACTGACATAATTTAAAATTAAATTATAACCACAGGAAATTATTTTTCCCAACTTGTTTTAGCTGATCAAATAGCTCTGGTTGTCATCAATTCTCTTGTTTTGCAACCCCCCTCCAAGTCCCTTCCTGGTTGGAGCAGCTCTGGTATTTAGCAGTATTTGGGGAAATGGCTGAGCAGCCTTCCCCAATGACCACTTGTGCATATGACTAGACATCAAATTCTACAAACTCTAACCTGCAACGCGCTCTTGGCAAATAGTACATGTACCAAGGGAGCTGGGGTACCTCCAACAAAATAATTTAAAACTGTCAATTGTCCTGGTAAAAAGAAAATAGCAAATGTACAGCAGATACTTGCATGCTGAGTTCTTGTCTAGGGTGTGGGAAGTTGAGCTATAGCAGTCTCTGCAGTTCCCTTGCTACTATTGATCCAGACCAGAGTGTTGGCATCAGTTTTGGAGAAAATCATTTGGTGGACTTCTGAGAACTTTGTTTTCCCCACCCTCACCTACTTGCCTGAAAGGCCCACAGGAATAAATGTCTCCACTCTTTCTTTCACAGCCTGCTTCAGAATTGAGTGTCCTTTCCAATATTGGGGGTAGTTCAGGTTCTGATGACCAGTCTTCGTTATCTGGTTCTACAACTGATCTCTCAGGGCAAACGCCACAGGTAAGGTAACTTAACTGATCTTCCTGCACATCTTGCCGTTACAAATTCCTGACTGCTGTAGATATAGTCTCTGGTTGTGGCATTACTTGCTGCCAGAAACTGTCTGAATGCTAGTTTTATGGGACTGACTTGCTTTGCGTTGTATTTATAAGCACAATGACAAAATCCAGGGATGTAACAATACAATCCCCTTGTGATCTAGACCGGTATTAGTCTTGAACACATGTTTCTTTCCCACTTGGTAAGTTGAAGCTTGATGTAACATGACTTTCATTTTGGTATTGTCTCATTGCCTGAATTGCCTTCAGTACATTTTGCCTCCAAACCCCATGAAAAGCACCATGGCTGCCCTTCTATAGGAAGAATTCTATGCTTGGACTCCATCTGTATCATGATGACCTGGTGATTTCAAGGAAGGGATAAGATGGAAGGAAGCCACTTGGCACGCCAAGACCAATTTTATTGCTTTTTTTCCCGTTTCATGTCTGTCTCTGTCTCCTTTCCCCCCCCCCCCCAAAAAAAAAAATTGTTTAATGGTTTATACCTGAAAACCATTTGAGAATTTAGTAAAGTTCTTGCCTCCAGTTAATTTAATAAAGTGTTGATTGTTGTATAAACCTTGGGTGGGTTGTCATAAATGAAATGGTCCAAGCTGCTTGTGTCCTCCTGGCATTTGATCATGTATTGTTTCCTGATATTTCATGTATCTAAATATTTGAAGAACCTTTTTAAGGTTCTCATTGATGCAATGTTTAACTCTTAACTAACTGGGCATCTTTTGGAGTGAGATGGGAAGGAGGTTATTCTGGAGGCTGGTTTATTTGAAACATTGAGTGTAAGCGTGACTAAAATAGACTTTTTAAGGCTGATATATAGATTTTGGGGTTTAGGAGAATCTGGATATGGAGATCGGGTGGGAAAGTAGAGTTGAGGTCTATCATCCATGATATTGAATGGTGGAGCAGGCTTGAGGGGCTGTATGGCCTACTGCTATTATGTTCTATCTTAAATCCAGTAGCTGCTGTTCAATAGGCTTTTGGGTCTGTTGAGGCATTCCATCTTGGAACAGCATTTCCAAAATGGCACATGCTTTTGAACCCATTTTCACTTCTTCTCTCCTCCCTTCCTGCTGCCTCCTCCCTTCCTGCTGCCTTGCCCCCAGCCCATTGAAGCTAGGATGCTAAACCTGCACTTAATATTACAAATGTGGCTCCATTGCTGATTGGCACACAGTTCTGATCAGGATACGTGTTGCTCATCTGTACTGGCACTCCAGTGTGGTTCCTAATCACTTTTGTGCTAGAGACCAATATGTCTGCATAAGTTGCCCACAATAACTTTTGCATGTGTAACTCTGCTAAAGGGAGGAGGTAATGTCACTGACTGCTGTGCTGCTTTAGGATAGAAAAAAAATGTTGTAGTTTGCCTTTTGAAGCTAAAGTTTTAATATGGTAATTTGTCTCCAGGTGAGTAAGCTCAAGGTACAAAGCCACAAGTTTGGATCTGAAGTAGCTAAACTGGTTGACCAACAAAATGGTGATGGAAGACTGAAGTAGTTTAAAATGGCTAGTCTTGACTCTTGACTCCTTTCCTAGGTTTCAGCTGCACGCAATTCGGAAAGTGAAGCGTACGTTCCTCCACCGCAGTTGTACCAAACGAGTACACCTGTTACGGGTACACCCATTACTGAATCTCTAACTCCCAAGTCTCTTGAGACCAAACGGGTGAGTTCTTTTGTGGTTTGACTAGAAAAATGCTACAATAGTCCAGATTAGCTTCAGTTTGTATATAGTCTGAGCTCTGTCTGGCAAACCTTTGGTGCACTGAGCAAACTCTTCGAGCCACATATGACCATCAGGCATGTAGTCCAATTCGAGGAATAGTTTTTAATCACTTAGACATGTTTGAAAACTCAATTGGCTCCAATGATAAATGTTTGCAAGCTGGAAGTTAGTTGCAAGAAGGTAGCATCAAGTAAGCAGTGCTTGGTACTGGCTCCCCAACTAGTTTTTGAACAAGGTCATCTGAAGGTGTTGCAGTTGTAAAGAATTGGTGGTTTGGGATGAGTGGGCAATACATGAAGTCACAACCATTGTAGATAATGCCTAATTCTACTTAAAACTAGACTGCAAAAATGAGCAGAAATCTATATCTTTTGGATGGTACATGGTGTGCCAGTGGTGGAGGGAGTGAATGTTTAAGGTGGTGGATGGAGTGCCAGTCAAGTGGGCTGCTTTGTCTTGCATGATGTCCAAGCTTCTTGTGGTGGAGGGGCAGTCATCCAGGCAAGTGAAGAGTATTCTATCACACACCTGACTTTTACCTTGCTGATAGGCTTTGGGGAATTGGGTGAGTCACTCACCACAGAATATCAGCCTCTGACCTCTTGTAGCCATGGTATTTGTGGCTGTTTCAGTTAAGTTTCTGGTCAGTGGTGACCCTCTGGTTGATGGTGGGGGAATTTGACTCTTGTTATGGCATTGAATGTCATGGGGACGTGATTAGACTTTCTCTAATGGCACAAACATTACTTGCAATTTAGCCCAAGCCTGAATGTTAGCCAGATCTTGCTGCACGGACTGTTTCATGAGTATTTGCAAATAGAACTGAACACTGCAATCATCAGCAAACCCTCCCCACATCTGATCTTTTAATGGAGGGAAGGTCATTAAAGCAGCTGAAGATGACTGTGCTGAGGATACTACACTGAGGAACTCTTAGTGATATCCTGGGACTGTGATGATTGACCTCCAACCACTACAACCGTCTTCCTTTTGAGCTAGGTATAACTCCAGCCAGTGGGGAGTTTTCCACCTGATTCCCATTGACTTCAATTTTACTAGGGCTCCTTGATGTCCAGGGCAGTCACTCTATCTCTTTTTCTCTTTTTTTTTTTTCCCCCCCCCCCCCAAAAAAAAAACTAAAATTCAGCTCTTGGCTATGTTTGGACCAAGGCTGTAATGAGGTCTGGAGCTGAGTGGTCCTGGCAGAACCCAAGCTGAGCATCAGTGAGCAGGTTATTGGTGAATACCTACCACTTGGAAGGTGTCGTCGATAGTGCTATCAGTTTGCTGATGATTGAGAGTAGACTGATGGGGCAGTAATTGGCTGCATTGGATCTGTCTTTTTTTGTGGACAGAACATGACCTGGACAGTTTTCCCACATTGTCCATTTAGATGCTAGTGGTGTAGCTGTATTGGAACAGCTTGGCTAAATGCACAGTTAGTTCTGAAGTGCAAGCCTGATGACTGAGAATTTTGTAATGCAACAGAGGAGGACAAAGGGTTTAATTAGGAGGGGGGGAAAAAGTAGAGTATGAGGAAGCTTGCTGGGAACATAAAAACTGACTGCAAAAGTTCCTATAGATATGTAAAGAGAAAAAGATTATTGAAAACAAACTTGGGTCCCTTGCAGTCAGATTTGGGTGAATTTATAATGGGGAACAAAAATGGCAGACCAGTTAAACAAATACTTTGGTTCTGTCTCCTCCAAGGAAGACACTAATAACCTTCTGGAAATACTAGGGGACCGAGGGTCTAGTGAGAAGGAGGAACTGAAGGAAATCCTTAGGTGGGAAATTGTTAGGAAATTTGATGGGATTGAAAGTTGATAAATCCCCAGTGCCTCAGTCTGCATCCCAGAGTACTTAAGGAAGTAGCCCTAGAAATAGTGGATGCATTGGTGATCATTTTCCAACAATCTATCAACTCTGGATCCATTCCTAAGGACTGGAGGGTAGCTAATGTAACACTACTTTTTAAGAAAGGAGGGAGAGAAAACCGGTAATTATAGACCGGTTAGCCAGACATTGGTAGTGCGGGAAAATGTTGGAATCAATTATTAAAGATGAAATAGCAGCAAATTTGGAAAGCAGTAATGGGATCGGTCCAAGTTGGCATGGATTTATGAAAGGGGAATCTTGAATTTTTTGAGAATGTAACTGGTAGAGTGGACAAGGGAGAACCAGTGGATGTGGTGTATTTGGACTTTCAAAAGGCTTTTGACAAGGTCCCGCACAAGAGATTGGTGTGCAAAATTAAAGCACATGGTATAGGGGGTAATGTACTGATGTGGATAGAGAACTGGTTGGCAGACAGGAAGCAGTCGGGAAAAATGGGTCCTTTTCAGAATGGCAGGCAGTGACTAGTGGGGTGCCGCAGGGCTCTGTGCTGGGACCCCAGCTATTTACAATATACATTAATGATTTTAGATGAAGGAATTGTGTAATATCCAAGTTTGCAGATAACACTAAGCTGGGTGGCAGTGTGAGCTGTGAGGAGGATGCTAAGAGGTTGCAGGGTGACTTGGACCGGTTAGGTGAGTGGCAGATGCAGTATGTGGATAAATGTGAGGTAAAACAAAGGCAGAATATTATCTGAATGGTGGCAGATTAGGAAAAGGGGAGGTGCAACAAGACCTGGTATCAGTCATTGAAAGTTGGCATGCAGGTATAAGAACATAAGAATTAGGAACAGGAGTAGGCCATCTAACCCCTTGAGCCTGTTCTGCCATTCAATAAGATCACACTCCTCCCCTCCCGTCTCTCTCTCATTCTCATTCTCATTTTCTCTCTCTCTCTCTCTCTCTCTCTCTCTCTCTCTCTCTCTCTCTCTCTCTCTCTCTCTCTCTCTCTCTCACACTCTGCCTCTTTTCCACACACACACACACACACACCTCCCCCTCACTCACTCAATCCACCTCTCTCTCTCACACACACACACAATCTCTCTCTCTCTGGTTTTTCTGGAGAATCCTCAGCGTGTCTCTCTCCTCGATCATCTGCTGCTTCCATATAGCAGGTAGTGAAGGCAAATGGCATGTTGGCCTTCATAGCTAGGGGTTTTGAGTATAGGAGCAAGGAGGTCTTACTGCAGTTGTACAGGGCCTTGGTGAAGCCACACCTGGAATAGTGTTCAGTTTTGGTCTCCTAATCTGAGGAAGGCTGTTCTTGCTATTGAGGGAGTGCAGCGAAGGTTCACCAGACTGATTCCAGGGATGGCTGGACCAACTGGGCCTGTATTCACTGGAGTTTAGAAGGATGAGGGGTCTCATAGAAACATATAAAATTCTGACCGGACTGGACAAGTTAGATGCAGGAAGGATGTTCCTAATGTTGGGGAAGTCCAGAACCAGGGGACAGTCTTGGGATAAGGGGTAGGCCATTTAGGGCTGAGATGAGGAGAAACTTCACTCAGTCGTTAACCTGTGGAATTCCCTTCCGCAGAGTTGTTGATGCCAGTTCATTGGATATATTCCAGAGGGAGTTAGATATGGCCCTTATGGCTAAAGGGATCCAGGGGTATGGAGAGAAAGAAGGAAAGGGGTATTGAGGTGAATCATCAGCCATGATATTGAATGGCGGTGCAGGCTCGAAGGGCGGAATGGCCTACTCCTGCAACTATTTTCTATGTTTCTATGACAGTTGGGATGTTGTCAGGACCTGTAGGCTTTTCTGTATCTGGTGCACTCAGCCATTTCTTTATCATGTGGAGTGAATCGAATTGGCTGAAGACTGGATTCTGTGATGGGGACCTCTGTACACTAACCACACCTTGTGGCCATAATCTGACACTGCTCAATGTTGCACCATGTCTGGAATGGACAGGCTCAATGGACAATGTTTGCACCTGCATAACCAGCTGGAATTTAAAGGCCCCCAAACTGTTTTAAATGTTGCAAGGAATGGTAGTTTGATTTTAAATGTGGATTAAATTTAGCAACAGTAATGCATCGTGGTACAATGGAGATTAATTGATTATAGATGCATCTGAGGTATGAATTTTCTCATGACCAGGTCTCCAAGGTTGAAATATAAGAACTTGAGGTAATGCTGGATTGCAAATACAATGTGATCGGATGTATTTACTTGCATATTTGCTTATGAATGCCACATTTGGCATGCTCACTTATTTTTACTCTTTCCCCTTTTTCTTCCCCTGCCCAAAAATAAAAAAAGCCACATCTTAAACATTGCAGCGACAGTGACTTTAGGCATCAAGATCTGTAACTGATGGGAGCCCAGCATCTGTTGTAGGAAGCACTGCAGAGATGTAAATGAAATCCACATACATGCCATGCTTCATTTAGAGAGAGTAACAAACTATGTTCAAGCGAGTGAATTAGCATCTTGTATGTAGCAGATCCCATTTTAAATCTCAATGGTTGGCTGATGGAACTAATTGCAAATCTAGTTAAGGA
Source organism: Pristiophorus japonicus (assembly GCF_044704955.1). NCBI lineage: Eukaryota > Metazoa > Chordata > Chondrichthyes > Pristiophoridae > Pristiophorus > Pristiophorus japonicus. The sequence goes on along the minus strand of NC_091991.1, from coordinate 83,415,929 downwards.
AAGAATTGAGCTGATAACCAATTTCACTGATGACTGATGGGTAAAGACCATCTTGTCCAGCAAACCTGTCCCACACAATTGCAATACATTGTGTATCACAACTTGTACACTCTACCCATCTGAAACTATGTGGTGATCGGAGAGGCAAAAAAAAACCAGACCAATTTGGGGAAATGTTTTTTTGGAAATTCCTCTGACCTATCTCTGATTCTAGATCACTCTGACCTAGAATTCCCTGCAGTACCTGCCTTCTATTAGTGGTGATCTCTCCTGCAGTCAGAAACAAATCCAGCTTTCGCTTGAAGGAATTCAGTGAGTCTGCATTCACCACATGAAACAGCAGCTTGTTCCAGAGGTCGTCTATTCTCTGGGGAAAGAATCACATCCTGATGTCTGTCCTAGATCTAGCCCTATACAACTTAAATTTGTGACCCCTGGTCCTGTCTAACCTGTCAGTTGGAACACTGTCTATACCCTTATCTTTTAAACCTCAATCAGATCCCCCTCCCCACCCAAAAAAAAGTCTATGCTGCTCTAAGGTAGTCTCAACTCTTTCTGCCTATCTTGATAACTAAGATGCTTTAGACTTGGAATTAGTCCAGTGGCCCTCTTCTGCACCTTTCCAAAGCCTTGATCACCCACCATGTGGGGAAACAAAAACTGTTTCAAGTGTGGCCTGACGAAGGTCTTGTTCAAGGACAAACCAGTATGCCTCATCATGTACTCAATTGTCCTGTAGTTACACCCCAACACCCTATTTGCTCTAGCTGTTGCTGCATGGCATTGCTCATGTACCCTTAAGGATGTATGCACTAGAATGCCCAAATCCTTATCTCCACCATCATTAATGCCTTTCCCTGGAGGGTGTATGAATGTTGAGCATTTGCCCTGCCCATATGCATAACACATTTACCAGTCTTGAGCCCAATCTGCCTGAAGCAGATGAGTATCTTCTACAGTTCTTACACAAACTCAGATCTTGGTATCTGTTAGCGTTAGTGTTTTCTTAGAAGAATCACTCAACACTCAGGGTCGGTTCCAATGCTGAAGCAGCTTTTATTACGCTCAGCGGGAAGGAAAAACTCAGGACCGTATCCAGGTTTCTCTTCACAGAACAAAGAGTTACATGTACCTTTATATGTTTCACAACAGTTACAAAACAGTTTACTACAGTTACACAGCCCATCACGGCTGGACACAAGCCAATCAGAACGATTATAGATTACATATAGGTTCTTTAACCCAATAGAATTCTCCTACTATCCAGGGAACCATATGTTCGGTTATTGTCAGCTTGGGCTGATCGATGGCTTTATAGGTTCTCTCCCTAGTTCTTTCATCTGGGAGAAATAATTGGTATATAGCCTTGTTTACAGCAAATGGTTTCCCTCTTATCTTTCTTCCTGAAATAATTGGTTTCATGGCCTTGTTCACAGGAGATGGTTTCCTTCTTATCTCTGTCTTCCCAGGCATTCCTACAGTGGGCCTCACAGGGTTATTGCTCGGTCAGTGAACGTTCAACAGTTCAGTTTGACTACCTGATTTCCCATAATGCCTGGGCAGCCATTTTGTGTGTGTGTCCATTTAAGCTTATGTGAGTTTTAAATATCCAGCAGGTGCCTAATGCCTAAGTCTATATATATTTCTACTCTCTACAACAGTATCATTTGAAAATTGTGCCCTCAACCCCAAAATTGAGATCTATCATAAATATTATGGCCATGGAAATGTCTGACTGCAACTGATCAGGTGAAACGTGTTGGAAAGTAGAAAGGACTTTTCTTCTGTTTTGCAAGATCTTTGTTTACTGGGGTGACAACTTGCAATAGTTCAGGAAATATTTGGTCATCCCAGAATGGAAAGTGTATAGGTGAAAGGCAGGTGCTTGAGTCACATGGGCCTCAGTTTTGCATGATTAACTTGCATGTGATGTATTAGATATCCAGCCCATTTTGGCAGCATGCATGAGCTTTAACACCCAAATCTTGTCACGTGGGTCACGTTCTCTGAACGTGTGGATCATGGCCTCTGACCTGCAAGAGAACCGCTCTGCAGGTCCGGAGATAAGAGCTGGAGCAGCATACCATGTCACCCTCCAGTGCAGGCTGCTCCAAGTATGTGACAATTTTGAGATGGGCAACTGGGTGTCATCAAAACCCTGGTTGCTGTTTTTGGAGTGTGGGCAAGAGCATCAGCAGGGTCCAAGTACAGAGGAGTGGGAAGGTCAGGGCAGAGGAGCGGTGGGAGATCATGGCGGAGGTATGACAAATGAGGGTCCAGGGGCAACACTGGCCAGCCCCCACACTGATGTGTGCGCACTAGGTTTGTGCAGCAGAGCAGATCTCCAGTTGTCCTGGTTAACCCATGCCACTGGATAAAGGCCTAGCTCTGTGGCCTGTGGTTGCTGGTGTGCAATGCTCCCTACATGTTAAAAAAAAATGAATGCACAGGCATCTTCCACCCCTTCAGTTGGAGTTCAGGACTGGAACATCGGGTCTTTTATCTGTGAACTTGTGGAAGCAAGTCATCCTCGTTTGAGGGACTGCCTATGATGATGGGCACTCTGGAAGAAGTACATTATAGTTTCCTATTGGAACTTTGCCTAAATTAAGTGGGAAGAAGTTGGTTGCTAAGCTACAGGAGGAAATAAAGAAAATAACTAGCATTTGGAGAGAACCTACACATCATTTTGAAGTTCTAATTCTTGAGCTATTCATGATCAATTTGGAGCTGAAGATTATCTGGGAGGAGCTAATGTGGATTTCTCCCTTGTCGGACATGAAGTATAACTAGCATGCCTTGTGCACATTATGCCCATGAATGGTGGGTTATAATTGTGGCACATGTACTGATTTCATGTGAGCTCTTCAGTCCTTATGCTTAAGGGATTTCCTATTGCCAAGAGTTACATCCACTCTATTTCCATGAGCAAGATAGTTGAACAACTTGATGGAATTCCTTTCACCTTGCCAACATGCAACCCTGTAACTTTCACATGGACAGTTCAGTTTAAGTTGGATCACATCAGATTGCAACAACTGGGCTTACACATGGCTGTGTTTTGGATGACCTCACTCCAATTCTTGTGAATCTTGATTTGATTTGGTCTTCCATGTCCTTGCCATTGTACTAAATTAGTTTATACCCCTTTTTTGGGGAGAGGTTTGGTGTGGAGGGATGCTCTGCTGTGGAACATTTCCATTTTTTGGTACCACTGACAGTATATTTCCAGGTTGAGGTACTGCTTGGTAAGATGCAGAGCTAAACTCCTCTGCCCTGAACTTCAAAAGACTTGTGTTTGGACAACACTTGAGCAGTTTTGTGACTCCTGAATGACATTGCTGCTAAATTATGGGCGGTTTTCTGTTCTGGGTCTGAACTTTTTTAAAAAGTGTAGGCTTGGATAGTCCTGTTGATTCACATCGGACCTTTGCAGCCAGTAAAGAGTCTCATCCCCTAGATCTTGAACTTGGATGGAGGGTGGCTTGCTTAACTGTCTCATGCTGTTGTCCTTGCACTAGGATCTTTATCCCAATTAAGTGGTGGTGGTGTGAATTCCAGTTCACTGACTTCTGAAGGCATCACAATTGAGATGTCCTGTGCTCTAAATGTTGGTGGTACAGCCATCTGAATCCAAAGGACACTTTGCAGTGCACCTAGGGCCAAATGCTTCTACTGCAAGAATGAAATAGCTGTTGTGTTGGAGTCTCCAGTTTCTTCAAATTGACAAGACAGTTGTGCATTTCTATAGTGATGGGATGCCTTTATTTATACAGTGACCCTCTTTGAACAGAGCAAATATATCTGTTCTGGAATAGTGTTTCATGTGCATTTGATGTAAAGGTGGCAGAAAAGTGTTTGTGAGATTTGGGAGGAGGAAAGAGGTGGGGGGAGGTTATGGATTTGTGATCTTTTCACCAGAGGTAACAGTTTTATTGCCATGAACCTTTGTGCCTATGTCTTGCAAGTTGAGTTCTGGTTCTGACCATATTGTGGTTGGTGCTTGACTACCTGTGCACAGAGCAATTGCTGAATGTTGTCTAAAGTAGCAAGCCTAAGCCCCTCTGGAATCCAGCATCCCTTCCCATCCCACTGCTGTCTTTTTTTTTTTCTGTTTGCCTGAATTTGCTGTGACTGATCAAGAAGCTTTCATGGTACCTGTCTTTCTTGGGCAAGAGTTTTTTTGTTCAAGCCATGATGCAGATAGCTCCAGAAATCTTGAAGTTTCACTGACTCTCATCTCCCATGAAATACTTCTGCACTTGTCTGAATGTCTCCCACCCCTGATCTGTGCAGTAATTTTTTTTAAACCTGGCTCAGCATTCAATCTGCTGGCTGGTTGTCCTGCAGTCAGCAAAGGACTTGTTTCCAACACTGTTGACTGATGACTTGTCCTATTGAAAATGCTGACTTCTGGCAGTTGTGCTTAAGTGGCTGGATTTGAAACCAATGTATTGCTCCATTTGTTTGTCAAGTGACTTATTTTATTTTAACTGTCAATTCTACCAGGTGACTGCTCTGCCGAACGACCAGACTGCCTCAAGCACAGCAATAACTCCAGCCTCCCAAGGACGGGTACTCCAGACTTCAGTAAGCAATTCTCCAATTAGCATGAAGACCACACCCTTTCCGGCTGTGCAGACTGTGAGTGGCTGAGAACTAGTTTTAACTTGGACAAATTGCTGTCCTTTTTCTTGCTGTCCTTGCATAGACATTTTGGCACGTATTGCCCAATACCATTTTTGCTTGTCTGTTTCACTCGAGGTACCAATTGAAATAAATGAGTTTGCTGGAGGGAGTATTTTTAAAGTGACAGCAGTTTAGGGTGACTGTTCAGGAGATGCCCTGTCTGGTTGAGTTAGCACTGCCTGCTAGCTTGCCAGTGTGGAAAGCACATCTACAATGCTTGCACCTTCCAATGGACCAAGTGCTATTTTTGTTTTGCACCTTGTTTCTCTTGGAGTTACACAAGTAGGTTTCTAAAACTGCTTGCTGACCTGATGGTAGTCAACCTCCTGGTGGCCTTTGACAATTTTTTTGAATTCATTGTAATTAAACATTGAGTCTTCAATTGCGGTATAAGCGAATACTGCATGAGCTGGAGGAAAACTGGTTTTAAGGTTTTTTTGAGTTAGAGATAATGAGGCAAAGTAGTTTAATAAAGTAGGGTTGGTATCTGGTCAAATGGCACTTCTATGTCCTCGGCAGTAGGGGGAGCATTGTTCAATATTCTTTTAATCTTCAAGCAGAACTTTAGTTTATTCCCCTGAATTTATTTTATGGGGAGGGGGAGAGAAACAGATGCATTTACTGACTTGTTCTTTTGTGGGGAGGAAAAATGACCACATTTATTCTCCAGATTGCTATTTCTGTATGATCTGAAGTTGAGTTTAGTCTGTTTGTAACCTGTATTTATGACTGACTTTCATCTCTTTTCAGACCCAACTTGAAAATGCTTTTACTTGGTGTCTTTAACTTCTTAAACCATTCATTCTTTTGCTTTGAACTCTCCAATTCAGCAATGTAATTTCTCTAAAGTTAACTGTTTAAAAATAATATGCAATCTTAGTGTGGTCTTTGAGCTGCGCAGGATTAAAACACTTAAAGCCCTTTGAGCTGCCTGCCAGTGATTGGCTGTATCTGTATCCCCTTTCTGTAGGTTAAAAATAGTCCAACTCTGCCAAATTTATTTTTCTTACCATTTAATGATACACCATCTGTTCACAAGATTTGCACCTGTACTTGAGATACCTATTTAAAAATAGACTTGCATTTATATAGCACCTTTCACAGCCACGGGATGTCTAGTTGTAAAGCACTTTCAATGAAGTACTTTTGGTGTGTAGTCACTGTTGTAATGAGAAATGCTGCAGCCAATTTGTGCCTAGCAAGCTCCCACAAACAGCAGTGTGCTGACTAGAAACTTATGTTTGAGGAATAAATATTGGCTTTTTGATTTTTGATCTCTCATGGTTTCAAAGCTTGCTGCCATTGACTTACAGAAAGTGTAAGCCAGAGACTTCAATGGCAATTCACTGCCATGTACTGAAGCCTTGTCCATTTGTCAGTGACTTGAACATATAAATGTCAGTGATTCAATCTTGAATATTTGAAAGTACTGACCAATGGAAAGTACTAAACTAATTGTGGCCAAATTCTGAATTTATTAAAAAGTGGAGTGATTTAGGCAGTTGCAATCTCTACCTCTAGTTTAAAATTAATGTCAAAAGGGATGTTTGTTGAAAGATTGCATGGAAAGGCATAGATGTTGGTGGAATGTGTACCTTGCCCATGGCTTAATGGCATCAAATTACACAAACTTCCAGGGATGCAGAAGGGTATGGTGTCCTCCTAGGGCCCTTCACTTAAATCACAGATCAGTGTGATTTTCTAGACACACCTGTAGTCCCTGCTATAGACAGGACTCTACTGTGGGAATGGGAAAGCATTCATTGGAGCTCTTGTTACCAAAATGTGACTGGGCCATCAAGAGTAAAACAAATCCATGTTTGAGACGAGAGAAGTGCAAAATACAATGATAGTGAAATGAATGGAATGTGCATCATTGCTTTTCAGGTGTTCAATGCGAATGCACCTCTGCCTCCACGAAGTGAGCAGGAAGTGAAATCTGATGCTCCATATTCCTCTGTCTACAATCAAAGTTTGATTACAGCTAGTACACAGACTCCACCTCAGCCCATATCTCTCCAGTCTTCGCATATTGTGGAGCAAAATGCACTGACACAAGATTCTGTAACAGGTATTTAAAATTGTAGATATGTTGGGGATATTGATGTATTGCCACCTGAAGTGTACTTTAAAGCTTGTATGAAAGATCCTTTAGGGTCTAACTCAAGTAATAACTGATGTTCCATGGATTAATGGCTAGAAATGAGTCCATTTTTCTTATTAACCTGTAGGGAGGTATGCTATTTAATACTCCAGTTACATTATTTCTTGCCCCCTGAAACTAGATCAAGATTGTGCATATTCAGAGATGCCTGGTGATGCTTTGTAATTTCGAGCTATAAAGATTTTGTACTTGTATACTGTTTAAATTTACCTTAACTTTGTTTCAACAGAAGAAACTACATCTGTTGCCAATGGGACCCCAGTTTTTCTACCCCATAGTCAGCAAAATAATACTTTACAAAGACCAAACCAAGCCTATTTTGGGAGCAGAGGTGCTGTACGGGGATCTGCACGAGGTGGCAGAGGAATTGCTAATGCGTACCGTAGTTCTAACAATGGATACAAGGGTGTACAAATAGGTACAGTATAGAATCTCTTATTACAAGGTGTGGCTTTTATATAGACTCATGAAAACTGGGACAGTTGTCAGTTGGTAGCACTCGTTGGTCAGATTGTGGGTTCAAGCCCCACTAAAGAGACTTTGATCACATAATTCAGGCTGACACTCCAGTGCAGTACTGAGGGAGCACTGCACTGTTGGAGGTGCCATTTTTTTGGATGTGAGATGTTAACTTGAAGCCCTGTCTGTCCCCTCAAGTGGATGTAAAAGATCCTATGTTGCTATTTCAAGAGCAGTAGGTGAATTCTCCTGGTGTCCTGCCCAATATTTATTCTTCAAAAATAGTACTGATTATCTAGTCATTTATCAAATTGTTGCTTGTCTCATTCTCAAATGCCTGTCTTGTAATTCTTGGTGGCGATTGCAATGTTTGCTTTGGAGAATGCAGGTTGTGGTCAACCCTGAACAATTTTATATTATATTTGGCTTGTAACACTCTATGCTTGTTGCTTCAGCACAACATTGAGTATAGTATAATGTTACAAAGACATTCTGATAAGTGAGATGCACTGGTTCAGTTGGGTGCAATTCCACAATGACTTGTATTTATATAGTGCCTTTAACATAGTGAAACATCCCAAGATGCTTCACAGGAGTATTGAGATGAGAAAATTTGACACTGTGCCACATAGGTAGAAATTAGCACAGGTGACCAAAAGCTTTGTCAAAGGTATGTTTGAAGGTGGATAGGTTTAGGCAGGAAGTTTCAGAACTTGGGGCCTAGGTAACAGCAGGCACAGCCACCAGTGGTTGAGTGATTTTTATAATCCAGGATGCTCTAGGGCAGAAGGGGATGCCTGAGGCTGAGATTATGGAGATGGGGAGGGGCAAGGCTATGGAGGGATTTGAAAATAAAGATGAGAATTTTGAAATCGAGGCATTGCTTAACCAGAAGCCAATGTAGGTCAGCGAGCACAGGGGTGATGGGTGAGCAGGACTTGTTACAAATTAGGATACGGGCAGCCAAGTTTTGGATGATCAAATTTACGTGGGGTAGAATGTGGGAGGCCAGCCAGCAGTGCACTGGAATAGTCAAGTCTAGAGGTAACTAAGGCCTGGATGAGGGCTTCAGCAGCAGATGAGCTGAGGCAAGGGTAGAGTTGGGGGATGTTATGTAGGTGGGAATAGGCAGTATTAGTTATGCTGAGGCTATGTGGTCAAAAGCTCATTTTGGGGTCAAATGATGCCAAGGTTGCAAACTGTCTGATTCAAGGTGGGATATGTTTACTCCATTGGCTAAAATGTTATGATAACTGGGACTGTTGCTACCTGCAGTACTTGAGCACTCGTTAGATGGTAGTGGCATGACAACATCCAGGCAGATGGCCAAAGGCTGGACATGACTGGTGTATGGGGAAAGGATGAAGGAAATAAGGTAGGCATTATATATTGACTCTAGTAAAAAGAAGGCTGAGGGGTGACACAAGAGTTCTCGAAATATGAAGGTTTGGTAGAATACATGTAGAGATGTTTCCACTTATGGGGAGACCAAAATTACAGGCCATAAGTATAAGATAATCACTAAAATCCAATAGGCAATTCAGGAGAAATGTTTTTACCCAGTGGTAAGAATGTGGAACACAACTACAAGGGGTGGTTGGTGTGAATAGTGCAGATGCATTTAGGGGAAGTTAAATAAGCATGAGAAAGGAATAGAAATATATACTTATGGGCTTGGAAGAGGCTCGTGTAGAGCATAGACCAGTTGGGCTGAATGGCCTGTTTGTGCTGTAAATTCTATAATATGTAACTCCTAATGTACACATGCCACTTTGTAACTTTGTAGGGTGCTGAATTATAATGTGCATGAGTCCAATTTTTTTTTTATCCTTAGCTCTTCTGTTCTCAGATGAATATGGAATGGGCTACTTGCTGACTCAATCAAATGGTGTACAAAATTGGGTTGCACACACATTTGCTGGCCTGCACTTGGGAATAGAAACTGGTTGTGAAACTTGGTTCAACTGGCACCCGACCATCTACAGAATTTGAGCATCTATGTACTATTTCACCTATGTTTAAGCAGCTGGGAGAAATGGGATGTGATACCAAGTTGGGTGTTCGGTTTGTGTGCTGATGTGACAACCCTGCACATCTGAAGGCTCAAGCAAGAGGGATTCAAATTTTGGAATGTGTTCCGATTGAAAGAACATGAGCAATGGTTGCTGTGGAAATACGTGGTTGAAGTACATGGTGCAACAGGTCTCCATCCCAAATTGTAATGTGAAGTACAAAACCCCACACTAATATGAAGATGATAGATGTGCAAGAATCTAGCTTCAAATATTGGCATTAACATGAATTATTGAAATTGTTAATTATCCTGCATTTTGTACCATGGGATTGAGACCTGCAGCAACACTAATAGTGGGGGAACTTATCGCCACATGGTCCAATGTAGAGTTGCCATTTACTTTCACTAGTTGCAAATCTTCCTTGGAGTTGAAGGTCCATACAGATCAGCAATGTGAAAATGGCATCAGCAGGCCCAAGTGCTTGGCCTGCCTGTGATGGGAATAAGAGGCAGACTTCAGCCACCCTGTTCATGGCCACTTTAATGGGACTGATGGTGTTGCTTCCCTGAAGGTTGGGACTGAAATGCACCTGGTGGGTGCTGGTCTGTTAAGATTGTGTACTCCTAACTTGGTGCTGGCTGTGTTTAATGTATTAAATGCTGCTACGTATATTAATACATTGCAATTGGACAAAGTGGCAACAGTATGACCTTGTCCTTTCAGAAGGTTTGCATCCCTTTTTTTTTAGACTTGTCTATTTCTTAAATGTTTCAACTTCTCTGGGTACTGAGCTCTGATTGCAGTGCATGTTAATTGTAGAGTTCTTTAGAATCAGTGCTTTTTGGTGTAGATCAAGCTGCTTTTTACAAATTCACATCCAATCTACAACCACAATGAAGATGGATCTGACTTGCCTGGTGAAATGCTCAATTACAACTTTTGATTTCAACACTGCAATTCTGAATTTAATTTCAGTTCTCTTTGGTTTACAAAGTGAGGTGGGAAAGTAAGCTGTGAGGAGGACAGTCTGCAAAGGGATATAGACTGGTTCAGTGAGTGAGCAAGGTGGTGGCAGATGGAATATAATGTGGGAAGTGTGAGGTTATCCACTTTGGTAGGAAGAATAGAAAAATAGGCTTTTTAAATGGTGAGAAACTACTAAATGTTGAGATTTGGGTGTCACAAAACAAAGTTAACATGCAGGTACAGCAAGCATCTGGGAAGGCAAATAGTATGTTGGCCTTTTGAGGGGGTTAGAGTACAAGAATAAAAGTCTTGCTGCAATCATATAGGGCTTTGGGACCACACCTGGAGTATGGTGTACAATTTTGTTCTCCATACCTAAGGAAAGATGTACTTGCCTTGGAGGTAAGTGCAACAAAGGTTCACTAGATTGAGTCCTGGGATGAAGGGGTTGTCCTGAGGCAAGATTGTGTAGTATGGCCTATGCTCTCTGGAGTTTAGTAGAAATGAGAAGTGATCTCATTGAAACTTTTTTGAGTTTGACTGGGTAGAGGCTGTTTCGCTTGGCTGCAGAGTCTACAACTAGGGAGCATAATCTGAGGATAAGGGGTTGGCCATTAAGACTGAAGATAAATCTCTTCAAAGGGTTGTGAATCTTTGGAATTTTCTACCCCAGTGGGCTGTTGAGTATGCTCAAGGCTGAGATCAATAGATTTTTGGACTCGTGGAATCAAGGAATATGGAGATCAGGTGGGAAAGTGGAGTTGAGGTCAAAGATGCTGGAGCAAGCTTGAGGGGGTTGTAGCTTACTCCTCCTATATTGTGTTTCAGGGATGCATTTGTGAATGTTAAAGACTAACTACAGTAACCAGTTTTGACCAGACAGGTTTGATTGTCCAGCCATATCCTAAAATGTGGCATAGATGGTCAATAAACTTGGTTATACCTCATTTTTGAATTAACCTTTCTGATAAACCAGAAACAACCCAGACCTAATGGGCTGTATTTAGTGATGTGTAATTGGCTTGAATTGTCAAAAATCTAACTAAGGCAACACCTAGCTAACGGTGACCATATTTAAAAAAAAAAATTATATTTGGTGTGAGGGGGAAGAGTAGTCACAAACTCTGGTTCTAAATTTAGGCAAGGATGACTTGGTAAAGATGAGGCAGAAATTGACTGGGCAAAAACAGTTGAACAGTTGAACAGTAGCAGATATTCAAAAGGTGGAAGGGGTATCTGGGAGAACATTTTAATGCTAGTGATCATCATTCATTTAGATTTAGGGTAGTTATGGAAAAGGACAGAGACCAGGAATAAAAGTTCTTAACTGAAGGAAAACCAAAGTGGACTGAAAACAGCTACTTGAAGGTAAATCGTTGAACAGTGGGATGCATTCAAGGAGGAGATTGAGGGTTCAGAGCAAGTATGTTCCCTTTATATTTAAAAAAAAAAAAATGGGACTCCAAATCAAGACCCCTTGGATGTCTAGAGGCATATAGGGTAGGATAAAGAGTGGGGAGGGGGTGGGAGAGAGGAGAGACTTATGACCAATAGTGTGGTAGAGGCAGAAACCCTCTTTTTTTTTTTTTAAGTACTTGCATGTGCATTTGAAATGCTGTAAGCTATAAGGCTATGGACTAGGAAGTGGAAAGTGGGATTGGGCTGGTTAGCTCTGTTGGCCGGCGTGGACACAACTGGCCAAAATGGCCTCCTTCCGTGCTAGTAAATTTCTATGACTCTGAAGGTTGTTTGCTAAAATACTTGTACGTAGCCTTAAAAGGCAAGAGGTCTAACACACTTGGTCAAAAAAGGAAGTGAGATAATATAAAACTAAGGGCAGGACTCTATTGTTTGCCTTTTTAAAAAAAAAAGATCCTGCTGACTAGGAGATCTAAAGAACAGCAGTGATATCCAGGACATGACCATGTTTACAAATGGGATGGCTGCTAATGTGGGTCCATTAATGACTGACCACCGGTGATAGAAACATAGAAAATGGGTGCAGGAGTAGGCCATCCGCCCCTTCGAGCCTGCACCACCATTCAATAAGATCATGGCTGATCATTCCTTCAGTACCCTGTTCCTGCTTTCTCTCCATACCCCTTGATCCCTTTAGCTGCAAGGGCCATATCTAACTCCCTCTTGAATATATCCAATGAACTGGAATCAACAACTCTCTGGTAGGGAATTCCATAGGTTAACAACTCTGAAGTTCTTCCTCATCTCAGTCCTAAATGGCTTTTACCCCTTATCCTAAGACTATGTCCCCTGGTTCTGGACTTCCCCAACATCGGGAACATTCTTTCTGCATCTAACCTGTCCAGTCCCGTCAGAATTTTATGTTTGAGATCCCCTCAGCCTTCTAAACTTGTGAATACAGGCCCAGTCAATTGAGTCTCCTCATGTCAGTCCTGCCATCCCAGGAATCAGTCTGGTGAACCTTCGCTGCACTCTCTCAATAGCAAGAATGTCCTTCCTCAGATTAGGAGACTAAAACTGAACACAATATTCCAGATGGGGTCTTACCAAGGCCCTGTAACTGCAGTAAGACTTCCCTGCTCCTATACTCAAATACCCTTGCTATAAAAGCCAACATACCATTTGCTGCCTTCACTGCCTGCTGTACCTGCATGCCAACCTTCAATGACTGATGAATCATGACACCCAAGTCTCACTGCACTGCCCCTTTTCCTAATCTGCCACCATTCAGATAATAATCTGCCTTTGTGTTTTTGCCCCCAAAGTGGATAACCTCACATTTATCCACATTATACTGCATTTGCCCACTTGCCTAACCTGTTCAAGTCACCCTGTAGCCTCTTGGGGTCCTTCTCGCACATTGCCACCCAGTTTAGTGTCATCTGCAAACTTGGAGATATTACACTCAATTCCATCATCCAAATCATTAATATATATTGTAAAGAACTGGGGTCCCAGCACCGAGCCCTGCAGCACTCCACTAGTCAATGCCTGCCATTCTGAAAAGGACCCGTTAATCCCAACTCTCTGCTTCCTGTCTGCCAACCAGTTCCCTATCCACGTCAGTACATTACCCCCAATACCATGTGCTTTGATTTTGCACACCAATCTCTTGTGTGGGACCTTGTCAAAAGCCTTTTGAAAGTCCAAATACACCACATCCACAGGTCCTCCCTTGCCTACTCTACTAGTTACATCCTCAAGATTCAGAAGATTTGTCAAGCATGATTTCCCCTTCATAAATCCATGCTGACTTGGATCAGTCCTATCACTGCTTTCCAAATGTGCTACTATTTCATAATTGATTCCAACATTTTCCCCACTAATGTCTGGCTAGCTGGTCTATAATTACCTGTTTTTTCTCCTTTTTTTTAAAAAGTGGTGGTACATTAACAACCCTCCAGTCCATAGGAACTGATCGAGTCGATTGACTGTTGGAAAATGATCACCAATCCACTATTTCTAGGGCCACTTAAGTACTCTGGGATGTAGACTATCAGGCACCAGGGATTTATCGGCCTTCAATCCTGTCAGTTTCCCTAACAATTTCCTGCCTAATAAGGATATCCTTCAGTTCCTCCTCCTCACTAGACCTTCGGACCCCTAGTACATCTGGAAGGTTATTTGTGTCTTCCTCTGTGAAGACAGAACCAAAGTACTTGTTCAATTGGTCTGCCATTTCTTCCCCATTAATCCCAATCCAACTGCAAGGGACCTACATTTGTCTTCACTAATCTTTTTCTCTTTACATTTCGAAGCTTTTGCAGTCATTTTTGTTTCTGGCCAGCTTCCCCTCATTCTATTTCCCCCTCTTAATTATCCTTTGTCCTCCTCTGAATTCTAAATTTCTCCCAGTCCTTTGGCTTGCTACTTTTTCTGGCTAATTTGTATGCCTCTTCCTTGGATTTAACACTATCCTTAATTTCCCTTGTTAGCCACGTTTGAGCCACCTTCCCCATTTTATTTTTACTCCAGACAGGATGTATAATTGTTGAAGTTTGTCCATATGATACTTTAATTAGAAATTCAGTAAAGGCAGATTTGCTAAATAGCTGCTTTATCGGTCTTCACAGTAGCGAATGAGGATAAAATACCAGGGATACAAAAATTTCAAAATAAATCGAGGGGATGAATTGACTAGATTCAATACAAAATGGTGATTGAAAAACTGAGACCAATCTCCAGGACCCTAAGGTTTCCACCCCAGGCATTAAAATAAATGGGTGAGGAAATTATTCTTCCAAATGCTAGATTCAGGAATTGACTGCTTCAATTAGAAAATTGCCAATGCCACTCTACAATTGTAGATCTAAACTGGGCAATTATAGGCCTATTAGTCAAACTAGTCTAACTTCCATTGTGAGGAAGTTACTAGAATCTATTGGGGACAGTGACAGCATTTGGAAACACAAGCTTATTGGAGAAAGCCAGCATGGATTTGTAAAGGGCGAGTCAATTGCAACAAACATAGCTGAATTTTTTTTGAGGTAACAAACTTGGTAGGTAAGGGAGTGTCTGGATGTTATTGATTAATTTCAAGGTTCCACATGAGACTGACAAATAGGAGCACATGGAATTGGAGGCAATCTATTGGCTTGGATAGGGAATTGGTTGAGAGGTAGGAGACAAAGTAGGGATAATGGGTATGTACTCACATTGGCAGATTGTGACTCGTGACATCCCCCAGGGATCTATACTGGGCCTCCACGTTTTTACTATTTATGACTTGGATGAAGGAATAGAAAGACATTCATCCAAGTTTGCTGATGACACCAAGTTGGGTGGCACAGTAAATAGTGTACACTGGAGCAGAAAGTTGCAAATGGGACACTGATGGATTAAGTGAGTGGGCAAAACTCTAGCAGATGGAGTTTAATGTGGAAGGGGAAAGTGTGACCCAAGAAAGAGAAATTACTGATCTATAAGTGGTGAGAAGTTGGGAAGAATGGATCAGCTGAGATTTTTAGGTTTTCCCCAAGTAGAGAAATCACAAAGCTAGTGGACAAGTACAAAAAAATAATGAACACTAATGGAATGTTGGCCTTTGTCTTGTGGGCTGAAATACAAAGGGTGGAAGTTGTACAGACTTCTGGTTAGCTCCCATTTGGAATGCAGTGTTCATCTGGGCACCACACCTGGGAAGGATGTATTGGCCTTGGTGGGTGTGCAGTGCAGATTCACCAGAATGATGCCATGGCTGAGCATTAAATTGAAGACTGGTTGCAGAGACTAGGCTTGTATTCCCTGGAGTATAAGATTGAATTGAGGTATTTAATTAACGGAGTTGATGGGGTAGAGAGAGACTTTCCTCTGCTGGGAGTCCAGAACAAGGAGGCATAACCTTAAATTAAAGCTACGTCATTCAGGGTGATGAGATATAGGAGCAGGCCATTTGGCCCCTCGAGCCTGCTCTGCCATTCAATGGCTGATCTTTTACCTCAACTCTCCTTTCCTACACTATACCCATATCCTTTGGTTCCCCTAGAGTCAAAATCTATCGATCTCTCTATCTTGAATGTACTCCAGAACTGAGCCTCCACAGTCCTCTGGGGTAGAGAGTTCTAAAGGTTCACCACCCTGAGTGAAAACATTTATCCTCATCTCAGTCCTAAATGGCCATCCCCTTATTCTGAGACTGTGATCCCTGGTTCTAGACTCTCCAGCCAGAGGAAACCACCTCCCTGCATTTACCCTGTAAAGCACTAAGAATTTGTATTTCACACTTTATACATGGGGTAATGGAAATCTGGAACTCAAAGTTGTTGATTATGCTAGGTCAATTGAAAATGTCAAAACTAAGATCAACCTTTTGTTAGGCAAGAGTATTCAGAGTTATGGAACCAAGATGGGCAGATGGTGTTGAGGTACAGATCAGCCATAATCTAAATGAATGGTGCAACATGCACAAGGGGCTGGAAGGACTGCTCCTGTTCAGATTGTTCCTAAAACAGAAAATATTATCTCATGGATGTAAAGCTGGTTTGATTTCCAGCACTTGTAAGATATTATTCTGTTCCACTCTAGAAGGGAACTCATTCTGAACAATTACATATGTTTCTCTCATACACCATGGACCCTATCTGTATCTTAACCTCTACTCTAGGCCCTCATCCATTCCAATACCTGGACTTGGAGAGGTGAAGGGGGATGGGATGTAACAATGAGCACCCTCGTTAAATGAACTGGATATAGTGGTCCTTGCATGATTCTTTTGGTGAGCTGCTGCCAGAGACACAATTGTTGAGCAGCTTTATTTTAGTCTGTACATGACTGCAGATGTTTCAACCAATTCATTTGGCTTTAACACATTCATTCTTCAAAGAAACCATATTACACACTCCCAGTGGACTATACTATTTTTTTAGCCATCTTGTTGCTGAATCAGACAGCAGTTTCTTCTGTAGTTAGTCTGTTTAAACCCTTTCTGCCTCCTTTTTAGAACTTATTTTTCCCAACTGACTGCTGAAGTGGATCTTTCCCTTTTGTGACTGGAAGCTTTTTAAAAACTCTTGACTTCCTTGGCAGGAGGCTGACCAGTGGAGCTATTAAATGAAGTCTGCTTTGGGCTCAATTTAACTTGCTGGTTGAGTGAGCATTGTTCCAACACCATAAAGCCACTATGACTGGGACCACTTAAATGCTTACCACTCCATTATAGGATCATGACTCAAATGGTTGTGTTTTCTCCAATCTTTACTGAAATCCAGATTTTAACAAATTTCACTAAATCCAAAAGCAATATTTCCACAAATTGTATCTGCATGGAAATGCATTTTTAAACTGTGTTCTTGCTAAAATTCAGAGATCCAGAAATTATTCTCGATGCCTCTACGCTGCAAGAAAGCAAATTGCTTCTGGGCAACCTGCTTTATTATTGGAAGGATTTGAAGAAACCTTCCTTGCAGCACAGTCCTAACAGTGACCCCCACTTAAAGTTTACAATTCAAAATAACACACTTCCTCATCTGGGCTGTGATCATAGGCAAGAGATGGTTTTTCTTTAATCTTTAAGGCTGATAGTGTGTAACATTTTAAGGGAGAGGTCTTTAGGTGCCCCCATGCTCCCACCCCTCCAATTCTAGCCAGCTCTCATTTCTTCTTTGGGGACATCTGATTTTTGCCTAGTTTCAAATGACCAGTTGTATTTTTGTTTCCAGTATGCCCCATTAACTCTATCTTCTTCCCCCCCCCCCCCTTCATTTTAGTTTGGTTCAGCTTGGGTTAGTGAGTTTCCCAATCCCAAATTATGTATGGGAATATCTACCTACCCAAATCAGTGTGCCAGCATGTCTAAGGATCATGCTAACAATATAGGTCAACCTGAACATGGTGCCCCTTTTATCTGGTAGTGCTCTTAACCTAGTTCAGTAATTTGAACAGCAAACTGTTGCTCCTAAACAATAATTTGTATTTCAAAACCAGGTAAGGAAATGCTGCAATTTTTAAATGTTTTCCATCCCACTTCTATCCCATTCCCATATAGGCAGGAAGTCGGATAATTCGACTAGTATATGGAGATTGTGTAACCATCTACCTTTTTTGTATAGCTACTTGAGAAGGATTGACCTTGACAAACAATTAGACATTCTTTCCCTGTACACCAAGTCAGCTCAAAAGGTACCCATTGTTTTGGATACTAGAAGAGCCACAATTCTTGCCCATTTGGGCCAAAACTCAATGTATCCAGTTATAGATCAGGTACCTCCACTCTTGCCAAATGTCTTTTGCGACAACCATAGTGGGGAATTTGTTTTTGTTGGGAGCACAGCCTTTCCCCAATCCTACCTGATTACCCCCAATTCAGTATGCTGTGTTAATACCTTCCCTTGTAGCTTGTTTCCAGCACTTGATGAAATGGGCATGTAGTTTCTGGAATGGGTAGGTTCCATTCTGTTTTCAAACACCTACAACAAATTATTTATAGTGCCTTTAACATAGTAAAACGTCCCAAGGCCTTTCACAGCAGTGTTTAGAAGACAAAAGATAAATGATACTGAGCCACATGAAATTATGGCAGTTGACCCAATGCTTGGTCAAAGAGGTAGGCTTTAAGGAGTGTTGTGGAGGAAAGAGATAGTGAGACAGGTGTTTAGGGAGAGAGTTGCAGAGCCTAGGGCCCAGGCAGCTGAAGGCATGGCCACCAATGGTTGAGCAATTATCAGTGCTGAATATAATAGTATTTTGATGCATGTATTCAAGCTTTCAGGAATGCTAGCCCAACTTGGGCAAGATTTTTTTTAATGTGGGAATTGTAATCCTTCCATCGAGGTCTAATGACTTAATCATAGCATAATTGGACTTTGTGAAATACTCCAACTTTGGAGAACTTCACTTGGATCAGATGGATTAGTCTAACTTTAGTGAGTCCTAACCAGGACTTAAATTCTGACTTGATGCAAAAGCTTACAACATTTCTAGTCGTTTTTTTGGGTGAATCCCATACTTCCGTCAGCTCATTTTGATTAAATGTTATCCTTCGTTCCCCTCCCTCCCATGCCTAATCCTCCAGTCTGGTATTGTGCATATTGCTTTGCATCATCAGTATTGGTAACTTTATGAATTTATTTAGTCAATGTCTCTCATCCATAATTTTTTAAAAAATCAGAACTTTGAGCATCAACTTTGACACAGGACTGCCTATTGAATGTTGTGGTCATCATCCCTTTAAACTGAGCCTGGTGCTTCTGCAGCTCATAAATCCTGTCTGGGAGGATGTTCAAATGTTTACAGAACTTTGAGGTGAAAATACAAAAGGAAATTGACAAATGAGAATCTGGAAAGTTTGAGAATCCAGTACCTGTAGTATGTCTTAAGTTTGGGGTTGGCTGCAGTGTGCAATGGGCAATACTCAATTTCAAGCTTTTGACCATTGTTAATCCAAGAAGTGTGGATATAATGTCCTGCAGATTGTCTATATAATTAGTAGGGTTTTCCCTTCTACCCAAGAGTAGACTTTCCTGTTCCTCCTGGATTGACTCTTCAAATGTCCAGAATAGCTGCTGCTCCCTTTCAACACATTTTTCATGTCTGTCTCGCTTGCAGATTAGTATTCCCCCTGGACAGTGCCTCATTCTATTTTCAGTTCATTCCTTTTTGAAGCAAGGTGGTTTTCCCAGTTCTGGTTATTCAAGCTGTGATCTTGAGTGAAACTTTGACAGCTGCTGCCAGTAAGTGACCAGTGCCTTGTAGACCTGTATCTCTGTTTTCTTTGCCTCCTCCACTTGACTTTCGTTATCTTTATTGCCTTGCTTTATGATCAGAAGGGGCTTTGGAGCACTTCTGTTGCCCAACAAACTCCACTGAAACCAGATGGATGGCTTCAGCAAAACCCAGCCAATCATTGCATGTGATTTAATATTTGTGTATTCTTTGGGGAAGTTTTTTTTCTGTGGTGGCAGAGGCTTTTAAATCCTTCTCGTGTGCAATTTCTTCCCCCACTCCCTTTCTTCCTGTTTTACATGATTTGTCCTTTTATTTTTTTTCTAATAGACCCCACATTCCTTGCACGAGTCAGTTGTGTGGAAAGACTGCAGGATAGAGCATGGCTGCTCGAATATCTTTAAAAACAGTGGCACAGCTTTGGGACAATGGGTAGCAGCTGAGCTGGGCCATAGGATGCTGTTGGTATATTTTTAAAATTAGATTTGAGGAGGTCTGAAATATTTGGCCTCAACTTGGTGAGCCCTACAAGAAACACCATCCCCTCCAATCTTGCTTTGTACTTTTTTTTTTGTATAAAGCTGCCTGCATTCTACTTAAGGAAGCTTGAACTCTAACATGGTGTGTTCTTTTCCAGGATTTGATGGCTATAGAGGCATTCCCATGGCTGGCAATGGAACATATGGACCTTTTCCAAATCGAGAGTACCCTGGGATGGCATATGCCCCAAGGGTAAGGAATGCAGTGTGCATCATTTGAAGAATTATGAAATTGTGCTAATTTTCTGATCTTGCTCCCTGTAGAATATTTTAACTATATTGAAAGAGAAATGTAAAAGCTCTATAGCAGAGTTTTGTGTAAAAAAAAAAAAGCAGTGGGTCAGAAAGGGACAGTAACAACTGTAATGGGGCAGCAATGACATCAGGGGAAAAATAGAAAAAAGCAGAAGGAGCTATATTTGAGTGCAAAGCATTCGCAACAATTAATAGCACAGATAGAAATGAATAGGTTTGATCTAATAGCAATTACGGAGACACGGTTGCAAAGTGACTAAGGTTGGGAACTAAATATTCCAGGATACTTCTGAGGCAAAATGGAAAAGGAGGCGGGATAGCCCTGATAGAATGGGATAAAGAAAAAAACAAAGCATGATGTCAGAGCACGTAGGTGATCAGTTGGAGTAAAACAGCTTTTCTTTGCTGTCTAAGTGAGGAAAGGGGTTTAAATTTAAGAACAAACTAACCTGCTAGTACTCATTAAATTAATAACTTACAACAGATAGATATTAAACAATAAAACTAAAATGTTGATTGAATAAAAGCTTTAACTTAAACAAGGTTAGAGATGGCAGGGGGAGGTGTCGTAACTGCAGCATGTGGGAGTTGGAGGAGAGCATCGTGATCCCGAGAAACCACATCTGCAGTAAGTGTCTGCAACTCGGAAATTCAGCTGAGTTATTGAACTGGAATATGAGCTGCAGATGTGGGGGGGGGGGGGGGGGGGGGGGGTGGGAGGTGGGAGGGAGGGAGAGGAGGAAAAGGAGGAAAGAGTTACTTGGACACTTTGCTCCAGGAGGCAGTCACACCCTTGAGGTGAAATAGTACTTTTTGGGGGGGTGGGGGGTCTGTCAAGTGAAGGAAATTTAGAAAATGAAAGAGAAAGGACAAGGTAATAGTGCAGGGTAGTGATATGGGTAATCACCAGAGTGCACCAGCAAATGGGGTCCGAGTAGGGTGTAATGGTAAAAGCTAAATTAAAGGCTCTATCTGAATGCACACAGCATTTGTCACAAGATAGATGAGTTGATGGCATGTAGAAATAGATGATGGCCATTAGAGATGTGAAGGTGACCAAGGTTAGGAACTGAATATTCAGGGGTATTTGACATTTTGGAAGGGTGGGGGTAGCTTTTTTTTTAATAAAAAGGATGAGATCCGTACAGTCGTGACCAATGGCCGTGGCTCGGAAGATCAAGGTGTTGGGTGGAATTGAGAGGTCACTGGTGGGAGTAGTCTAGGCCCCGTAACAGTAGCTACACTGTAGCACCGAGTATAAATCAAAAAATAATTGGGGCTTGTAAGAGTTACTGGAATAATCGTGGGTGACTTTAATCTTGGATTGGACAAATCAAATTGACAAGGGTAGCCTTGAGGATGAGTTCATGGTGTAATGCTGGATGGTTTCTTGGACCAATACATTGTGGAACCAACCAGGAAGCAGACTATTTAGATCTGGTAATGAGACCGGATTAAGTAATCTCAAGTAAAGGATCCTCCAGGGAAGATTAATCATAACATGATTGAATTTCACATCTGTTTGAGGATGAGAAACTTGTGCCTTAAACCTAAATAAAGGCAATTACAAAGGAATGAAGACAGATAGCTAAAGTGGACTGGAAAAATAAATTAAGGTCACAGTAGATAAGCAGTGGCAGATATTTTAAGGAAATATTTCATAATTCTCAACAAATATATGCCATTGAGTAAGACTCTGAGCAGGATGAACCATCTGTGGTTAAGGAAGTTAAGGATGGTATCAAATTGAAAGAAAAGACATGCAATGTTGCAGTGGTAGGCTAGAAGATTGGAAAGATTTTAGAAACCAACAAT
The DNA here is from genome assembly GCF_044704955.1 of Pristiophorus japonicus. NCBI lineage: Eukaryota > Metazoa > Chordata > Chondrichthyes > Pristiophoridae > Pristiophorus > Pristiophorus japonicus. Next base: position 83,393,889 of record NC_091991.1, on the reverse strand, counting down.
AGGTGACTAAAAAAAAAAAAATAGATTGAGTAAACTAGCAAATATAAAAAGACAGTAAGAGCTTTGACAAGTGTATATAAAAAGGAAGAATAGATAAATTAAATGTTGGTCCCTTAGAGGATTAGACTGGGGAATTAACAATGGAAAACTAGGAAATGGCAGACTTTGAACAAATATTTTGTATCTGTCTTAAAGCATCCCAATTTTAATTTCCCTCCTGCCTTTCTACTATCACGGTGAAATAAAGGTTGACAAGTCTCCTGAACCTGATGGCCTGCATCCTAAGGTCTTAAAAGTAGTAGCTCCCAAGTTAGTGGATGCATTGGTTAAAATCTTCCAAAATTCTCGATTCTGGAAAGATCCCAGCTGATAAGCTTGCAGTTTTCCAAATGCCCCTCGAAGAAAGCAGGGAACTATAGACTAGTTAGCCTAACATTGGGGAAAATGCTGGGATCCATTAAGGAAGTAGTAGCAGGATTTTGGAAAATCATCGTCAACATGATTTTATGAAGGGGAAATAGTGTTTGACAAATTAGAGTTCTTTGAAGATGTAACAAGTGGTGTGGATAAAGGAAAACCATTGATGTAGTGTGTTTGGATTTCCAAAAGCCATTCAATAAGGTGGCACATAAAAGGTTACTACACTCGATAAAAGCTCATGGTGTTGGGGTAATGTATCAAGGAGATATTTCATAACTCAACAAAAATATATTCCAATGAGCAGGGATAACCATCTGTGGTTAATGAAGGAAATAAGGGATTCTATCAAATTGAAAACTAGGGCATACAAAGTGGCTAAGACTAAGTGGGAGGTTGGAAAGCTTTCAAAAGCCAGCAAAGAATGACTTTTTTTAAGAGGGAAGATGGATTATGAAAGCAAACTAGCATGAAATATTAAAAACTAGAGGGGCATAAAAAGGAAGTGGCTAAAGTAAATGTTGGTTCCTTAGAGGATGAGACTGGGAAATTACTAATGGCGGAACAGGGAAATGGGAGAGACTTTGAACAACTATTGTATCGATCTTCACGGTAGACACAAAGCATCCCAATAGTGGATAATCAAGGGACTATAGGGAGGGAGGAACTTAATACTATCACTAATAAAGTAGTATTCAGTAAACTAATGGGACTAAAGGCAGACAAGTCCCCTGGACCTGATGGCTTGCATCCTAGGGTCTTAAAAGAAGTGGCTGCAGAGATAGTGGATGCATTGGTTGCAATCGAACAAAATTCCCTGGATTCTGGGGTGGTCCCAGCGGATTGGAAAACCACAAATGTAACGCTCCTATTTATAAAAGACAGCAGGAAGCTAGACCAGTTAGCCGAACGTCTATTGGGGAAAATGCTGGAATCCATCATTAAAGCAGTAGCAGGACATTTGGAAAAGCATTATTACTATCTATATTAATGACTTGGATGAAAGGACTGAATGTAATGTAGCCAAGTTTGCTGATACAAAGATGAGTGGCAGAGCAAATTGTGAACACAAGAAATCTGCAAAGGGATTATAGACAGTCTGTGAATGGCAAAAATTTGGTAGATGGAGTATAATGTGGGAAAATGTGAGGTTATCCACTTTGGCAGAAAAAATGGGAAGCAAATTATAATTTAAAGAGAAAATTTGCAAAGTGCTGCAGTAGTGACCCTGGGGGTCCTTGTGCATGAAACAGTTAGTATGCAGGTATAGCAAGTAATCAGGAAGGCAAATAGAATGTTGCCCTTTATTGCAAGGGGCTTGGAGTATAAAAGCAGAGAAGTCCTACAACTGTACAGGGTATTGGTGAGGCCACACCTGGAGTACTGTGTACAGTTTTGGTCTCTGTATTTAAGGAAGGATATACTTGCATTGGAGGCTGTTCAGAAGGTTCACTAGGTTGATTCTGGAGATTAGGGTGTTGACTTGATAGATTGAGACTATATTCATTGGAGTTCAGAAGAATGAGGGGGCTTGAGGTGGATGCAGAGAGGATCTTTCCACTCATAGGGGGAAACTAAAACTAGGGTGCATAGTCTCAGAATAAGGGGCTGCCGATTTAAAACATGAGGAATTTGAGGGTTGTGACTTGAGTCCTCTGCCCCAGAGAGCTGTGGAGGATGGGTCATTGAATATATTTAAGGTGGAGATAGATTTTTGAACAATAAGGGGTTATGGGGAGTGGGCAGGGAAGTGGAGCTGAGGCCATGATATTGAATGGTGGAACAGGCTTGAGGGGCCTAATGGCCTATTATGTTAGCATGGATAGAGGATTGGCTAACTGAAGAGTCTGGATAGATGGGTCTTTTTCAGGTTGACAACTAGTGGGGTGCCACGGATCAGTGCTGGGGCCTCCACTATTTACAATCTATATTAATGACTTGGATGAAGGGACTGTGTTGTGTAGCCAAATTTGCTGATACAAAGACAGGTGGCAAAACAAGTTGAGGAGGACAACAAAGGGATATAGAAATTTGACTGAGTATAATGTGGGAAAATGTGAAGTTATCCACTTTGGTAGGAAGAATAAAAAAACAAAATAGTTAGACTACAGAATGCTGTGGTACAATGATGTGGGTGTCCTCATACATGAAACACAAAGCTGCTTTGCAGGTACAGGAAGTAATTAGAAAGGCAAATTGAATGTTGCCCTTTAATTGCAAGGGGGATGGAGTGAAAAAGTAGGTAAGTCTTGCATGGAGTACTACATACAGTTTTGGTCTCATTGCATTGGAGGCAGTTCAGAGAAGGTTCACTAGGTTGATTCCTGGGATGAAGGGATTGTCTTGAGGAAAGGTTGGACCTGTACTCATTGGCATTTAGAAGAATGAGAGGTGATACTGAAACATTTAAAAATTCTGAGGGGGCTTGACCATGTAGATATGTTTCCCCTCCTCCTCGGTGGTGGTGGTGGTGGGGGGTCTAGAACTAGAGCAGTGTTTCAGGAGGAATTTCTTGAGGGTTGTGAATCTTTGGAATTCTTTACCCCCAGAGCTGTGGAAGCTGAGTCATTGAATACATTCAAGGCTGCGATAGACAGATCCTTGTATTATAGGGGAATCGAAGGTTATGGGAATGGCAGGGAAATGTTGAAATAGTGGAGCAGGCTATATGGCCTACTTCTGTTCCTAGTTATCCAATTCTCAAGAACATAAGTACCTGAAGGGGAAAAAATTGCAAGCCTATGTGGAAAGGGTGATGGAGTGGTACAAGCTGAAGTGCTCTTGCAGAGAATGGCACGGGCTGAATGGCGGCCTCCTGTGCTGTAACTGTTTCATAATTCAACTCTTGGCTCCACCCAAACTGATTATTGATTTTCCTTGTTAAACAGCAAGGGACAAAAAACATTGTTTATAGGCCCCCAAACAGTGGTAATGTAGGGCGCAGTATAAATTGGGAAATTGGAGGTGTGGGTAACCACAGTGGACTTCTCTCTATCTACATATCTCTCTATCTCTCTATCTCTCTATCTCTCTATCTCTCTATCTCTCTATCTCTCTCTATCTCTCTATCTCTCTATCTCTCTATCTCTCTATCTCTCTATCTCTCTATCTCTCTATCTCTCTATCTCTCTATCTCTCTATCTCTCTATCTCTCTATCTCTCTATCTCTCTATCTCTCTATCTCTCTATCTACATATCTCTCTATCTACATATCTCTCTATCTACATATCTCTCTATCTCTCTATCTACATATCTCTCTATCTACATATCTCTCTATCTACATATCTCTCTATCTCTCTATCTACATATCTCTCTATCTCTCTATCTACATATCTCTCTATCTACATATCTCTCTATCTACATATCTCTCTATCTACATATCTCTCTATCTACATATCTCTCTATCTACATATCTCTCTATCTACATATCTCTCTATCTACATATCTCTCTATCTACATATCTCTCTATCTACATATCTCTCTATCTACATATCTCTCTATCTACATATCTCTCTATCTACATATCTCTCTATCTACATATCTCTCTATCTACATATCTCTCTATCTACATATCTCTCTATCTACATATCTCTCTATCTACATATCTCTCTATCTACATATCTCTCTATCTACATATCTCTCTATCTACATATCTCTCTATCTACATATCTCTCTATCTACATATCTCTCTATCTACATATCTCTCTATCTACATATCTCTCTATCTACATATCTCTCTATCTACATATCTCTCTATCTACATATCTCTCTATCTACATATCTCTCTATCTACATATCTCTCTATCTACATATCTCTCTATCTACATATCTCTCTATCTACATATCTCTCTATCTACATATCTCTCTATCTACATATCTCTCTATCTACATATCTCTCTATCTACATATCTCTCTATCTACATATCTCTCTATCTACATATCTCTCTATCTACATATCTCTCTATCTACATATCTCTCTATCTACATATCTCTCTATCTACATATCTCTCTATCTACATATCTCTCTATCTACATATCTCTCTATCTACATATCTCTCTATCTACATATCTCTCTATCTACATATCTCTCTATCTACATATCTCTCTATCTACATATCTCTCTATCTACATATCTCTCTATCTACATATCTCTCTATCTACATATCTCTCTATCTACATATCTCTCTATCTACATATCTCTCTATCTACATATCTCTCTATCTACATATCTCTCTATCTACATATCTCTCTATCTACATATCTCTCTATCTACATATCTCTCTATCTACATATCTCTCTATCTACATATCTCTCTATCTACATATCTCTCTATCTACATATCTCTCTATCTACATATCTCTCTATCTACATATCTCTCTATCTACATATCTCTCTATCTACATATCTCTCTATCTACATATCTCTCTATCTACATATCTCTCTATCTACAAATCTCTCTATCATCTACATATCTCTCTATCTCTCTATCTACATATCTCTCTATCTCTCTATCTACATATCTCTCTATCTCACTATCTACATATCATCTCTATCTACAAATCTATCTACTATCTCTCTATCTACAAATCTCTCTATCTCTCTATCTACAAATCTCTCTATCTACAAATCTCTCTATCTACAAATCTCTCTATCTACAAATCTCTCTATCTACAAATCTCTCTATCTACAAATCTCTCTATCTACAAATCTCTCTATCTACAAATCTCTCTATCTACAAATCTCTCTATCTACAAATCTCTCTATCTACAAATCTCTCTATCTACAAATCTCTCTATCTACAAATCTCTCTATCTACAAATCTCTCTATCTACAAATCTCTCTATCTACAAATCTCTCTATCTACAAATCTCTCTATCTACAAATCTCTCTATCTACAAATCTCTCTATCTACAAATCTCTCTATCTACAAATCTCTCTATCTACAAATCTCTCTATCTACAAATCTCTCTATCTACAAATCTCTCTATCTACAAATCTCTCTATCTACAAATCTCTCTATCTACAAATCTCTCTATCTACAAATCTCTCTATCTACAAATCTCTCTATCTACAAATCTCTCTATCTACAAATCTCTCTATCTACAAATCTCTCTATCTACAAATCTCTCTATCTACAAATCTCTCTATCTACAAATCTCTCTATCTACAAATCTCTCTATCTACAAATCTCTCTATCTACAAATCTCTCTATCTACAAATCTCTCTATCTACAAATCTCTCTATCTACAAATCTCTCTATCTACAAATCTCTCTATCTACAAATCTCTCTATCTACAAATCTCTCTATCTACAAATCTCTCTATCTACAAATCTCTCTATCTACAAATCTCTCTATCTACAAATCTCTCTATCTACAAATCTCTCTATCTACAAATCTCTCTATCTACAAATCTCTCTATCTACAAATCTCTCTATCTACAAATCTCTCTATCTACAAATCTCTCTATCTACAAATCTCTCTATCTACAAATCTCTCTATCTACAAATCTCTCTATCTACAAATCTCTCTATCTACAAATCTCTCTATCTACAAATCTCTCTATCTACAAATCTCTCTATCTACAAATCTCTCTATCTACAAATCTCTCTATCTACAAATCTCTCTATCTACAAATCTCTCTATCTACAAATCTCTCTATCTACAAATCTCTCTATCTACAAATCTCTCTATCTACAAATCTCTCTATCTACAAATCTCTCTATCTACAAATCTCTCTATCTACAAATCTCTCTATCTACAAATCTCTCTATCTACAAATCTCTCTATCTACAAATCTCTCTATCTACAAATCTCTCTATCTACAAATCTCTCTATCTACAAATCTCTCTATCTACAAATCTCTCTATCTACAAATCTCTCTATCTACAAATCTCTCTATCTACAAATCTCTCTATCTACAAATCTCTCTATCTACAAATCTCTCTATCTACAAATCTCTCTATCTACAAATCTCTCTATCTACAAATCTCTCTATCTACAAATCTCTCTATCTACAAATCTCTCTATCTACAAATCTCTCTATCTACAAATCTCTCTATCTACAAATCTCTCTATCTACAAATCTCTCTATCTACAAATCTCTCTATCTACAAATCTCTCTATCTACAAATCTCTCTATCTACAAATCTCTCTATCTACAAATCTCTCTATCTACAAATCTCTCTATCTACAAATCTCTCTATCTACAAATCTCTCTATCTACAAATCTCTCTATCTACAAATCTCTCTATCTACAAATCTCTCTATCTACAAATCTCTCTATCTACAAATCTCTCTATCTACAAATCTCTCTATCTACAAATCTCTCTATCTACAAATCTCTCTATCTACAAATCTCTCTATCTACAAATCTCTCTATCTACAAATCTCTCTATCTACAAATCTCTCTATCTACAAATCTCTCTATCTACAAATCTCTCTATCTACAAATCTCTCTATCTACAAATCTCTCTATCTACAAATCTCTCTATGATACTTTTCTAGATTAATGTGTAGGAAATGAGCTGTTTTAGATAAGAACATAAGAATTAGGAACAAGAGTAGGCCATCTAGCCCCTCGAGCCTGCTCTGCCATTCAACATCATGGCTGATCTGGCCGTGGACTCAGCTCCACTTACCCGCCCGCTCCCGTAACCCTTAATTCCCTTATTGGTTAAAAATCTATCTGACTTGAATACATTCAATGAGTTAGTATTGTGCAATGAGGAAGTGTTAATAAATAACCTTGTAGTAAAGGGGCCTTCAGGGAAAAGTGACCATATAGAATTTTATTAGTTTGAAAGTGATTTTAGTTAAATCTGAAACTAGGGTTTTAAATCTCAACCAAGCAAACTACATAGGTATGAGGGGCAAGTTGGCTAAGGTAGATTGGGAAACTACATTTTAAAGGTATGACAGCAGACAAGCAATGGCTAGCATTTAAAGAATTAATATATTTACAACAAACATGCATGCTTTAAGGCACAAAACCCACTGCAAATGTGGTCCAACTGGCTGAGAAGTTAGATAGTATTGGATCAAATGAAGAAGCTTATGTCAGGAAAAAGCAGTAAATCTGAGAATTGGGAGGTTTTTAGAATTCAGCAAAGGAGGACCAAGAAATTGATGAAGGCAAAATAGAATTAGTAAACTTGAGATATAGAAACTTTTAGTGTTTTTATATGTAAAAAGGAAAATATAGCAAAAGTAAATGTGGGTCCCTTGCAGGCTGAGACAGGAGAAATTATAATGGGGGAATAACGAAATGGCAAAGAAATTAAACACACAATTTGTCGGTCTTCGGAAGAAAAAAAGTCTTCCGGAAATAGTGGAGAACTAATGGTCTAGTAAGAATGAGGAACTGAGAAATTAGTATTGGTGTAAAAAAAATAGTACTGGAGAAATTAATGGGACTGGGGGGATAAATCTCCTGGCACTGAGTTTTGAAAGAGGGGTTGCAGAAATAGTAAATGCATTGGGTTGTCTTCCAAAATTCCATAGATTCTAGAACGGTACCCATGGATTAGAAGGTAGAAAATGTAACCCTGCTATTTTAAGAAAGGAGGTAGTGAAAACTGAACTACAGACCAGTTAACATGACCTCAGTAGTAGGGAAAATGCTAGAATCTATTAAAGATGTAGTCACAAGGCACTTGGATAATAGGATCAGTCAGAGTCGACACTGATTTTATGAAAGGGAAATTATGTTTGACACATCTGTGTTTTGAAGTTGTAACTAGCAGAATAGATAAGGGGAACCATTGGATATGGTGTATTTGGATTTTCAGAAGCCATTCAATAAGGTGCCACACAAGGTTATTAAACAAAATTGGGGCAATTGGGATTGGGTGTAATATACTAGTAGGGATTGGTTAACCTACAAAACAGCAGGAATAAATGGATCATTATCGGGTTGGCAGGTTGTAACTAGTGGAATACCGCAAGTGTTGTATATGCTGATTATGGATGTACTCTAGTCAGATTGTAGAAGAAGACGACTTGTTTACCTGATGTACTATCAATAAGGTTTACACTTGCATGCTGGCACCAGTAGAGGGTGCAACTAGTGGAGACTGGGGGTTTCCTGCCCTGGTGGCAGGGTGCTGTATAAAAAGCTGCACACCATGCTTGCATGGCACTCTTTGAATAAAGGACTGGGGTCACTACAGTTCAAGTACAAATTGCCTTGTGGAGTCATATGTACACTATATAGATATAACAGCAAGGATCAGTGCTTGGGCCCCAGCTATTCACAATCTATATCCATGATTTGGATGAGGGGACCAAATGTAATATATCCAAATTTGCTGATTTTATGCAAAGCTAGGTGGGATGCTAAGTTGAGGAGGATGCAAAGAGGATGTACAGGCTGTGTCAGCAAGAACATGGCAAATGGCGTATAATGTGGAGAAATGTGAAGTTATCCACTTTGGTAGGAAAAATAGAAAAACTAGTTTTTAAACAGAGATTGGGAAATGTTGGTGCTCAGAAGGACCTGGGTATCCTTGTACATGAATCAGTTAACCTGCAGGTACAGCAAGCAATTAAGAAAGCAAATGGTATGTAGGCCTTTATTACAAGAGGATTTGAGTGATTAAAGATGTCTTACTGCAATTATATAGGGCCCTGGAGACTGCACCTGGACTATTGTGTATAGTTTTGGTCGTCTTACCCAAGGAAAGATATACTTACTATAGAGGGAGTGCAATGAAGGTTCATCAGACTGATTCCTGGGATGGGGTATTGTCCTATGAGGAGAAATTGAGCAGACTAGGCCTATATATATTCAAAGGAGTTACATGAAGTCCTTGCTACTAGGGCGATCAAGGGTATGGCAAGAAAGCAGGAATGGGGTACTGAAGTTGCATGTTCAGCCATGAACTCATTGAATGGTGGTGCAGGCTAGAAGGGCCGAATGGCCTACTCCTGCACCTATTTTCTATGTTTCTGTGTTTATACTAGTTCAGAAGAATGAAGTGATCTCATTGAAACACACAATTCTTACAGGGCTTGACCAGGTAGTTGCAGGGAGGATGTTCCCCTGGCTGGGGAGTCTAGAACCAGGGGGTCACAATCTCTGAATAAGGGGTCAGCCATTTAGGACTGATGAGAAATCTCTTCACTGAGGATTATGAATCTTTGGAATTCTCTATCCCAGGGGGCTGTGGGAGCTCGGTCATTGAGTATATTCAAGATGGAAATCGTTACATTTTTTTGATATTAAGGAATCAAGGGATATGGGGATAGTACAGGAAAGTGGAGTTGAAGTAGATCAGCCATGATTTTGTGGAATGGCAGAGCATACTTGAGGGGCTGAATGGCCTGCTCCTCCCATTTCTTTTGGTGTTGAGTTCTAGTTTCTCACTTAACACTTTTGAAGAGGCAGGTTCATGAGAGGAACCAATACTTTTAAATCCTGTGGCAAATTAGTTTTGTGTAGGATTGATAGCTATTTTATGTAGTTTTAGATAAAATTGTAAAAATTATTGAGCCAGTCTAGCTTGTGATGGTGCTCAATTGGAGCCATCAATTCATCTTTTTCCTTCACCCTTTCTATTTTTTGACATCCTTCAAATACTTGACTAATTCCTGTTTGGAATGCTGTTGACAAGTGATAATTAAGACATGGTGTAACGACTCTTAAGCTCTACCTCCCTTGTTTCTAATTCTTGGGATAACTTCCAATTTTGTTTTGGTAGTAACTGAGTTTGATCCAAACAAAGTAACACTTCCATTGTAGTGTCCTTATAATTTTATAAACCATTTCTCCTCCCCTCAATCTTATTTGAAGCTTAAAATTGGGTCATATCAATTGCATTGCATCCTGTTGTCATTCCTTTTCAATGAAGAACATAGGAATTGCTAGGAAGAGAAACGATTCATCTAGTTTGCCTTCTACCATCCTGGTAGTCACATGATATAACAATAATGGAATTGTTGACCAACCATAGTAATCAATTGGTCTACAATCTCAATTCCCTAACCACTGACTCTATCCCTCTCCCTAGCATCAATCTGAGGGTGAACAAGACTGTGCAACCTAGGTGTCATATTTGACCCTGAAATAATTTCCAGCCACATTTGCAGCATAACTAAAACAGCCTTTTCCCACCTCCCCGTAACATTGCCTGCCTCTGCTCTTCTGAAACCCTCATTCATGCCTTTGTTGCCTCTAGACTTGTCTACTCCAATTTGATCCTGGCCAGCCTTCCACATTCCACACTATGTAAACTTGAAGTCATCTAAAACTCAGCAGCTTGTGTTCTAATCTGCACCAAGTCAAGATCACCCCTGTGCTTTCTGACCTACATTGGCTTCCAGTTAAACAATGCCTCGAATTCAAAATTCTCATCCTTATTTACAAATCACTCCATGGACTTGCCCCTCCCTATCTCTAATCTCCTCCAACCTCTCCACCCCACAAGATGTCTGTGCTCCTTAAATTCTGGCCTCTTGAACATCCCTCACTATAACTGCTCACCCATTGGATGTGCTTTCAGCTGCCTGGGCCCTCTGCCCCTCTACCCCTCTAAGACACTTGTTAAAACCTACTTCTTTAAACAAGCTTTTTATCATCTGCCTTAATTTCTTCTGTGGCTTGGTGTCAAATTTATCTGTTTGTCTAACACTTGTGAAGTGCCTTGGGATGTTTTACTACATTAAAGCCCTAGATAAATAAGTTATTACATCAGACCCAGACATGACTTGAGGAAAACGCAGTGCCAGAGAGCTTTGGGAACCATGGGTTCAAAGTCACCTGTTTAATTGCCAAATGTCTCAAATTATTCACATTCCTCATACTGTATCCCAAAATGTTATCTTATCCTTTCCATGGCTCTAATCTCCTCTGTATTGGTTCCTTCTACTTTTTTTAAACTTAATTTTCCACCTATCTCGAAGAAAATGTTGGGAATCTGGAGTGCTTGGAACTTTGTACATTTTTTGGGGGGGCGGGGGGTGGTTTCTATGATCTTTGCTTCTCAAATAAAACTGAGGTGGGAATTTCTGTATAAGCTTGGAGACTCTTGTGACTCATTTATTCAAGGTTGAGCCTCTACATAACAGGCAAAGATAATCCAGTGTTTCATGCTAATTAATGTATGTGATTGGTTTCGGTAAAGCCTGAAAAACCATACTGAAGGCTTCAAGTTTCAGTTTTATACCCAGCATTATAACTCCCTTTCTATAAACTGGTTTCATTACATATGCAGGAGGTAAAATTAAAAATGGAGTTGTGAACTTTCAGTGAACAAGATATCCTAAGTATTTTGATCTGAGCAGTAAGTCTACTTCAGCTGTTTTGATGCAGTGTATATATCAACCTTAACACATATCCACTGCTGGCCTGCTGTGGTTTCAAGGTGGTCTGAAAGTTATTCTGACTTCTCTAGTTCTAACCACAAGCAAGGTGTGGTTAACTTACTTGGACACATCTGTGGATTGCAGAGCCAAATGAAACACTGCAGCCCATATCCTAACTTGAACCTAGTCCTATTTACCCTTCTACTCTGACCTACATTGGCTCCTGGTCTGGTGAAATCACCTCACTTTTTTAAAAAACAATAAATTAAAAAAAAAATTCTCATAATTGTTTTGAAATCCCTCCATGGCCTTGCAGCCTCCCTATCTCTAACCTCCTACAACCAAGATCTCTGCACTCTAATTCTAGCCCCTTGTGCATCTGTGATTTCCATCTCTGCACCAATGGTGGCTGCCTTCAACTGCCTAGGCCCTAAGCTCTGGAATTGTCTCCCTAAGCCTCTTCCTTTAAGTCACTCAACCTACCTTTGTTTTTGGTCGCCTGTCCTAATATATCCTTGTGACTATCAAATTTTGATATTACTCCTATAAAGTGCCATGGGGTACTTTACTATGTTAAAGGTGCTACATAATACAAGTTGAAGTTGTGCAGAGAGTTTAATCATAGAATGGTTACAGCATAGGAGGCCATTTGACCTATTGAGCCCATGCCAGCTCTCTAAGAACTCTTCAGCTAGTCCCACTCCCCTGCCCTTTTCCCATAGCCCTGCAATTTATTTCCCTTCAAGTACTTATCCAATTTGCTTTTGAAAGCCACAATTGAATCTGCCTCCACTGCTCTTTCAAGCAGTGCATTCCAGATCCTAACCACCTACTGCGTTTATAAAAAAAAAAGTTTTATCACCTTTTGGTTTGTCTGCCAATCACCTTTAAATCTGTGTCCTCTGTTCTCAACCTGCCCACCAATGGGAACTGTTTCTCTACCTACTAGGCCCCTCATGATTTTGAACACCTAACAACCCCAGCTTTTCAGTCAATCACATAACTGAAGTTCCTCACCCCCAAAACCATTCTTGTAAATCTTTTCTCTCAGGTCTTCACATCCTTCCTAAAGTGTGGTGCCCAGAATTGAACACAATACTCCAGTTGAGGCCAAACCCATGTTTTATAAAGGTTCATCAGATGGCTTTGTGCTGGATGAATGTAGGGTGTGGTGCAGAGCAAGGTGATTAACAGAATATATCTGGACAAAAAGTTAGTGGGTTCTTCAAAGTGCAACCTTCTAATCTGGCTCAATTTGAGGTACTTGGATGCCTTGATCCTTATGTGATGTGTTTAACTGGGATAATGTCTGCCCTTTGCAGGAGTCTGGTTACCAGCCAAGCTACAAACGTGGTGCAGGAGTTGGGCCTCGTGTGACTATGAGAGGTAATTATTAAGTAGATGACATCTGTACTTGGGACCACCAAAGGTTCAGTAACCACATTCTTAAATAGCTTAATGTAATGGATTAATACTAAATGTCTATATAAACCTGGCAACCAGTGTGCTAAATCCCTTCTGACAACAGACAAAATTAAGCTTTTTTTTTGATTCTCTTTTTTTCTCTCTCTCCTTTTCCTTCCCCCCCCCCCCCCCCACCCCGGCTTTTGTTGGCCAGATGTGGCAGCATCTAACCGCAACCAGGTGGGTAGCTGGGACCAAATCATTCTGTAGGCTACCCATGGCCACCATCCCTATACATGAGCTGCATTGTTGGGTCAGACAAGGGGCAAGTGCCTTTTAGGCAAAATGAGCAATTCAGTCAAAATCTATCTACCCTTTGCATTTTATTTTCAATCTAGATGCAGTCCGTCTGGCTTAGGATCCTATTTGTACTTCTCTATAGTCCAGTCTATATATTTTGACATGTGGAGGTGGAGACGTAGCTGCATTTTAATATCCAAGATTTTTCCTGGTTAATCAACAGGAATGTGATAGTTCATAGGCTCCAACTTGAACAGATATTTAAGCTTCCTGATAAAAGGTTGAAATAGTGCAACTTTCTATAAATCATAGCTGTAAGTATAAAATGGTGTCAATCCAGTGTATTCCTACCAATTCAGTGAAGTTTGGTTCTTGAGGCAGGAAAACAAATGGTGGATTGAGTAGTGCAATGATCTCAATGTGCACATGCCAATATTTGCTTCATTTGGTATCTTTTTTAAATTGTGCATTTGATGCAAAATAGTTATAAATTTCCAGACAAGTTGGTCTGTTGACATTGCACTACATGACCATTATTGTCTTTCATTTGCTGCATCAAGCACTGGGTATTTCTGCTTTATAGAAAGTTGCTTGGAATGCTTGCACAGAAATTTTGTCTTGGGTGTTGTCTCTGCCTCCTCCCCTTGGGCATACCAATCTTTCCACTTGCAGCAAGTCTGTACACACTGGGTCAGTTGAAAGACCTGCCGGAATGGCTTGTCATAGTGAGTTGTATTTCCACTATTTTCTGACTTAATTCTAGGAAGAAACTTCAGTTGCCTGAGTTTATGCAATCAGTTGAGATCCCTCTTCAGTAGTGCTTGGGGTTGATGGCAAGGCTTCTTTCTTTGAAGCTTGATCTTGAGCAGCTGCTTTTTTCTTCCCACAAGCATTATTCTAAATACTGGCATGTTCAATCACCCTGCTACTTTAAAGCTGTGCATTAAGTAGCACTGTTGCTTTACAGCAGTAACTGCTTGTGCTTTTGTTTGCTTCTATCTCAACTTCTAGAATGTGATTCCTGCTCTGGGAACATGTATTATATTCCTAGCACTATAGGACTTTCTTCCCCCATGTTGAAACTATATTTGAGCAACAAATGAAGTGTTGGAATGATGGTGGCACTGTTCTCAAGCCAGAGATTGATAGGTTTTTGGATATTATGGGGATAGTGGAGTTGAGGTAGAGGATCAGCCATGATCTTACTGAATGGTAGAGCAGACTCGAGGGGCCGAATGACTTGCTCTTGCTCCTATTGTGCTCTGGCTGCATTTAAACTTGGGGGTTCTTAGAAATTGTCCCATTTTCATATTTAGCCACTGAGAATTTACTTATTGATCTGATCAGTGTCTAGTTTACCAGTTGTTGACTTGGCTTTTTGCTCCTGTCTATGCAGCTTGAATCAGTTGTTTAAATGTCAGTCAAAGCTGCAGCAATGCCAAGCCTAGCTAGCCCAGAATATGGCCATTCTACTGGCATCAATGTTTAAGGATAAAGGGATCAAATTTCCCTAGAGCTAATATGCCTTCAATTTGAAGTATGTCCTAATGACTTTTAAATACTTGACCTGGCTACCAGTGTAGATGTCCATCTGGTCTATTTCCAGGTGAGTGGCTAATATTGGAAGAAGGTTAACTTTCAAAACACAGGATGCTGGGAATGTCTAAATCAGCATGCATCTGAGTGCTGTGATAGAGGTGGGGGGGAACCTCCTTGGGCAACAATGCTGTAATCTATTGGATTGTTGCAAATATCTTTTGGTTATCCTTAAACGACAGAAGGATTTTGACTAATTCTAAGCCTTGGGGTTCTAAATGTCACCGACCTGAAGTTGGATGATTTATTTAACAGATCATCCATGTGGTGCATTTGGGATGCTGTCAAGCTGCTGTTGACTAGTAGAATGTGGAATTTCATATAATTTGAACTTGCTACCAAGACCTTTTTTCCCTAATTGCTTGTATTTTTTGAGTAATAAAGATTGCACATCTTGCATGTAGGGGTGATTCCCCACAAAGCAGATACTGAAATAGTTGGGAATTAGCTGAGTAATCCTAGCCACCTTACAGGTGCCAGACAAGAAGATAGCTTCCCCAATAGTCCTTTCTAAATAGCAAGTGGATTTAATATGCATGGTTTCAGCTAGGCCTGATTGTCACAGCTGTCTGTTTCTACATCCACATGTTGAACTTTTGGTCCCACAGCACATTTGCTTACTGTGCTTGCCCTTTTTGTGATTGGACCCAGAATGCCAGCATATTAACTGGATTGTAGTTGGATGCTTTCCTCCATCACTTGGATGTGAATTTCCTGTGCAGGATAGGGAACGCTTCCTGAAGCAAGACTGGATGTAAGGAGTTTGAAGCCCCTCTGCAGCACAAGAATAATATTTTGAATGTACAAGGTGATGTATGCCCCAAGAAACTGACCATGATCTGTATCCATGAGAAACCCAGTCTTCTGAGTAACCCAGTCTTCAATTCTCCATCTTAATCCTAAACCAACATGATGGTGCAGTTACATTGCACTTGTTCTAAACCCTTGGTTTTTGGGCTTCAATCAAGACTGGATGTTATCTGCTAGATTGAAGTTCAGGCTTTTTTCTTTCAGTTGGGTCATGAGTTGGAACCTGCTATATTGCAGAATGAGGCTGGTGGATGTGTATTCTTGACTTGGACAAGAGTGCAATAAACCCTACATGGTTAAGACTTTTTTTTGCCCTGTCAAATGTTTCCTTTTCAACAGTGTTTCAATAGAATTTGGGAAAAGTGGTAAATTTATGAATGTCTCATCAAAAGAGCATGCATCTTCTGACTTGGTCAACTGATCAGCTAAGGTCACTTGGAGGATTATCTGACTTGGATGAATGGTGGGGAGACCCAGCATAGTGACTCAACTGCCAGCTTTTGAAAGGGCTGGCTTGGAGAAAACTGGCAATACCACTTTGATCTAGTCAACTTTTTTGATATTGAAGTATCTTGTCAAATGGATTATTTACTGGTATCATGACTTGCTTAAACTCTCTGGTGCTATCTTCCAGATACTCATGCACCCAAGCTGCTTGATCATGGCTTCCCTAGTTTAAGGTCATATGGCTGCTGTTTACATTGGGTAATTAGTGCAGCAGCATCACACTGGTATTGTGTTGTAGAGTGCCTGCATAGTGCTGTGCCCCCCCCCCCCCCCTCCCCCAGTTCCTGGAGGATTTGAATTCTGATATTGGCAAGCTGAACCTGAGATTTCCTGTGACATTAATGTTGGTCTCAGTTAATTGTACATCTTCCAACATTTATCTGGGGATATACCAAATCATTTAAGCTTTATTGCAGGTAACATTTTGTACAAGTAGAAGCATTTTGTCAATCCATGTAGCTAATTCCTTTGGAAGTGTTTTTTTTCTGGATTCATCACTGAACTATTTCTTGCCCAGAGTCCCAATATAAAGTTCTAGGGACAAACTGACTGGTTTTCTGTTCAAGGCATTGTTCTTGAATAGTATGTACACTTCTAAACTATCGAGCAAAAGAAGTACTTCACTGCCCTGCTTGAAATACCATGTAGGTTTTTGTCCTTGGTACCAAATTGAGAAGGGTGTTCTAGGGTACTTTTATTCTAACTGCCCCGGATGGAAGTTTGATGATAGATTGGGTTCCTGGGGTATGGCTTTTATTTGAAAGAAATTCAGCTGAGTAACTGTCAATTTTCCTACCTTTCATTCTATTGCCTGTACAGTGCTCTACATAAAACCTCACTTTGCAGATTGACCCCACAAGTACCCCATGTTTTTCACATGTCCTTTCAACCCCTTGATGCAAATGGTTGTCCCATATTAGACTTTTCTAATGGGTAATTATCCAATCTAAAGCCAGCAAATAGGAGCAGTAGGAAGCAAAGCATATAAACAAAAGGGGTTTTGAAAAATTGTTCAAATAGAAGTACAAGAAACAATGTACCATGGAGAGTCTTTCTCCTTTGCTTCTGAAAGGTATGGCAAAACTAGCTTCTAAAGCCTAGTAGAATGATTTCAGCAGTGAAATGTTTTGATTTGAGCAGGTGGGGGGGGGGTGGTGAAGGTAATGTTTTTTTGGGGGTTGCATTTTTTAGATCTGAGAATGTGGTATTGCCTTGTTGATGAGCAGAGTGGGAGATTTCTCACCCCCCAACAGGTCCTAATTACTCAACGGCAGCGTGGAGCGATTCATCTCAGATGAGCAGCCCAGAACGAGACAATGAGCACTTCAACAGTGGGGATTCTGGACAAGGAGACTCTCGCAGCCTTACTCCAGTGGATATGCCAGTGACCAGTCAAGCTGCCACCCTCTTGCCAGTGCATGTCTACCCTCTCCCTCAGCAGATGAGAGTGGCCTTCTCCACTGCAAGGACCTCTAACTTTGCCCCTGGATCCCTGGACCAGCCCATTATCTTTGATCTTCTGCTCAGTAACCTTGGAGAAACGTTTGACTTTCAGTTGGGGAGGTTTACCTGCCCTGTGAATGGCACTTATGTCTTCATCTTTCACATGCTGAAGCTGGCTGTGAACGTGCCTCTCTATGTAAATCTGATGAAGAATGATGAGGTCCTGTGCTCTGCTTATGCCAATGACGGTGCTCCAGATCACGAGACTGCCAGCAACCATGCTGTTCTGCAGCTTTTCCAGGGAGATCAGGTCTGGCTGCGATTGCATAGAGGTGCCATCTACGGTAGCAGCTGGAAGTATTCTACCTTCTCTGGATATCTCTTGTATCAGGACTGAAAATGTGCTCCAATAGCTAAAATGCTTTGCACTCTGATCACTGTATCTTTAAGGGTCACTATGTGAAGTGAGTTGCCCAAGATGACTTGTTAAACTGTCACAGTGGTTTTCTGGGATTTGGGTTTGCACTGACTGGGCACTTTAACCTGTGATGCCTTGCTGGTAGAGCTGTGAATATATTTTGTTACAGAATGTTGCACTTGTCGGTCTAAGACAACTTATGTGACTGTTTGAATGGATAGATTTCCTTCCCAAGATATCCTGCTATTTACAATGCCTCATGGTGCCTCAATAAAGATATTCTGCACTGTTGATGGTTGGTGTTTTGAATGGACCGTATAACTGTTGAATTTTGCATTTGGAGGATTATGGAGTTGATACCTCTGCACATAGTGAAGCACTGATTTTCTGCAAACTTTCAATTTGGGTGTCACTATATTGGTGTCTGGAGTAATATGCGCTTGATGAATTTATCCCACTTTGCATCTTTCAGCTTTGAAATGTCTCCTGGCATTTTTTCTTTTGCCTCTATTTTTACCCTCCTTTCCCTGGAACCAACCTAGAATTCAACATCCTTGGAGCATTCTTGAACTTTCTAATTACCAATTATTAAGGGTTGAAGGTCAGAAGAATGATAGCTAACCAAACAGAATCTTAATTTGACACATTGGGTCAAGATTTCCTCAGAAGGATCCTAAAGCAGCTTAGGTTCACACTTTAATTGTGCACATTTTTTTCCTCTTCTCCTTCCCCATGACTTTATTTTTAAAAAAAAAAAGAAAATTTCAAACTCTGAACCAGAGGCCAAATATTCCTGTTTTAACTCACTGGAAAATGCTTGCATTTCTCTGTATAATTGCTGAATAAACTCTTGCATGTTTAATTTTTCATTTACCAAATGGGCATTCTGTGCAGTTTCTACAAGATTAATTTGTGCGCACATTTTAGGAAAAGATTGAGACACTAGATTCAACATGCATAGTGAACCTGCCTTGTATTGGAATCTAGTAGTGAAAAAACTGGCTTTTAGTAGATGAGAAACTTTCAAAAATGGAATGAATAGTTCTCCCCTCTTGCTGTTCTCCCTCTCTCTCCTCTTGTGTTTGTGTGTGTGTGTGGGGGAGTGTCTTTCTCTCCTCTCGTGTGTCTTTCTCTCCTCCTCGTGTGTGTGTGTGTGTGTGTGTCTTTCTCTCTCTCTCGTCTCCTGTCTCTTCTCCCACCCCACCACTTTTGCTGAAGATGTATGATTTGCTTTCAGACAACTATACTTCTGTCCAGTATATATTCAAACTCTTCCAAAGCACAACAGATCAGGTCACCTTGGAGTAAGAACAAGAATGAGGTTGATTTGAGTGGCTTTTGACCTACAGCTATAGTAATCATGCTTCAACTAAGACTGACTGCTTCTCTACATGTTGGCAACTTTTAAAATATTTTATAAATTCAAGCTTATTTTGGGAGAGGGAGGGGAAGAGATGATCAATTTTATAAACTTTGGAATGGCATTTACCATGCTGAGGAAAGCACCTGCCATGTTAACTTGTTGAAATTTTAGGTGATTGCTCTCTTGCAAGTGTTTGCTTTTTTTATCACTCTTCCCTTTTTTCAATAGCCTCCTCCTTTTGTAGTAAGCACTAGCTGGGTTGGACTGGTTGCCCTGAAAGGATGTGAGATTCTTCAGGATTCTCATGGAAAAGTGGTGAGGTGGTGCAGATAATGGTATTCCTGGAATTCTTCTCTGGGGGCACTCAGGAAATCTTCCAATTTTCTATTTGGGCAGTACACCCTTGGGCACTGGCTTGTTTCTGTTCAATAATGCTAGTTCATGGCATTCCTCTGTAGGATGATTGCACTCTAGCCTGGTGTTGGAAAATATCAGGACCTATCTTTTTGTAAAGATTGCTATCCCTATATTGGGAGCAGTCATTAGTTCACGTTTTAAGACATTGTTTACTTGGATGGATGAAGAGGCGTGTCACTTTTTTGGAGACGAGCTTTGTTCCCGACTAATAAAGATTTCCCTCAGTTCCTCCTCCTTAATAGACCCTCTGACCACTTTTATATCCGGAAGGTTGTTTGTGTCCTCCTTAGTGAATACTGAACCAAAGTACTTGTTCAATTGGTCTGCCATTTCTTTGTTCCCCGTTATGACTTCCCCTGATTCTGACTGCAGGGGACCTACGTTTGTCTTTACTAACCTTTTTCTCTTTACATACCTATAGAAACTTTTGCAATCCGCCTTAATGTTCCCTGCAAGCTTCTTCTCGTACTCCATTTTCCCTGCCCTAATCAAACCCTTTGTCCTCCTCTGCTGAGTTCTAAATTTCTCCCAGTCCCCAGGTTCGCTGCTATTTCTGGCCAATTTGTATGCCATTTCCTTGACTTTAATACTATCCCTGATTTCCCTAGATAGCCACGGTTGAGCCAGACTATTATCTGAATGGTGACAGATTAGGAAAAGGGAAGGTGCAACGAGACCTGGGTGTCATGGTACATCAGTCATTGAAGGTTGGCATGCAGGTACAGCAGGCGGTTAAGAAAGCAAATGGCATGTTGGCCTTCATAGCAAGGGGATTTGAGTACAGTGGCAGGGAGGTGTTGCTACAGTTGTACAGGGCCTTGGTGAGGCCACACCTGGAGTATTGTGTACAGTTTTGGTCTCCTAACTTGAGGGACATTCTTGCTATTGAGGGAGTGCAGCGAAGATTCACCAGACTGATTCCCGGGATGGTGGGACTGACCTATCAAAGACTGGATCAACTGGGCTTGTATTCACTGGAGTTCAGAAGAGTGAGAGGGGACCTCATAGAAACGTTTAAAATTCTGACGGGTTTGGACAGGTTGGATGCAGGAAGAATGTTCCCAATGTTGGGGAAGTCCAGAACCAGGGGTCACAGTCTAAGGATAAGGGGTAAGCCATTTAGGACCGAGATAAGGAGAAACTTCTTCACCGAGAGTGGTGAACCTGTGGAATTCTCTACCACAGAGTAGTTGAGGCCAATTCACTAAATATATTCAAAAGGGAGTTAGATGAAGTCCTTACTACTCGGGGGATCAAGGGATATGGCGTGAAAGCAGGAAGTGGGTACTGAAGTTTCATGTTCAGCCATGAACTCATTGAATGGCGGTGCAGGCTAGAAGGGCTGAATGGCCTGCTCCTGCACCTATTTTCTATGTTTCTATGTTCCATCCAAGCTACTCTAATATTTTAGGTTCACTTGCAGGTTGTCTCACCACATGTTAGAAGGGGTGAGGATACTTTTAGCCCTCCCTAAGCCTTCAGTACAACTTTAAATGATGCCTGTGATATTAGCAAACTACATTTTATAATGGCAAACCTGTCAATAATTGAGAATGTGGCTGGAGCTAACCAAGGAATCATTGTGGTTCATGTCCCAGGCCATTTGCAAACTCTGCCCATAGTATCTGTCCTGATACCTTAACCATGGATCCTTTACTGCAAGTGTGGTGTAGCCTTGACATTGACATTGGGATGATGAGGTGAGGGGAAAACATTGAGCTGGACCAGTTATTCAAACACCTTTTAATTACTGTCACAGAAAGTTGGTGCTTTTAAATGGAGAGCCAAATGTGAGCTTTGAGGTTGTGATTGGTACACACCTGTTGAGTATAGGGTCTGGATTGTCTGAGCTGGCACACGGTGTCCACCGGTATGCTCGCGGCCTTCTGCGAGAAGTGGGCGCTGGAGGGACTAGAGTGCATCACCCTGGCAACCAAATTTAATATTTTTTTATTGCTGGGTTTAGTGTCCCCTCCCCTTTTTAAGGGGCACTTGTAAAATGTATAGTTTTAGTGCCCCCCAAAAAAAACCACACAAACAAAGGGCCTTGGTGTTTGGAGTGTCCCCCAGATCAGGGGGCACTTGATTTAACTGTTTAATTTTGTTTTGAAAAAAGTTGCCTCTGAGCTGGTTTCTAACTCGGCATTGTGAAATGTGTAAGGACAACAGATTAGACTTCAAGAGTAGTCAGCTTTTGTATCTGACTGCTTGAGGTGTCTTTGCTCACTTCCTTATTCCCACCCTTTTTTGTTCTTCCTTCTCTCCTTTTCTTCCTTACAAAAATAAATGTGGGCAGTATTGTGCCTAGGGTTCAAAATGGTGGAGTTTACATATATGCTTAGAATGTCAATACATTCTAGCTCTTGTATCTTCTGAGTGCTTTCATCTTGAACATGTGCTACAGACTAGGTACTTTTCTACTGGTCAGCTAGGCACAACAGCTGAGAAATGTCTTTGTATAAATGTGTACTTCCAGCTCGATAGTTATGGGATGCCACAATGATTTTCAGGTTCAAGATTGAGCATAGGGTTGTCTTTTTTCTTATCTTCCCTCCTTTCCCCCCCCCCCCCCCCCCCTCCCTTCAGGATCAGCACCCAGGGGTCCCAATGAAGGAAGACTTCCCTTCCCTATAGAGCATAACTGGAGTTGCTGATGGATCATGCTGAGTTGCTCAAAAGGCTGCCCCTTCTCTCCATCCTCCCCTGGGCTAAGGTTGCCCTGATCAACCAGTTATCCATGCACAATAAGTAAAAGGCCTCTCTTGCAAGAAAGCTGTCAGTGAAGAAAGATGCTTGATAAAGATGCTGGGAGTGGGTATTGGGTGAACAGCAGTGTTGCTGATCTGGAATCTTAAGTTCCACTTGACTTGTCTGATCCAATTCTGGAAGGGAGGATCTCTGTTCTGTGAAGTAGGCTTGCAGCTGCAATGCCTCGGTGATCTGTTGGAAGAAAAATCACAACCTGCAGAATAACATGCAAATCCAAAACTTGAAAATTTCATTCAGCTTTGCAATGCTTTGTAATTGCCCAGTAGAATTCAACCATGCTCCGTCTGAGACAGTGATGCTTTTCAATAGTGGATACAAAGTACTTGTATGTCAATTGGGTTGTTCTTTTGTTTAGTGCTAGTGTTGATTTATTCCTATCTTGAGGTGGCTGGGCAGAGTAATTATGGAACCTACCGAATTGTGGGTTATAAATGGGTGAACTTGGAGAATTTTGGGTAGACCAATTTACTTTAGCTGCTCAAATGCCAGTGTTGGTGAGGGTACAGATGGACTACAGTAATTGTGTATATAAACAAGCATGTTGACACTGTCTTGTCTTTGTGCAGTTACACTACTGCTGTAGCCTGAACTTCCTGGAATTGTGGGCTTGTTTTGTGTTCCAAGATGCAAGTTGTCTTCAACCCACCTCTAATTTGGTGCACATGCAATTTGTCCTTTTTGGGGTGGTATTAAGGTTAGTTCACATAAATAGTCTTCCTTGGTCTGCAACATTAATTTAACCTGAACAAACATCTCCCAGCTGTTTCTATTCCTGCATTCCTAGCCTGCCCCTTGGTCTGACCTGTTGTAGCTTTAGCTGTGAATTATTGTCAATGGCTCTTGTACCAGTAAATGATTTGGTGGTCTGTCTCTGGTCTCTGCCTCAGTTTGAGCCTGTAATATAGTATAGCGGATGTGCATGATCACCTGAGGATGTGAATTTTCTTAAGGGACAGTATCCCTGGTGATGTCCCTCAGGATAATAGTCATTGCTATCTTTGTGGAGGTTGAACTTCTTGTCATGTGTTCTGTTGCTTACCATTCCCTCTTTCTCTTTCCTTCCCCCTGCACCCCACTTTCCCAATCCCCCAAAAATGGACTTGTTAATGAATAAATGTGGGTGATTGACCTTTCCATCCAATTTATCTTCTGCATGAACAGTACATGAGTCTGGGATTGAATTTCTGGTCATATTTCCTTCTTGAAAGATGATTTCACATGAGTGCAGACAACTTACAAGTTGTGCCAGTGCATTCCACATTTCTTCTGGAAAATAGGTAAAGCACCCAATTTGCGCACAGTTCAAATTATCTGAATTCACAATGTGGTACTTGTCTTGCAATACACAGATATGACTCTCCATAAGCCTAAGCTGTGTTCAATACTGGGGCTTTGGAGAGGGTACAGAAGAGATTTACTAGAATGGTTCCAGGGCTGAAGGAGTAGTTCAATGGATAGATTGGAGAAGCTGGGATTCTTCTCCTTGGAGCAGAGAAGGCTATGAGAGATTTGATAGGTGTTTCAAATCATGAAGGGTTTAGATAGAGCAAATACAGAAATAATTTCCAATGCCTGAAGGGTTGATAACGAGGGCACAGATTTAAGGTGATTGGCAAAAGAATTAGAGATGACATGAGGGAAAAACTGTGATGCAACAAGTGGTTAGGATTTGAATACACTTGCTGGTAGGGTGGTGGATACAAATTCAATAGTAACTTTCTAAAGGTAATTGGATAAATAACAGAGGAGAAAAAACACTGGGATGTTTTACTATACTAAAGGCACTATATAAATGCAAGTTGAGTGTCAGGTGCCAGTGTATTCCAAGTTTCTTCTGGAAAATTAATTTACAATTTCACATCTGCGGTCCTAGATCAAGAAATTCATCACTAAGAACATCGCGGATGAATGGACACCAGTTTCATCCATTTCAAACTGTTTTTAGTAGTGGGAGAATATTAGGAACAGCATTGTGTGATGGAAACTTGCTTCTGTTGTGCAGGTCAATCTGATTTCCATCAAGGTGTAAGCAAGGTTAAATTTCTTACTCGTTTCCAGAAGGAGTCATCTGAAGTATATTTTGGAATGACTTAACGCGCGTGTCAGCCAATAAGTTGGAGGTGGAGTGAGACTTGTAGTTTTAAAGTCAGTCCCTGCTGTAGTTTCATCACGACTTCAATGAGCTTTCCAGAGCAGGATTATTTGTCCAGCAAAATGCAGTGTGGGGAGAATAGTTACATAATACTGATTATTGCTCCAAGAGCAGTAGTGTACAGTTGGTGTATTTATGAAAAAGGTGTCCACATCTTCAACCTTGTAGAATCCACAGGTGTGTACTGTAGACGCTTAAATCCATGTTAATATTCATTCTAAAACTCTACTGACACATCTTGGTCTGATTTGGGAATCATCCACTGATGAGGCAACGGTGCTAAAATGAGACATTCCCAAAACCTCCAGGCTCACAATATTCAAACCAGACGAAGCACCAAATAAGGATAGTAAATGCGGTATGCTGCTTACAGGGTCAGGTTGGTCACTCCCATCCTAATATGTTAAATAGGAGCAGCCTCTTCAAATAATGGAACAGGAGTAGGCCATACGGACCCTCGAGCCTGCTCCGCCATTCAATATCATGGCTGATCTGATCATGGACTCAGCTCCACTTCCCCGCCCACTCTCCATAACCCCTTATTTCCTTATCATTTATTTCTCTCAAATTTATTCCGAGAGTTTCGTAATGTCCCAGCTTCCACAGCTCTGAGGCAGCTAATTCCACAGATTTACAACCCCCAGAAGAAATTTCTCATCTGTTTTAAATGGGCGGCCCCTTATTCTAAGATCGTGCCCTTTAGTTCCAGTCTCCCTATCAGTGGAAACATCCTATCTGCATCTACCTTGTATCGTATCCTATTGTGTGTATATAGCTGAACGGTTGAACAATGAAAAATCGTAAAGCAGAGATGTAAAGTTTCTTACGGGGATGGAGGCAAAATACAGTTGAGCTTTCCACCTTGCCTTGTGGCAAGGGAAAGAACGCAGCTGAATAAACATTTTCCATGTTATAATGTTGCCAAAAAGAGCAGTAAGCTTGAGGACTAGGAGAATTTTAGAATTCAGCAAAGGAGGACCAAGAAAGGGAATACAGAAAATAGGTGCATTAGGCCCTTCGAGTCTGCACCGCTATTCAATAAGATCATGGCTGATCATTCCCTAAGTACCCCTTTCCTGCTTTCTTTCCATACTCCTTGATCTCTTTAGCCGCAAGGGCCATGTCTAACTCCCTCTTGAATATATCCAATGAACTGGCATCAACAACTCTCTCTGCGGCAGGGAATTCCACAGGTTAACAACTGAGTGAAGAAGTTTCTCCTCATCATCAGTCCTAAGTGGCCTACCCCTTATCCTAAGACTATGTCCCCTGGTTCTGGACTTCGCCAACAGCGGGAACATTCTTCCCACATCTAACCTGTCCAATCCCATCAGAATCTTATACATTTCTATGAGATCCCCTCTCTTCCTTCTAAACTCGAGTCAATAAAGGCCCAGTTGATCCAGTCTCCCCTCCATATATGTCAGTCCAGCCATCCTTGGAATCAGTCTGGTGAACCTTCGCTGCACTCCCTCAATAGCAAGAACGCCCTTCCTCAAATTAGGAGACCAAAACTGAACACAATATTCCAGGTGGGGCCCCACCAAGGCCCTGTACAACTGCAGTAAGACCTCCCTGCTCCTATACTCTCATCCCATAACTATGAAGGCCAACATACCATTTGCCGCCTTCACCGCCTGCTGTACCTGCATGCCAACTTTCAACAGGTGAACAGGTCTCGTTGCACCTCCCCTTTTCCTAATCTGCCACCATTCAGAAGATAATCTGCCTTTATCCAAAATGGATAACCTCAATTTATCCACATTATATTGCATCTGCCATGCATTTGCCCACTCACCTAACCTGTCCAAGTCACCCTGCAGCCTCTTAGCGTCCTCCTCACAGCTCACACCGCCACCCAGTTTAGTGTCATCTGCAAACTTGGAGATATTACACTCAATTCCTTCATCTAAATCGTTAATGTATATTGTAAAGAGCTGGGGTCCCAGCACTGAGCCCTGCGGCACTCCACTAGTCACTGCCTGCCATTCTGAAAAGGACCCGTTTATCCCGACTCTCTGCTTCCTGTCTGCCAACCAGTTCTCTATCCACGTCAGTACATTACCCCCAATACCATGTGCTTTGATTTTGCACACCAATCTCTTGTGCGGGACCTTGTCAAAAGCCGTTTGAAAGTCCAAATACACCACATCCACTGAATGAGAGTAAACTAGCGAGAGACTTAACAGATTGTAAAAGCTTCTATAAGTATATAAAGCGGAAACAGGAGAAATTATCATGGGGAATAAGGAAATGGTAGAGAAATTAAACAAATACTTTGTGTCTGTCTTCATGGAAGAAGACTGAAAAAAAACTCCTGCAAATAGTGGAGAACCAAGGTACGCGCGAGAATGAGGAACTGAAAGACATTTAGTACAGGTTGAACCTCCCTTATCCAGAACTCTCTTATCCGGAACCACCCCTTGTCCAGAACCATTCCCCGCCACCGGGTGGCGCATGCGCAGAACTCCAACATGAACAAATTGAAGTCCTTCCTTGCTGCCGACTCCCGCAATCGCTGGCCTGACCCCACGATCCCAACCCCGATATCCCCTTGCTCAGTACCTGTACCATCCAATTTAACGTGACCATCCCTCATTCGGAAAAATCCCTTATCCAGAAAAGGCCAGGTCCCGAGGGTTCCGGACAAGGGAGGTTCAACCTGTATTAGTAAAAAAAAAATTGTACTGGAGAAATTAATGGTACTGAAAGCCAATAAATCCCCTGGACCTAATGACCTACATCCTAGGGTTTTGAAAGAGGTAGCTAGAGATAGTGGATGCATTGGTTGTCATCTTCCAAAATTCAATAGATTAAAAAAAAAATTCCTGCGGATTGGAAGGTAGCAAATGTAACCCCGCTATTTAAGAAAGGAGGGAGAGAGAAAACGGGGAACTACAGACCAGTTAGCCTGACATCAGTAGTCAGCAAAATGCTAGCACCTACTTTTAAGAACATGGTAACAGGGCACTTAGAAAATAATAATAGGATTGGGCAGAATCTACAAAAGGGAAATCATGTTTGGCATTATTTGGGGTTGTAACTATCAGAATAGATGAGGAGGGACCAGTGGATGTGGTGTATTCGGATTTTCAGAGCGCATTCTATAAGGTGCCACACAAGGTTATTAAACAAAATGAGGGCTCATGGTGTTGGGGGTAATATACTAGCATGGATTGAGGATTGGTTAACGGACAGAAAACAGAGTAGGAATAAACAAGTCATTTTCAGGTTGCAGTCTAACTAGTGGGGTGCTGCAAGGATCAGTACTTGGGCCTCAGCTATTCACAATCTATGTCCATGATTGGATGGGACCAAATGTAATATATCCCAGTTTGCTGATGATACAAAGCTAGGTGCGAATGTAAGTTGTGAGGAGGATGCAAAGAGGCTTCAAGCAGATAGACAGATTAAGCGAGTGGGCAAGAACATGGCAAATGGAATATAATGTGGAGAAATGTGAAGTTATCCACTTTGGTAGGAAAAATAGAAAAACGGAGTATTTTTTAAACAGAGATTTGGGAAATGTTGGTGTCCTTGTACATGAATCACTGAAAGTTAACATGCAGGTACAGCAAGCAATTAAGAAAGCAAATGGTATGTTGGCCTTTACTCTATACTCAAATCCTCTTGTAATAAAGATGTCTTGCTGCAATTATATAGGGCCCTAGTGAAACCGCACCTGGAGTATTGTGTACAGTTTTGGTGTCCTTACCAAAGGACACCATAGCTGCCATAGAGGGAGTGCAACGAAGGTTCACTAGACTGAGGATGGGGGGGCAGGGGGGATTGTCCTATGAGGAGAGATTGAGTGGACTAGGCCTATATTTGAGTTTAAAAGAATGAAGGGTGATCTCATTGAAACATACAAAATTCTTACAGGGCTTGACAGGGTAGATGCAGGGAGGATGTTTCCCCTGGCTGGGGAGTCTAGAACCAGGAGTCACAGTCTCGGAAATAAGGGGTCGGCCATTTAGGACTAATATGAAGATAAATGTCTTCACTCAGAGGGTGGTGAATCTTTGGGATTCTCTACCCCAGAGGATTGTGGATGCTCAGTCGGTGAGTTTATTCAAGACAGAGATCGATAGATTTTTGGATATTAGGGATACGGGGATAGTGCAGGAAAGTAGAGTTGAGGTAGAAGATCAGCCATGATCTCATTGAATAGCGAAGCAGGCTCAAGGGGCCCAAAGGCCTACTTATGCTCCTAACTCTTATGTTCTTATCAGAAAGGGAATGGTGCAAGGCAAATTGGCAGGACGGGGAGAAAAGACCATTTTCTATTCTGTGATTTCTATATATTTAGTTATGCCATGTGCTACAAAGCATCCGTGCCGGGTCACACTGCATCTCTACCTCCCTTCATAGAAATTGAAGGATTTAAAACATTAATTGTAGGAGCTGCAGTCGACTAAAACTAGGGCAATAACACAAACAGAAGGGAAATAGAGGTAGCAAATGCTTTGAAACACTCAGCAGGTCTGGCAGCGTGTATGGAGAGAGGAAGGTATGGTGACCTGGTGCTGATGAAAGGTCGACTTGAAACGTTAACCCTACCTTCCTCTCTCCACAGATGCTGCCTGACCTGCTGAGTCTCTTCAGCTTTTTCTGCTTTTATTTCAGATTTCCAGCATCTTTTACAAAGCAGTTGGGATGTGGGCTGTGGTGCGGCAATCAATTATTCCGCTCTTCAGGTGGGCCTGGCCTTCACAATGTATTGTTGAAAATGTCATATTCATGTTTACTTGATAAAATAGGCTTATGAAACTCTTTAATTGAATAATAGAATTTATAATTACGGAACGAGATCTAATTTACCTAATGCTGCTACAAGAATTTAAAATCTCAATGTAAAACCAGTAGCAACATCTGAGAACATCCCAGCACCCTGTTTGGGCCCACTTAGTTCACTTAGCTACGCTATTTCCACTGGAGTCTGATGCGCAGCAAACCTTGTTCTGTAACGAGTTCTACATATGTTCTTATAAACGAACTGTTCCTGGTGGGTACATTCTGCACAATACTGTAATGTGCTTGCTCCATCATGCAAAAGAACCAGGGGAAGATGAGAATTTTTTTTTAACGCCATGGGTTCTTATGATCTGGAATGCTATCACCATCTGAAAGGATGGTGGATGCAAATTCAGTAGTAACTTTCAAAGGGAAATTGGATATATAGTTGAAAAAGAAAGATTTGCAGGGCTACCGGGAAAGAGCAGGAGAGTGGGAGTAACTGTATAGCTCTTTCAAAGAGCCAGCACAATGCGATGGACATGGGCTCCTTCTGCGCTGTATGATTCTATGCAGTGGTGAAAACTGTTCAATTCAAACTGATGATCTAAGTCAACTTGTTCTGTTGGAATGCTGAGTACTGTGAAATTAGAGTAGAAATCACAAGGCCGAGGATTCCTCATGCAGCTATGTTTTCAGTTCACTGCTTCTGATAGTCTGGTAACAGTGTTGTCATCTCTGTTTCACCTGTCTCTTTTTTCCTCTCACCCTCCTTTTCAAAAAATACAGCTTCATATTTGTAACACTGATGGGAAGAATGGAAATTTGGCTGCGGCTTCACAGCTATTTTTACTCGAGCAGTAGATCAGACTGTAATGTCTGCTTGCAGCATAGATTTAATCACTAGGTTTAATGAAAATCAGAGGTTTGGGTTCTAGACCAACTGAGCCTTACATAGAATTTACACTACAGAAACAGATCATTCGGCCCAACTCCACACGAGCTTTCTCCCACCCTAATTCATCTCGTGCTATATGCATAGCCTTCTATACCTTTCTCCCTCATGTACTTATCTAACATCCCCTTAAAACCACCTGTGCTATTCGCTACAAGTACTCCACATGATAGCGAGTTCCAGCTATTAAACAAACGACACGTGCGTTACGCAACCAGCGACTTGGCAATAAGACTACGTGACAAACAACAGCTCCCCCTCGATTTCAGATGTCAAAAAATCGATAATTAACTTGCCTAAGACTTCAGTGCTGGGAAGGAAGCGTTGGTTTTGAAAAACAACAGAAAAAGTGTAAACTTTACATGTTCTTCATATAGATCTACACAGAATATTATATCACTTTGATTCAAATGGGCTGCATAAATGATTAAGTGGAGGGATTTGTGACTATTGTGAAAAGTTGAGGTTGTTTGAGATTGCATTGATGATATGGTACAGCATCACAGAAAGAAGGATAGTTTAAACCAACCAATGTTCCGTGAAGAAAATGTGCATCCTAATGTGGTCTTGATGGATACAGACACCCAGTTACCGATACATTTGAATTACAGGATGAAACAGCTGTTAAAAAAAGACTTGCATTTTTATATCACCTTTCACAACCTCAGGACATCCCAAAGCGCTTTACAGCCAAATAAGTACTTTTGAAGTGTAGTCACTGTTGTAATGTAGCAGCCAATTTGCGCACAGCAAGCTCCCACAAACAGCAATGTGATAATGACCAGATAATCTGTATTTGTTGAGGGATAAATATTGGCCAGGATACTGGGGAGAACTCCCCTGCTCTTCTTCAAAATAATGCCATGGGATATTTTACATTCACAGAACAGCGCTCCCTCAGTGCTGCACTGGAGTGTCAGCCTAAATTATGGGCTCAAGTCTCTGGAGTGGGACTTGAACCCTTGACCTTCTGTAGTTAAGATTAATTTTCACAATATGGTCCAATGCTGGCATAGCAGAGTAAAGACAGTCAGTCAGAAGTTGTGCAGTGAGACTGTTGCACACAGTACTTGAACACTTCAATTTGATGAATTGTGCAAGGTACCCTGAACAGAAAAGCTGAACTTACTGACCTGGGCTCATTTCTCTTCACAGGCCATGGCATCTTACCACAAATGAGGCAGACGCATGAATAAATTACCACCACAATCAAGTTTGCACAGTTTTTGCAGTTTACAATACACACTCCCCACAGTCTGATAGAGTATACAAACAAAAAGCGTCTTGATGGGATTAAGCACACCTATTCCCGCATCATTACAGACTGTATACAGACACGTCCTTAACCTGGTTCCCATTGCATCTCAGACTTCAGGGAAATTGAACTTCATCTGCTGAAAAAGTTTGGGAGCTTGAGAAAAACAAAGTGTCTTGAGGGTGCATGGAACATCCTGCCAGTTGTATTAGGTACAACCATTGCTCAAATGCTCAAGATATTTATTGTGGAGATGTTTTTGTGTATGAATTGTAAAGACAGCCACACTGTTGTTGCCTTGCTTACAGTCAAACACGTACAGTATTTTCACTCGAACTATAACATAACAAGGACAGTGATGTTATTACTTATACTGTAGCTCGTACTGTCTTTATTCCACCCAGGGAATGCATTTGATGCTGTCATCTGTTTAATCTGCATTGAACGTGAGATGTGTCAATCTTGCATTATGTAGGGATGCAGTTTTCCTCAGCTGTTGAGACATTTCAGATTTTACATGAAATGGTGAATCACGGATTTCTGGATGTATATTGATTTTGTTTACAGCCATTAAATGTGTGTTTAAAAAAGGATAATAAAATATTCTCTCAAATTAGGGCGCTGTAGCAAAGTGAAGTACTCGAATGAGCGACACCCTTTTTGTCTCCTTATCTTCTTGCAAACTGAATTACCTTTTATAATCTGGGATATTGTCTGCTCACGAAGTTTAAATCTATAGATTACATTCTAATTATCTGCATTCCATTTTGGGGGATTCTTTTCCTTATAAAAATAAATAGGAACTTCGGAATCGCTGTTTGTTTTACATTTGTAGTAGTTCAGAATGTGACTTCTATTCTGGAGTAAAGTAGAGGACAATATCTTTCTTACAAATGCTGGAACTCAATAGTCTTTACAACCAAAATAGAAACCTTTTTCTGTTTTTTGGAACAATCTTAACAGGAGGAGGCCATTCAACCCGTTGAGCCTGTTCTGCCATTCAAATAGATCGTAACTGATCTTTATCTCAATTCCATTTACCAGCCTGGGTTCCATAACCCTTAATACCCTTGCCGTACAAAAATCTAGCATTCTCAGTCTCGAAATTTTCAATTGACCCTTAGCCTCAATAGCCTTTTGGGAAAAGTGTTCCAGATTTCCTCTACTCTTTGTGTGAAGAAGTGCTTTCTGACATTACCCCGAAATGACCTAGCTCTAATTTTAAGGTTACAACTTTTAAACACTCAGAATAGGAATAGTTGCTCGTGAGGTGAACCAAGTTTCCTCTCCTTGGTGACTAACAAATATATCTATTGAGAGAATTTGAATGGTTTTCACCGATGAGAGAGGCCATTCAGCCCTTCTAGTTTATCCTTCCATAGAAACCTACGATGCATCCAGCGACTTCTTGAACAATTCTGGAGATTTCTTCATCTTCACGTGAATCCAGAGCACAGAACTGTACTCGTTTCATAACTGAATAGTTAACTTAAATAAAAGTGCATTTTTAAGAGCCAACAATTTGCTTATTTCCATTTTTTTTAAAGTTTTATTGGTCTTAATCTGAGGAGTTTTAACAATTCATGGGCCGGGCCACCGAGTTCTTGAAGCCCTGGTCTGAATTCCATCCTGTGCGCTCCTTCAGAGTTGACTGAGCAAGTTCCCTGTCAGTTTGCTGGACTGAGTGATCGAGTATTCCCATCTGAAGTACATTTACATCTGGCAGTGGGACCTCTGCTGATGACTGAGACAGAATTTCATTGTTTGTAAGGAAGTCAGTGGCCAGGACTATCCTAAACACCTTGCTTAAGAAGGTCAGAGTGAACATAGGAGCTAATGAAAAGGAATTTAAAATGAATCTTATTTGGAGAGGGCAATTTGCAATTGCCAACCATTAAAATCAGATCCATGATTGACCACTTACAATTTAGAACTTTTTTTATTAGGTCTAAGTTTTTTTTTCATGTTTTTTCAAATTAATTTAACAGTTTATTAACATTTAATTCATTCTATAATAATTCTATTATTAGTGCGGAAATTTATTTAATGCTGCCACCGTGCCAATAGCTGTTCCAAGGTTGCCATCTTGAAATCCTAATGGTATACCGTGAAGTTACAGATTCGGGGAAAATCTACCGCTCCCCCAAAAGAATAATTTGCTTATTCATCATACTATATGCGTGATTATTAATGCTTGCAAAATATGAGAGCCTAATTTTTCCTGTGCTTTTTCCAACGTTTCCCATCCAACCAGAAAATTTGGAGATGTATCTCAATGAATTTGACTTTTCCCTTCCTACACTGAATACAGATACCTCCACTGGTTTCTCCCACCATTGGCATGGGTACTATATTATGTTCCAAGCAGGGTTAACGTACACTGTGCTTTCAACAGGTTTGCCTGAAGCTTTATTTTGTTTGAGTAAATTTCCTGTAAAATGGATTTGCGTTAGCTTACTTGCGTTTGGTATGACAACACTGTTTTCTGCCACCAGTAGTCGCATCGGGTGCTTTTCCCTTAGTTGTGGTTTTCTACCCTGCAAAAAGTTCTCAGTGTTTCTCGGAAAGGCTAAAGCAACAAAATACACAGTCATCCCAGCTGAGATGTTTCACACCAAGCCGCTATCTCAAAGCCATTAGTGTAGCTAAATCAGGCCAGTCAAAATCTCATCTATCTTCCTTTTGCTTCATTGGAGAAGCAAAGGAACCATTTGGAAGACTCTTAATAAAAGTGTGGGAATGAGATTCTCTTCCTTGAGGAACGAGGTGTCTGCTAATTCACCTTAAATACCAGATTCAATGAGGATTCCAACCTGAAAGTTAGAACTATTCTGGAAATGAGCACTGCTGATATTGATCAACCTGGTGCATAAACAGGTTGGAACTGCCTGGCACTACGCCACTACCAACTACCAACTCCCAACTCCAAGACAAGTCAGTCCTTTTTGTGTGCAGATATTTAGCCATGTAACTGGGCACGCAATCTAGAAATGGAAACAAGGCACTAGTATAGGAGACTTGACATTAATATAATTTCACATCACCGGCAGACACATGGGACTCAATGGCGTACGATTATACATATGGATTGTACCCTACATCTACAACAGGAGTTCCTCAGGGCAGTGTCCTAGGCCCAACCATCTTCAGCTACTTCATCAATGATCTTCCCTCAATCAGAAGGTCAGAAATGGGGATGTTCGCTGATGACTGCACAGTGTGCAGTTCCTCAGCAATGAAACAGTCCGTGTCCGCATGCAGCAAGACCTTGACAACATCCAGGCTTGGCTGATAAGTGGCAAGTAATATTTGCACCACATAAGGGCCGGGCAATGACCATCTCCATCCCCCATTGACATTCAATGGCATTAAGATCGTCGAATTCCCTACCATCAACATCCTAACCAGAAACGTAACTGGACAGGCCACATAAATACTGTGGCTACAAGCACAGGACAGAGGCTGGGTATTCTGTGATAAGTGACACACACCTCCTGACTCCCCAAAGCCTTTCCACCACCCACAAGGCACAAGTCATGAGTGTGGTTGAATACTCTCCACTTGCCTGGATGAGTGCAGTTCACCATTCAGGACAAAGCAGTCCATTTGATTGGCAGCATGGGAACACCACCACCTCCAAGATCCTCTCCAAGTCACACACCATCCTGACTTGGAAATATATCACCGTTCCTTCATTGTTGCTGGGAAAAAATCCTGGAACTCCCCACCGAACAGCACTCTGGGAGTTCCTTCAACACTCAGACTGCAGCAGTTCAAGAAGGCGGCTCACCACCACTTCCTAACAGGCAATTAGGTGTGGGCAATAAATGCTGGCCTGGCCAGCGACGCCCACATCCCATGAACAAATGTGCCCGAGCTGGATGATCGGCTATTTTACAAAGGCACAGAATGTTGTACCTTTGTAATACACAATGCATTATGCTACTGCTCAGATAGATCTCTATGCAATTGGCCTTTAACATTTCTGTACATGTACACAAGTGGAGGTCAATTAGAGTTTAATTGTTGTTGAGTGAGGTTTGCAGATTGATTGGTGCTTGTAAATTTCCAGCTCCAGTTCAGAAGAAATTAGCATGAAAGAAGTTATACAGGTATTACACTTTTTAGGAACATTGAAATCCAACAGGAAATGACTGCCTGCCTCATTTTTAAAAATACACCATTGTAATTTTGAAGTTTGAGGTGTTAAGGGCACTCTCCAAACTGATAGATAAATGGGGTTAGCTACAGATCTGTTTGGTTGAGGTATGAATACACAGCTATCCTGGAGGGATGAGCAACATTTTCATATGCCTAACTTTTCATAAGCTTTTACTCTTGAGCTTTTGCTGGCAAGGGAGGGTTTTTGTGGAGTTTGCCCAGTTTCTACTGATCTTCAAGGTGAGAATGATAAACCGAGAAAGAACAGGTGATTCACAATCCTGATTCTTCACCACATCCTTCTGACCCGTACAAGACAGAAATGACCTTTGTTTCTCAACACAAAGAAGAATGCACCAAAAAAAAGGTAAGGGGACCATTCGGGGTCAATGTCTCCAGTTCAGATATATTTGTTATGCTCTGTTATGATTCTGGCCCTCTCCCAACTTTATTCATGTTTACAGCAGATTGCGTTTTCCAGAGACTTGAATCCATGTCCCCTATGAGCCGAACCTCACAACTTAAAGCATGCCGTGGATAGGAATTGCGTGCCTCAGGATTAGTCTTGTAGCACGGTGTTATACACCATAAGTCAATACAAGATGCTGGTTATGCACATGCCTGATCTCTTCAAAAGGTGGAAAAAGACTACACTATCATAAGAACATAACAATTAGGAGCAGGAGTAGGCCATTCGGCCCCTCGAGCCTGCTCTGCCATTCAATAAGATCATGGCTGATCTGATCTTGGCCTCAACTCCACTTCCCTGCCTGCTCCCCATAACCCTTGACTCCCTTATCATTCAAAAACTATCAGACCACATAGTTAAAGGTTAAACCACAAACACAATTTATTGTGACAAATAAATGTATACAGAAACAATAAAACACCAGAGAAACAACAATACTGTATTTAACTTTACTGCAGTAATTTAAGCAGTTTAGAAAAGCATATAATTGATCATTCTTACATGGAGCACATCTGTCCACAAGAGGTTGTGTCTCTGCCATGACATAGAAAATAAAAGTAAAACTAAACATTCTAGGGCTGCGGCCCAGATATGTCTTCACTTCCTTTTGATGTGGAAGCCAATTTCCCGAGAAGACGTCACTGGTTCTCAATAGGCTGGTGATTATATTATTATTTCTATCTTTCTAGTAAATAGCGGCGTGGTGTGCAGCCCCAGCATTGTTAACTATGTCAGGCTGGAAACAAAGCTTTTCATGTCACAAGAATTAATTTTGACATAACTGCCTTCCTTTCGGGAGGTCCCCTTGATTGGGGGTTAGCCATTGCAGATGAAGACCTTAGGCTGCTTTCTCAGTCAGTCAATTTGCATGCGTACAGCATTTCAAAATCCTGCTGAATTTGGCCAAACTATAATGAGCTATCACTCTCAATATGGTGAGCTGCTCCAGCCAGTGTTTTGAATTTGCAATACCTTCAGACCCGAAGACGAAGGAGATCTTTTCAGAGAGCAGCTAACAGAGTTATTCTCTTCAAATTACAGCCGACTTCTCTTAATTCAAATTTGCATCATTCAGCTTATCTGATAACTCAATATTTTAGCACTTTACTCTCTTATTTATGTTGCTTAATTCAAATATTGGGTAATTCAAAGTTTTTATAATGCAAAAGAATGATTTGAAATGCTCAGGAATAGACTGTAGATTGGCTGAGCTAAATTGTACATGGAGAGCTTTTCTAATATGAAGCAGGGCTCAACTTCCCCTGGGTTACAGTACAGACAGTGATCGAGAAAGACTTGTCCTGTGGCTTTAGAATAAGGATTTGGCCCAGTTAACGTGAGGAGCTTTGGGTCTTGTTTTGTCTGGAGGATTAATCAGACAATGGCTTACCCTCAGCTTCATTGGTGTGTGCGCAGTAATTAGATGGGGATTGTAATTTTTGGAAGGGGAGGTTTATTTCTTTAACAATTCACAAGAGGAGTATAACGTCTTGAACTTCTTATTCTGTACTTTTCACTTTGGCCCTAAATCTGCTGCTTCATAAACTTATGAACACTTTTCCAGCCTATTTTTTTAAATCATTGATCTACATCTATTGTTTTTGAAAGATTTGATAGTTGAGTTCGCTCTATGCCTTGTTTCATGATCCATATGCCTTTATTGGCCAGTCTTTTTGTATCAGCCCATATTGCTACCTAAAGCAATGTGAGAATTAATTTGGCTGAACAGTTCACAGTGCCTTGATTCCACTGAACACTTCATTAGTCTAAGGGTACTGCCTCGACAAATAAAAGCCCTATCCTGTTACGTTGACTAAAGAAAGGTTGCAGCTGCTAGTGTTGTTTGATACAGCTTAACCTCTTGGCTCAACTATCGCCAAACAACGTTCAATGTACTGATTGATAGACTCCATTGCTTTGTGCCACCAACTCATAGGAGGCTTCATACAGGTTGTATTGCAGGATATCTGTAAAACAGACCTTCACGAGAAATAACAGCTTTGATCTTTCTGCTGCAAAGTATGTCCTGGCCCTCTCCCAAGCTGCTAGATTCATGTTCACAGCACATTGCCGCCTGAGGAAAAGAGTGTTTGAAGACCAGGCCCTCAAAACTGCCACCAAGCTCATGGTCTACAGAGCTGTAGTGATACCCGCCCTCCTGTATGGCCCAGAGACATGGACCATATACAGTAGACACCTCAAATCACTGGAGAAATACCACCAACAATGTCTTTGCAAGATCCTGCAAATCCCCTGGGAGGACAGACGCACCAACATTAGCGTCCTCGATCAGGCCAACATCCCCAGCATCGAAGCACTGACCACACTCGACCAGCTCCGTTGGGCGGGCCACATTGTTTGCATACCTGATACAAGACTCCCAAAGCAAGCGCTCTACTCGGAACTCCTACATGGCAAGCGAGCCCAAGGTGGGCAGAGGAAACATTTCAAAGCCTCCTTGATAAAATGCAACATCCCCACCAACACCTGGGAGTCCCTGGCCAATGACCGCCCTAAGTGGAGGAAGTGCATCCGGGAGGGCGCTGAGCACTCTCATCGCCGAGAGCATGCAGAAAACAAGCGCAGGCAACGGAAGGAGCGTGCGGCAAACCAGTCCCGCCCACCCTTTCCTTCAACGACTATCTGTCCCACCTGTGACAGACTAATTTCCGTATTGGACTGTTCAGTCACCTAAGAACTCACTTTTAGAGTGGAAGCAAGTCTTCCTTGATTTCAAGGGACTGCCTATGATGATGATGACATTGCAGTTGCCATAGGCAGAGCTGGATTAAGATTATTTTGGGCACCGAGAACATTCGGCAGACTTATGTTCCCTGTTAGCCAGAATCTACAGTTTTAGAGTCACACTCTAAAATTGGTCAACTATGTTCCTTTTGTCAGTATCAGCTGTGGCGATGTGGGTAGCACTCTCGCCTCTGAATCAGATGGTTGTGGGTTCAAGTCCCACTTCAGGGACTTGAGCTCAAAAAAATCTACACTGACACTCCAGTGCAGTGCTGAGGGAGTGCTGCACTGTCGGAGGTGCCGTCTTTCGGACGAGACGCTCTCAGGTGGACATAAAAGATCCCATGACACTATTTCGAAGAAGAGCATGGGAGTTATTCCTGATGTCCTGGCCAATATTTATCCCTCATTCAACATAACAAAAAAACAAATTATCTGGTCATTATCACATTGCTGTTTGTGGGAGCTTGTTTTTGCGTAAATTGGCTGCCGCGTTTCCCACAGTAAACAGTGACTACATTCCAAATTACTGCAGTAAGTTAAAGCGCTTTGAGACGTCTGGTTGTCGTGAAAGGCGCTATATAAATCCAAGTCTTTCTTACTTTACAGGAAAATTGGTACCAAGTAGTGCGTAGGATGCCATTATGTCACAAGTCACTTCAGAAGATGGATAAAATCAGCCATGCAAGATACTTTTCATAGCAGGCTAATTCATGAATCAGATTTATTTGCATATTCAATTACTTACAGAAGTAAGCAACATATATGAAATATTAAACAGTGCAATAGAAGAAAGACTTGTGTTTAGAGTGCACCTTTCACAACCTCAGGCTGTCCGTTAGCGCTTTACAGTCAATTAAGTATTTGCAGCACGAGAGTCTCAAGACAGTTTGCAAGGGCTTAATTAAATAAATCTCATTCCACATGTGTCTCCGTGTAGCTCTTCTTGTAAATCTTGATACAAAATCTCCCTTGGAAAGGAATATGCAATCTTGTTCCTCAGTGAGCACAGACTACAGTATTCTGAGAAATTGCATTAGCTTAAGGAGTTCAGTAAAGCCCAAGCACCATGGCAAGTTGACCAACTCCCCAGCACAAAAAATAATCTGTAATTTTATAGTAATTATATTTCCTTTGGAGAACTGGCACTTGTTTTGAAATTCAGTCTGAACATTACCATTGACTTGTAAATACAAAGTCAGAAAGATGGCCACATGGGATGTTGATGATAACCTTAAATAGACATGATGTGGTTTTGGACTTTCAACGCAATTCAACCTCCAACATGAGTTAAATTCACACCTAGTTCACGGCACTTTCAGGAAACATAAGCCATATGGTTCTGGCAAAGAGGTTCAAAGTTCAGGTGGCATTCCATTTTTCTGCTTGGATAGGCCAATTTACTCACATATGTGGAGTATACCATTGTTCAAAGGACAGAACTTTATTTTTTTTATTTGGTCACAGAACCAGTTTAAATTTTTGGCTCCCTGACTAATTGTAATGTTACAAATTGTAAATAAATGTAATGATTGCCAATCTTGCACCAGTGGACATCAGTTAAGGTCTGAAGAGATTACAGTTGCCCTGGAGTTGATTTACATTTCTATTTTTTATTAAAGGACTGTACCATGCAGAGACCCTCAAGAGATCAATACTCCCTTACGTGAGCACCAAATACCTGTATATCTGTGCTCTCCACTGAATCACAGGATTCTCATGCTAGTTGGAAGGACCACAGAAGGCAATCATCTAATGTGGGTGGGGGGGGGAAAGAGGTTGACTGCATGCTCAAATTTTAGCCAACATCGGAAAGCAGAGGATCGGTCATCTCTAATGCTGTCATATTCACCATTCCCAAATTATATTTCTCTGGCCATCTAATTCTATCCAAATACCATGCTATATGTCATCCATAGAGGTGAAGTGCTGTTCGCTTTACCCTAGTGAGAGACAAATGTGTTGCCAAGAGTTTCCAATCTCAGTTGATTTAAACAAATTCATTAAAATCACGTTTTTAAGCATGGCAAATGTGAACAATAACTTGCTATAGTTGTACTCATGGCGGAAAGATATTTTGAACACTTCAAAATGGAGATAAAAGAATGGACTGTGAGCAGGAGAAAGGAACGGATAGATGGAGCCAACAACACAACAAAAGTTTTAAGCAGACTTTAGAAAATGGGAAGAGAAGGGGGCCAAAATTCAGCCTCCCGAAAAGGCCTCTTACAGCCGGAAAGGGCTGCTGATTTGCGGTCGAATGGCTGCCGCCAGCGAAATTCAGCCGGGGTTTTTTTCGGCAGTCCCCACTTCCGCACCGTTGCTGCCGACCCGTCCTAAGTGTGTAATCAAAGCGTGCACCGCCGCTCCCCCGCAACCCCATCTAAATTCACCTGTAAAAATCTTTGTCCCGCCGTGCGGTGCCTTTTCTGTCAGTGCACTGTGTTTTCAATGTGTGGGATATGGCTGTGCAGCGTTCATTCAAGGGGAGGGGGAGGACGCACTGCCGCGGCCGCCATGTTTTCTTTTTGTCGGCCGACTGCCAGGTCAGGCCGACAATTATGCCCCCAGGTTCGGCCCTCCCTGGTGGCCCAGTGGACCGAAGTTTTAAAATGGCGAAGGCTCTCCCCTTTGCGTGAAGGGGAGAGATGTGGTGACGCACACGCGTCATGTCATCATCAGCGCCAGGCTGATGACCGAGCGGCGGAGACTCCGTTCCACCTCCACTTTCGCCCCTCTAGAGTGCTCACCGCTGCACTTCCGCCCCCATTATGACCAGCTTCCAACCCGCTCCAAAAAAATTGCCAAAGAGCTGAATTTTGTGAAAGAGGCCACCTCATCCACAGTGGCAGAAAAAACACTTCAAGAGTGGTCGGTGTGACCAGTTTTGGGCGGACCTGAATTTCAGCCCCAAGAGGTCGAGTGGGCATATGTAGAAGGGAACTTCCAGAGGGCAGAAGCATGTTGGCTGAAAGAGCAGCTACCAATGTTGGAGCAAAGAGAATGGGGAACAAGGGGTAGACCAGTCTCAGGAAATTTTATTAAAGGCCCTTATTATAGAAGTGCAAGTAAAAGCAGAACTTTAATTTAAATAGCACCTTTCACCATCTCAGGACATCCCAAAGTATTTTACAGCTGAAGTACTTTTGAAAAGTAGTCACTGTTGTAATCTGTTTGCACACAGAAATGTTTTTGTGATGCTGATTGAGAGATAGATGTTGTCCAGGACTCTGAGAAATAGTGCCATGGGATATTTTATATCCACCTGAGAGAGCAGACGGCGGGTGGGGGGGGGATAATATCTCATCCAACAGGTGGCACCTCTGCCTGGAGTGTGCTCTCTGGAGTGGGTCTTGGAGCCACAATATCTGACTCAGAGCCAAAGTTGCTCAGTTCAGATCACCTAAAAGCACCAACTGTGGATCAAATCTGGGGCCTACCTGGTTCTACTTTCCTCATTGTGGCTGGGTATTCATCCACTGAGCCATTGGCGGGCCATCGGGTTACTTTTTGTTCTTGAATGCTCAAACATTCCTCCTTTGGCAGTGAGGCCCTGACAAGAGCTACCCTGCCCCTGCCGAACTCTTCTGGTCCTTGCCATACAGTGACGTCACGCAGATTTGACGCGCAGTGACAGCACGTGGATGCGTCGTAGTGACATAATGTAGTTTTGCCGTACAATGACGTCACGTATGCCTGCCGTACGATGACAAGATGTAGATTTTGCCGTACAGAGGCTGCAAGGGGAAGATGGCAGCGTTGCCAGGGCGACCGGGGCTGGCGTCGGCCGGCGGCGCGGATTAAATTCTGTGTTTCGCTCCGCCTTTGAGTGACGCGCGTGACGCACCGGGTGCGGAGGGAGGAAAAGCGAAAAAAATCACAACACAACACAATCAATCGGCAAGTGGCGTTGTCGCCCGCACGACCGCCTTGGGTTACCTCAAAAGAGGAGGCGGCGGCGGGAGGCCCGAGAGAGAGAGAGGAGGCCGAAGAAAATGGATCCCAACCGGATCATCCAGGCCCTGAAAGGCACCATCGACCCCAACCTCAGGATCGCGGCCGAGACCGAGCTCAATCAGGTGAGGCCGTGGGCTCCTCCTCTCCTCTTTTGGGCAGCGTGCGGTTTGTGCTACTCGGCGCCGCGGTCGAGGCCTGGTCGCGCCTCTGAGTTTCGGCCCGGTCGAGGCCTGGTTGCGCCTCTGAGTTTCGGCCAGGGAGGGGAGGGGCAATGGGCTCCACACACTTTCACCTCCGTCTCTGGGACTCACTGACCTTATTGCAGGGGCACAGTCATTTTTTAAAAGTGCCTTGCACACGAAACTCTAGGCAGATAATCCACGCACAGTATGTAAATGTAGATATATTTATCAACACTTCAATATGAATGTGGGTAATTGCGGAAAATAAGTTTTAATTTCAGATCTTGCAACTCATT
This sequence comes from Pristiophorus japonicus, assembly GCF_044704955.1. Taxonomy (NCBI): domain Eukaryota; kingdom Metazoa; phylum Chordata; class Chondrichthyes; family Pristiophoridae; genus Pristiophorus; species Pristiophorus japonicus. Next base: position 83,350,237 of record NC_091991.1, on the reverse strand, counting down.
GATGTTTATTTTTGTCTGCATCTCATGTTGAGAGCTCCCATTGCTTTTTGAGGCTGTGAGGTTACCTGGTGCAGCATTCAGCCACACACACATACATCAGGAAAGTACATAAGGGGCTGGGATTTTCCTGGGGACTTGTGCCAAGGCAATGGCATAGGCACCTTTTGAATGGTACAACAGACAAGGGCAATTATGGAGTAAGAGACTTGTGCCATTAATGATGCCGTTCCTCTCTGGGACTTTTGCCCTGCTCTGCTGTTGCCCCTCTTTCATAAGCAGCTAGAAGGTAAGTGGCCCAGAATTTGCTGACAAAATAATGGCGAGTTTAATGGTGCCCGCCGTTAGGAATGTGTAAATCGTCCAGCAACTTTACTGCCACAAGTTGAGGGATGATTTGCGCCACTCTGCTGTGAGCCTCCCAAAAAGGGCAGCTCGCCTTCAACCTTCCCATGAGTTTCATGAAGTTGCTGAATTTGCGCATTAATTGCCAATTAACTTTTTAGTGCAAAAAGTTAGGCCTGCTTTGTTACAGCGCAAATACTTTTTTAATGCAGAGATTTATGTTCCTTAATGACCATCGACCTCAACCGCCCAGAAAAAGAATAGTTTAAACTGTGGAGTTCTCATTCCTGCAGGTAGTAAATTGTTGGAGATTTTAAAATGTTAAGTAAATTTTTTCTCTCTTTCTTTTCTTTCTTCTCTCTAAATCCAATCTTTCTTTCCCTCATTTTACCTTTTGGTACTTGAATTCACCCTCTTTATATGTTCCCCTGTATTTTACTCTCCATCCATAAATCACATTGGTTAAGGAGATGAACTGTTCATCCCGACGTTCACTAAGGTTCCAGATGCCCCCAGCCTTTGCCGCACCGTTATCAGCTCGCACTTCCAACAACGCACACGTTTGAAATGTTTGAATTGAAGGGTGAGGGAAATGGGGCACGATGCCCCCTGCTCTAGCAAAATCTGGGCCAGTATCACTGCTCCGCCCCCATTAAAATCAATGATTTTCCTGCATGTAAAACACTTTTCACACCGCTACCACATGGGCCCAGAATTTGCTGGAAAATTAACGACACCCTCTTATTAGTTCGCAAAAATCTCATAAATTTGTGGCAAAGAATACTTCATGAGTTACAATGCTCCATAAATTGCTGGATGATTTGGCCGTGCCTTTCGTCTCACTGAAACCGAAAAAGTTACACCCTCACCACAAGCGTCTCCATTGAAATTAGTTATGTGTTGTGAAATTGCTGGATTAGTGCCGCAAATGCGAATTGATTTAGCCGTTGCTGTTTAGGGCTGGTAATGCATGGCGTAAGGATTCTGTTAATATTTATAGTCCTGACATGGAACTCAACATTGCAATTCCATAAAGAACAAATTAAGCTGTGGGATCTCACTCACTTTTTGTTTTATCTGTTTTGGTAGTATTTTTGTGTCAGTATTGCCATCGATACTCTTGTTAGTGTCGGAAGGCAATAACGTTCAGGTTCCAAAGCTATTTTAACACTCGGAAATTCAAATTTGATAGATATCGTCAGAAAAACTTTTGTGATACAGTATATGAGTGAGAATTTTTGCCCAACTGCACTGCCATTCACTTAAGCACCAATACAACAATTCCCAAACACAACTGGGTTAAATGTCCCTTTCTTTTGCTTGTTCCTTTTCAATATTTTCGTACTTTTCCTTTCAGTCTCTTTTTTTTTTCTCTTTCTGTATATAATTTGACTCGAATTCGCCCTATTTCCTTCCCATCGTTCACTGTTTCTTTATCCTTTAAATTTCATTGCTTAAGGTGATTGACCATTGAGAACATCATTCATTAGGTCCCTGTATCGCTGCACCATTATCAATTCGCATTTCCAGCAATTAGCAGCGCAAATATAGTGTGGTCTATCGTGTGAAAAATAACCTGGCTGGCGTGATTTTATTGCTCCAGGATTGGGTTAAAACTCCTAGTTGTTAAAAATGTATTACTGTTGCAAAGGTTAAACAACCAGGATCTTTTGAGTACCCACTTCCTGCACCGGAGATTTTAATTTTAATATTGCCACACCATATGTCCATCGCCCATTCCATTTATGAGCTCGTTTTCAGAATTTAAATGAACCCTTTCCTGTTTACTCATGGTGCTCAACCACACTAAAGCTACTAACGCAACAACCATATCTTTAATAACTCTAATGTGCTTATTAATCATTATTGTTTCAACTATTTGAGTAAATTGATGTACATACACTTCAAAAACAATTCAAGCCCATCTGCTCAGGAAAGTCAGCATGTCGTTATATAAATTTTTGCTGTCCTCAAAAATTTGTAATCTTCAATGTTATTAAAACTCAGAACTTTCAAATAAATTGAAAATTTGAGGCTAGTTCATTTTCATAGAATCATAGAATAGTACAGCACAGAAAGAGGCCATTCGGCCCATCGAGTCTGTGCCAGCTCTTTCGATGACCAATGTTAGTCCCACTCCTCTGCTCTTTCCCCATATCCCTGCAATTTTATGCCACAAAAATAAGTCAATAATTATTTTATGAAATAAATTATAATGTAGTGGCTCTGAGTGGCCTGAATTCATAGATTGTACACCAAATCGAAAGGACCACTACTACACTGCAGCTTGAAATAATTATAGATTCCATTCACTGGAACCGTCCCGTGGCTCTGGATGGCGAATGTGCTGTCACTTTGATCGTCCCCGAGTGTCTGATTTGTCGCTATGCTCGCTGTGGCGTATTCCAATTAGAAAATCAGCAAAATCTGGAGTAAGCCTGCAATGGTGAGATGGGCACAGTGGATCATGAGATTTACTTTGTCCGTTGACAATTCGCAGGAAAATCTGGGCCATATTGAAAAGGAAAACTGCAAGGCTGGGAATTTGAAATCAAAACAGAAAATGCTGCAAACATACAGAAAAGACAGATTGATGTTCACATTGTAGACCCTACAACAGAACTCTTTGGGTCTGCACTCGAAAAAGCTTTCTTTTCCTCCAAATGCTAGCTCTTCTGTGTATTTTTTGTTTTATTTTATATTGTTTGGCATTGCAGTTTTTTCTTTGGGTCATCAGAAGTTGCTCAGGGTCACTGATATGTCTGCACTAGTGGCTAAGGAGCCTGTTGCAAACTTCCTCTGCTGGTTGTGGTGCAGAGGTCTGGTTGGAGTTAGTTGATCGCTGCAGCCTTTTGTGTAGTTTTCTTGTTCACTTTGCACGCAGTAATTTTCCAAGTGTGTGGAGCAGTCTGTCTTGTGCCATGTCCTGCTGGCTGTCGATTTGGTTATCGTGTGTGTATATATTGAACAGATGATTTGCAGAAAAAATAATCTTGGGGTAAGTAGGTTCAATGTAAAGAGTTTAATCTAACTTGTGTTCTACATTCCTTCATAAATGTCAAATCTCCTTGCAAAGAAATAATAGTTTGCATTCATATAGCACTTTTCACGACCTCTGGATCGCCCAATGTGCTTCACAGCTAATTAAATATTTATGAAGCGTATGCCCTGTTGTAATGTGGGGAAACGTGACAGCCATTTTGCATACAGCAAAGTCCCACAAACAGCAAAGCAATACATGACCAGCCCTACTACAGCCTTCCAAGAACTCTGGGTTCCTTCAACTCTGGCCTCGAGTGAATCCCCTATTCTCACCATTGGGTTGCCGTGCCTTCAGCTGTCTGGCCCTAAGCTCTAGAATTCCCTCCCTAACCCTAATTTAACCTATCAGGCCCTCCTTAAAACCTCTATGACCAAACTTTCAGCTCTTCTTCTGATATCTGCTTCTTTAACTCAGTATCAGTTTTTACCTGATTATGCTTCTGTGAAGTGCCTTGGGAACTTTTCTTGCATTAAAGGTGCGACATAAAAGGAAGTTTTTGTCTTATCCAAAAGTTGCCACCTCTGACAATGCAACATTTCTTCAGTACGACACTGAAGTGTTCTCCTAGATTTATGTGCTCAGGTCATGGACTATGGTTTGAACCCACAACTTTCTGACTCTGAGGCGAGAGTGCAACCACGGAGCCAAGTTGACACTTGCATTTTTTGTTTGCAATCCTGGCTGGACACTGCTTAGAGATGGATGTTTTCCCAGTATAAAAGGTGAAAGGCTTCTGCGGGTCATCCTTGCACCTCTGCAATTGGTGTTTTACAGACTGGTATTAATGTCGGCTTGCGAATAGTACATGTGCGTGTTTAGTCTTGCCTTTGGGAATCTCGGTAAAACATAATTGAGGGTGTATGAAGTTTTTGTACTGTGACTTGAACTGAAAAATGCCTGACAGTACAATTACTGGTTTTCTTACTCCACACTTGGGCTGTGTCTAGAAAGCTGTACAATGTTGGACCAACACTGTGCATTTATATAGTATTCTTCACAGAAAGACATCTTGAGTGCTTTGCAGAGAGAAGAAAATGAATGCCTAATGAGAGGGCAAGAGCAGCTAGAATAGAGTTAGAGGGTAGGGCTGAAAGAACGGGTTGAAGAGAAAATTCTTAAGCTTTTGGAATTTGGAATGGAGGAAGTGAAGAGGAGGAAATTCCACAGGGCAGTATAAAATGGCTGAAAGAACAAAGAGGATGGGAAATGAAGAGTAGCCCAGTCAGTGTGCAAGGAGTGAAGGATCTGAGCTGAAAGAGATCACCTAAAGTAGTGTGGTGTAGTAGAGGCATTTGGAAATAAGGACAAGAATTTGAAGTTGATTCATAGAGGATGAGGGGCCAATATAGCCCGGAGAGAATCAGGGTGATGGTAGTGTGGGGTTTTGAGTGGACAAAGACATGGGCAGTGGCAGGGATGCTGGCCAGGTGAGCATTAGAGAAATTGAACCGTGGCGTGATAAAGGCACCGAGTAGATTATCAGCAATGATGGGGTAGAATTAGGGATGGAAGCAGCTGATATAAAAGAATGACTTGTATTTATATACAGCCTTTCACGACCACCAGACATTTCAAAGTGCTATACAGCCAATGAAGTACTTTTTGGAGTGTAGTCACTGTTGTAATGTGGGAAATGTGGTGAAAGAAGACAGTCTTGGCAGTGGAACAGATTTCGATAAGAAAACTTAGTTCGGGATCAAGTAGCATGCCAAAGTTCTGCAACACCGGACCTAATGTGAGGTAGCAATTGGTAATGTTGATGGAACTAACTTTGAAATGTATAGGAGCTGACAGGAGTGAAAGGGAATAGCTTCAGATTTGCTTGTATTAAGCTGCAGGATTCTTCAAAGGCTTTGTTGCAGGCAGGCAGCTGGACAATCTAGCAACAGCTGTGGAGGTGGAGTGTTTAAACCAGATATCAGCATATATATGTAACTTGATCTTGTGTTTCCAGATGATGTCACCAAGGGGTAGTGCATACAAAGTATTTATAGCATAGAAACAGGACAATCAGCCTAACAGATATATGTTGATGCTCCACCCAAGCCTCCTTCCACCCTTCTGCATCTAATCCCATCAACATACCCTTCTATTCCTTTCCCCCTCATGTACTTACCCAACTTCCCCTTAAATGCATCTGCTCTATTTACCTCCTTGTGGCAGTGCGTTACACATTCAAACGACATTCTGGATAAAGAAATTTCTCCTGAATTCCCTATTGGAACATTTTACTACGTTAAAGGCGCTATATAAATACAAGTTGGTGTTGGATTTATTGGTGACTATCTTCTGTTTATGGCCCCTTGTTCTGGTCTCGCCTGCAAATGGAAACATCTTCTCTACGTCTACTCGATCAAACGCCTTCTTAATCTTAAAGACCTCTATTAGGCCACCCCTCAGTCTTCTCTCTTCTAGAGAAAAGAGCCTGTTCAATCTTTCCTCTCCCAGGTATAACCTCTCAGTTCTGGTATCATTCTAGTAAATCTTTTATGCATGAAAGGAAGAAGCTCATTCAGCTGTTGAGCAGGTTTGTATGTGCAGGTGCAGAGTGGTATATTTGCCAACATCACCAATGATCACCAGACAGTTACGGATGAGGAAGGCCATTCGGCCATCTTAATTCACCTATCCAGAAAGACCCTAAAGTGTCCCGTATCCAGGGGGTTTGTTGCTTCTGCTGCTCTATTTGGAAATCACTTTCCCTTTACATTCCATTAATTATTTTAGATTTGCCTATTAGATCACCTCTGAGATGACTCCTTTCCAGCTGAAAAGCCCAAGTTTGTCCAATCTTTGCTCATAATTCAGGCCTTTGACACTGGGTATCAGCCGCATGACTCGTCTCTGTACTGCCTCCGGTGTTGAATACCTCTTTTGTGTCTTGGTGACCAGAGCTGGACATGGTACTCAAGGTGTGATCTGATCAGAATACTATACAGTTTGCTCTACCTTGTATTTTGTTGTTTTGACTATATAGTTCAATGCTTGATTGGCTTTGATGATTGTTGCTCTGTATTGGCAGGGCATGTTGAGTTTAGAGCATAGACTAAGGTCTCCTCCAACGTCCTCCTTTGCTATTTCAATACCATTCGTGGAGTGCATTTGTCATCTATTTCTCTTTCCTACTTGCGGTATCATGTGTTGAGGCAATGAAATACCTTTCAATTGCTTCTCTGTGCTGTTCTTTTGCAAAGTTAACACTTGCCGTGAAAATAGAAAACATGGAGTATATGAAAACCAAGATATATATGAGGAATAGTTGATGTCTCAGTCATGAGGCACTCCTGAAAGATTACAGAATGGTTCCTAGTGTATAACGGCAAACTGCAATTTGTATATAATAAAGATATAATAACCAGGAGTAGGCCATTCGAGCCTGCTCCGTCATTCAATAAGATCGTGGCTGATCTTCTAGCCCAACTCCATCTTCCCGCACTGTCCCCATATCCCTTGATTCCCCTGGTATCCAAAAATCTATCAGTCTGTGTCTTGAATGTACTCAACGTCTGAACATCCACAGCCCTCTGGGGTAGAGAATTGCATAATGGATAATGTTAACTTCATAGGCAGTCCCTCGAAATCGAGGAAGACTTGCTTCCACTCTAAAAGTGAGTTCTTAAGTGACTGAACAGTCCAATACGGGAATTACGTGTCTGTCACAGGTGGGACAGACAGTTGTTGAAGGAAGGGGAGAGTGGGACTGGTTTGCTGCACGCTCCTTCAGCTGCCTGCGCTTTTTCTCTGCATGCTCTCGGCGACGAGACTCGAGGTGCTCTGCACCCTCCCGGATGCTCTTCCTCCACTTAGGGCGGTCTTTGGCCAGGGACTCTTAGGTGTCAGTGGGGATGTTGCATTTTATCAAGGAGACTTTGAGGGTGTCCTTGAAACATTTCCTCTGCCCACCAGGGACTCTCTTGCTGTGTAGGAGTTCCGAGTGGAGCGCTTGCTTTGAGAATCTTGTGTCAGGTGTGTGGCGAATGAGGGTCCGGGGCCCAGAAGAGCCGCGGGCCCAGGGGCAGCACGGACCTGCCCACACTGCGATATGTGTGCGCACTAGGTCCATGCAACAGAGCAGGTCTCCAGTCGTCCTGGTTAATCCTTGTCACTGGATAAAGGCCTAGCTCTGTCAAGCCCGTGTGGTGGCTGATGTGCAACAGTCACCACACGTTAAAAAAAATCCACGCACAGGCATCTTCCACCCACTCAACTGGAGATCAGGACTGGAACATCGGGTCCTTCATTGAAACATCTGTGAACTCTTGTGGAAGCAAGTCATCCTCGTTCGAGGGACCGCCTATGTCCACATCATCATCATCAATGTGGCCCGCCCAACGGAGCTAGTCGAATGTGGTCAGTGCTTCGATGTTGGCCTGATCGAGGACGCTAACGTTGGTGCGTCTGACCTCCCAGGGGATTGTAATGTTGACTTACAAAATGTAATACTGTAGCATTCCTGTAGAAATAAGTTTAAGACAGTCCAAAATCCAAGAATTCTCCACTTTGTTGGGCCCTGCAGATCATTTATTTTGTTGCTTTTTCCATCAATCCTATTAATTACAGGTTTTTTTTGGTGGATACTTTGCTCAATCCTAAATCTTGTACTTTGCAAAACCATCCAATTGCATAATGTAATTGCTCTCCACATACAAGAATTTAACACTAACGCTGTGACATTTGTGTAGTACAAGGTTCCGTTCTACAGTTGATGTCAGGTAATGAGACAGTTGGGTACATATTCGGGAACCAAATTTGTTTAGTGAGTTTAATAGGCTTTACTGACACTTTGTACAATATCCTATGTATAATTAAAAATTAATTTCTATCGTTGTTGAAGAATCTTTAATCTCAGTCTGAGCATCAATGTCAAGTTAGCTGTTTTCCGTTGAGCTGGTGGTATAATTGGTTTTAGTGTCTCTGGGCTATGGAGAGGAAAATTAGCCAAGTTTCCTGCTCGCTCTTCTTGTGCACACCTTCCAGTAGAAGTTGCTATAAGTGTCTGTGTTAGCTGTGAACATGATCAGGCTCAACTGTGATGCTGTGTGTGGCTCATACTTGTTGTCAAAACTCATGTATGAAGAAAGTCTATTTGGCGAGGTAGCAGATGACTACTGTTGCCCATGGAACGGCATGGCAAGAGTCACTGCCTTCAGGAGAGAAGGGCAGGAAATACTAGCCTCCAGCGCACGTTTGTCTCATTTTGCTGTGTTGGGTATTAAACAGGAGAAAGAAGGGGAGGTATTTTATGTTGGTTTCTTCTAACCTGGAGCAGAAAATTTACAAGCATCTGCAAAGCTGCAAACTTACCCCACCAATAGCATTTACCCTGCAATTGTCCCAAGGATGTGCTTATTTACAATTTGTAACCTTTAAAGGGGCAGGCCTGTTAAACACCGTTGTACCAAAGCAGCAGAATAATACATTGTAGGTTCCAGAGTGTGCTAAATTTCAGTTTGTCTGTCTTGCTTGAGCTGAATTTTTTTTAATGTGCATTTTTGTTCTGTTTGGATCAGCACATTTGAGTTTTTTTTCTTCTTTCCTGGAATGTAGGCAAGGCCAGCATTTATTGCCCATCTTTAATTGCCCTTAAGGTGGTGAGCCACCTTCTTGAACAGCTACCATCAGTGTGGTGAAGGTTCTCTCATAATGCTGTTAGGGAGGGAGTTCCAGGATTTTGACCCTGTGATGATGAAGGAACGACGCTCTATTTCCAAGTCAGGATGGTGTGTAACTTGGAGGGGAACTTGCAGGTGGTGATGTTGCCATGCGCCTGCTGCCCTTGTCCTTCTAGGTGGTAGAAGTCGTGGGTTTGGAAGGTGCTGTCGAAGAAGCCGTGGCGAGTTGCTGTAGTGCACCTTGTAGATGGTATACACTGCAGCCAGTGGTGCATGGAGTGAATGTTTAAAGTGATGGATGTGGTGCCAATCAAGCGGGCTGTTTTATCCTGGATGGTGTCAAGCTTCTGAGTGTTGGAGCTACACTCATCCAGGCAAGTGGAGAGTATTCCATCACACTCCTGACTTGTGCCTTGTAGATGGTGGAAAGGCTTTGGGGAGTCAGGAGATGAGACACCCAGCCTCTGACTGCTCTTGTAGCCACAGTATTTATGTGGCTGGTCCAGTTAAGCTTTTGGTCAATAGTGACCCCCTCCCCTTGGATGTTGATGGTGGGGGATTCGGTGATGGTAATACTGTTGAATGTCAAGGGGTGTTAAAATCTGGCTGGGAGAAGGGAGGTGGGGGAGCGAAGGAGATTTTTTTGTTGTTTTAATTGTTGGATCTCTCTATCGTTTAAGTACATATATTGGGCCGAAAAGGGTGCATTCTGGATTGTAGGGGATGCGTGGTCCACCTATGGGAGTTACTAGTGTCGTTGAACCTCAGAAAATATGTAGCACAAAAATCCCCAAATTGTGATGCATTGTACAATGTACCTATTGTAACAACACAACTTGGCATATGACACAGAGCAATGGCACAAGAAATCTGCTATGACATATAACTCGTCTCCTGTCATACTGTTGCTTTAATGGCGATTTTAAAAATGGTTGACATTAAAGTGCTGTGTAACTTGGTAGTCAGGCGAGTGATCTAACTTCCTATCATGCCAAGGTCAAGCAAGAGCTGTGAGACTACACAGAGTTTAGATCAATTGGACTGCCTGGGAACTTTAAATGTAAATTTATAATGATTGCAGTGTTAGTATAAAACAAATGCTTCCATCGGTGCTCCACAAATAAAATCTAAATCACCCGCAAGAGGAGCTAGGCACAGCAAGTCACTGGGCAGTAGTTGCGCATTGCAGGCCAGTATCTGTGGTAGAACTGCACTGTAGGGATTTCCTTCAGAGACTTCCCTGCTTGTTTTCTTCAACAGCAGCAGCCTAGTTTTCTTTGTAGTATGGGAATCCCGATTGTAGATCCGCAAAGGTAAGTTAGCGGATAATTGTGGCCAGCTAAACTTTGGAAAAAAAGTAGTGGCTCATTTGCTTCCATTCAAGAGGAGTTTTCTCTCTGTATTGGAATGGTGGAAATAATGTGCGACTGTGCAAGTAATTTTTTTCACTGGATGATATTGCAATGGAATAGTTTTCTGATAGCGTCTTGGGTCAGAAACTGAGTACAACAGCAGTAAATTGCTATTTGAGTGGACTGTCACATTTTACCCTTGAGCTAAAAGAGTTAACCTAGTCAAGTTCTCTATCTGTTTGTGGGATGAAAATGAATATTGACCTGTGCTGTTTCAGAGGTGACTGCTGACCATCATTGTGATGATAAAGCAAATAAAGAATTAACTTGCAATTATATAGCGCCTTTCACGACTTCAGGATGTCCCAAAAAGCTTTACAACCAATTAAGTACTTTTGAAATGTAGTCACTGTTGTAATGTAGAAAAAAGTGAAATGTGTGATTTGCCAACTAAAATTCTGTGTCTGCTGAAAAAGAATTGCAACCGAATACAAGAGCAGCTTCCTTGCAACGCTTCTGATTAATAGTGTTGTGCTGCTGAGTATGCAGGTGAATGACTCCTAGCCCTGAATGCTTAGTATCCAATTGCTGTGAAATTGCAATTGGTGGCGCAGCTTTACTTGCTCCCGAGGCCACTAGCCTTTTCAAGTACAGCGTCTGTCTGCCTACACACATACAAGTCCTTGTAGCATAGTTTAGTCTGCACTTAAATTAAATTAAGACAGCTTGAACAAACTACTGATAACTATTTGTCTTTTGCTGAGTTCCCCCACTGCTCTAATGGGTGAAGGGAATGCCGTGTTATTCGTCTAAACCACACAGACCAGAGTCTCGTGTCCCCACCTTGTGCTGAATTAGCAGATCCTAGCAGTTGGGTACTTTATGATTGGCCTCGCACCTTTGGACTAACGTCCGGCAGGATTCCCACTCCTGATCGCTGCCCAGCGACTTTTTGTGGATGCCTGGTGAGGACAGCATTAAGCTTGGTGGAGTAAAGCACTAACATTCACTATCTAATGCTGTATGTAAAAATGGTTACTTGGACAAGGTGCTGAAGGGCTCTTGTGTCTGTGGAACCACACCTCATGAAGAGTCTTGGAGAAAAGCCAGGAAAACCCTGTTTGTTTTTTGTTGTAGAACAATGCCTTGCACTTCAAAACTAAATCTAATTCCACACATACAATAAAATAGATTCCTTATGGATCAGACAGGGACTTGGAATGGGTGAAAACCTTTGATGCTGCAAATTGCTTGCAGTTCGATGTATGGCACAGGATTAATGATTATTCGTAGTTGATTGCCAGATTGCATGTTAAAGTGCCAACACTCCACAAATCATTGTGAAACATATACAGAATAAATAGTCTGTACTGTTGGCTAAACTACGGCCCGCTTTTGTCAGGAGCAAATGACAAACGTGCCTGAGCTTACACACATTCAGTGGAGATTGATCAGATACCGTGGGGTGGAGGCCATGCATCAAGGAATGCTACTTTACTCCAAGCTAACTGGCGAGTAGTGAACACTACGGCCCCAAGTTTCCACATGATTTGCTCCTGATTTTTAGGAGCAACTGGTGTAGAACGGAGTATCTTAGAAATCGGAATTCTCGTCATTTAGTTTGCTCCAGTTCTAGTCAGTTAGAACAGTTTCACTTTGGAACAGAATTTTATTTTCAACAGGGGGCGTGTCCGGCCACTTACGCCTGTTTTCAAAGTTTCGTCAGTGAAAACTTACTCCAAACTAACTTAGAATGGAGTAAGTGAAGATTTTTGTACGCTCGAAAAAACCTTGTCTACACTTTAGAAAATCAGGCGAAGGGAATGGGGGCGGGGGGGTGTTTAAAGGGAAGTTTACAAACATTAAATACTTCAGTTTTACAAATAAAGAGCCATCATCAATAATAAATGATAAATACATCAATAAATCAACCAATAAATCAATCAAAAAAAATTAATAAGAAATAATTTTCTTTTAAAATCAATAAATAAAACATTTTCTACTTACTGACTGCAGCACCGGGAGCCCTCCAACAGTGTGCTGGGATCCCCTCCCCCCCCAGCAGTGTGTCTCTGTCAGTGTCTCTATCTCTCTGTCTGTCTGTGTCTCTCATTCTCTGTCTGTCAGTGTCTGTGTTTCTGACAGCGAGGGGAGGGGGGTAGAGGGAGGGATGGGGGGAGAAGGGGATAAAAAGGAGATTTTGGGGGGGTGGGGGAGAGAGATTGGGGGGGAACGGGCTGGGCCCGAGACTTCGGGCAGGGCCCGTCCCCAGCACCAGATTTACAGGTAGGTGGGGTGGTGGGAGGGAGGTCGGTTCGGTTCGGGTCGGGGGGAGGGAGGGAGAGGGGGGTCAGGTCGGATCCTGTCCGGGGTGGTGGGGGGGAGCGGGAGTCGGGTCCGGTCCGGTCCAGGGGCGGGGGGGGAAGTGGGAGTCGGGTCCAGTCCGGGAGCAGGGTGGGGGGTAAGCGGGAGTCGGGTCTGGTCCGGGGGCGGGGGGGAGGGTAAGCGGGAGTCGGGTCGGGTCCAGTCCGGGGGGGAAGCGGGAGTCAAGTCGGGTCAGGAGGAAGCAGGAGCTGGCCGTGGGAGGAGCCTTATTCACGCAGCCCCAGTCAGGCCATTCGGCCAGGGCTAGGGGCTGCGTGTTTCGGGCGCCTGATGCTACTGCACTTGCGTGCCCACTGTCGCGCACATGTGCAGAGGTCCCGGCACTGTTTTCAGCGCAGGGACCTGGCTCCGCCCCCTACAGCTCCTGCTGCGCTGCGCCGAGGGCCAGAGGACCTGCAGGAAGGTGGAGAATCTGGAGGGTTTTTTTAGGCGCACTTTGTGGCGCGAAAAACGGGCGTCCAGGTCGTGCAGCTCTAGGCGTGGCTTGAAACTTGGGCCCAAAATATCTGGATTTGTAAATCAGTGACGAGAGTAGTTTGTTTAACATAAACGTATCAGTCCCAGCATTTAATTCTATTTGTACAATGCAATTGGTTCTGATTTTTTTTTTTCAATTAAGATTTGAAGTTAATACCTATTATTTTGGGTAATTTGAGGAACACTCGCCAATATGAATTTAGAGAAAGACTGAAGAACATCACGCATGGTGACATCAGGAGGAAAACTGAAGTCGGTCTCTATATTAATTTAAGCAAAATACTCTGGGATCAAATAGCTTATTTATGGAAAAAAAATCACCTCTGTCCTGATAATTCTGAGTGTTGGTGGAGGGGAATTAAATTTGGGGGGATTCTTGGCAGAGGTGTAAAGCACTAGTATCCGTCCAATGCATGCATGGGGCCAGATTTTGCTGGAATGGCCTATCTCGTGGCGTGCCCTGTTGGACTTTTTTTTTTGCACATTTTAGCTCAAAATTTATCGCACTAACTTGTTGAAAGTGATGGCAATAGAGCATCTGGGACCTCTGTCATTAATGGGACCAACAGTGTATCTCAACCAATGAAGTTTAAGGGTTGATAAATAAACAGAGGAACAACTGAGAAGGAGGGTGAATTTGAATCAAATAGGGGAGAGAGAGAGACTTTTTTTTTTCAACTCTTGAGAACAAGATTGCACTTGCTCAATAATGGAACAGTGCTGTCCTCACCCAATATCTCTACTATTCCAGGGGTCATTAGATAGCATTCTGAGTGGGGACCTTGGTGGGACTTTCCTTCCATAAACAAAAAGTGCTGAGACTAAATGTGTCTACTTCCCCACCTCAGCTACGCATGCAGGAAACAGCACCAGCCCTTATACATGGCCTTCCTCGACCTTATAAAGGCCTTTGACACTGTCAACCGCGAGGGTCGATGGAGTGTCGTCCTCTGTTTTGGCTACCCCCAAAGGTTCGTCACTATCCTCTGCCTGCTCCACGACGACATGCAGGCCGTGATCCTTACCAACGGATCCATTACAGACCCAATCCACGTCCGGACCGGGGTCAAACAGGGCTGCATCATCACCCCAACCCTCTTAATCTTTCTCGCTGCCATGCTCCACCTCATAGTTGACAAGCTCCCCGCTGGAGTGGAACTAAACTACAGAACCAATGGGAAGCTGTTCAACCTACGCCGTCTCCAGGCCAGGTCCAAGACCACCCCAACCTCTGTTGTCGAGCTACAGTACGCAGACGACGCCTGCGTCTGCGCACATACAGAGGCTGAACTCCAGGACATAGTTGATGTATTTACTGAGGTGTACGAAAGCATAGGCCTTACACTAAACATCGTAAGACAAAGGTCCCCAACCAGCCTGTCCTTACTGCACAGCACTGTCCCCCAATCATCAAGATCCACGGCATGGCCCTGGACAACGTGGACCACTTCCCATATCTCGGGAGCCTCCTATCAACAAGAGCAGGCATTGATGACGAGATCCAACGCCACCCCCAGTGCAGCCTTCGGCTGCCTGAGGAAAAGAGTGTTTGAAGAGCAGGCCCTCAAAACTGCCACCAAGCTCATGGTCTACAGGGCTGTAATAGTACCCGCCCTCCTGTATGGCTCAGAAACATGGACCATGTACAGTAGACACCAAGTCGCTGGAGAAATACTACCAACGATGTCTCTGCAACATCCTACAAATCCCCTGGGAGGACAGACACACCAACATTAGCGTCCTCGACCAGGCCAACATCCCCAGCTTTGAAGCACTGACCACACTTGATCAGTTCCGCTGGGCAAACCACATTGTTTGCATGCCAGACACGAGACTCCCAAAGCAAGCGCTCTACTTGGAACTCCTTCATGGCAAGCGAGCCAAAGGTGGGCAGAGGAAACGTTACAAGGACACCCTCAAAGCCTCCCTGATAAGGTGCAACATCCCCACTGACACCTGGAAATCCCTGGCTAAAGACCGCCCTAAGTGGAGGAAGTGCATCTGGGAGGGCGCTGAACACCTCATGTCTCATCGCCGAGAGCATGCAGAAATCAAGCGCAGGCAGCGGAAAGAGCGTGCGGCAAACCAGTCCCACCCACTCTTTCCATCAATGACTATCTGTCCCACCTGTGAAAGGGACTGTGCTTCTTGTATTGGACTGTTCAGCCACCTAAGGACTCATATATTTTAAGAGTGGAAGCAAGTCTTCCTCGATTCCAAGGGACTGCCTATGAGATGATGAAGGAGCAGGATGCAAAGTCATGATACTTCTAGTGGACTTCTGTGTTGACCAGACACCCAAAGTTGACAGTCTCTCCTTCCTTGGGAAGACAATCCCAAGCTTCTGTTACAGATGAATTAACCTTGAAAATATTTACACTAAAATTCCTTTGTTTCCCACATTACAACAGTGACTTCTCTCCAAAAGTACTTCATTGTCTGTAAAGCACTTTAAGACATCTTGTGGTCGTGAAGGGTGCTATATAAATGCAAATCCCCTTTTCCTTCCGTCCCCCTTTCCTTCAACTTTCACATGACCATTTCAGACCCTGCAAGCATTTGCTCTTCGTTAAATTACTGGTTTAGATTATAATCTGTACTTGCGACCTGATGTAAAATGCCCAATTAATGAGAGAAACATCGCACACTGTTTCACTTACTGAATAATGTCCAGGAGTCACTGTAAATTATATTGTTGCATTATCCAAGATTTCTGCTGGTGTTTGGGGAATCGTATTCCATGAAAAAGGCTGTGCGGGTGTACATCGAAATATTCTGAATTGTCTTACTTTAGTGCAGAGTATACAAAACTTACTTTTGGTCTCATTTGTTTTTCTCAGACCTCAGTTGGTTCTTATGTATGTTCTTCACTTAGAGTGGTTAACCTGTGAAATTCTCTACCGCAGAAAGTTGTTGAGGCCAGTTCGTTAGATATATTCAAAGGGGAGTTGGATACGGCCCTTACTGCCAAAGGGATCAAGGGGTATGGAGAGAAAGCAGGAAAGGGGTACTGAGGTTGAATGATCAGTCATGATCTTATTGAATGGCGGTGCAGGCTTGAAGGGCCAAATGGCCTGCTCCTGCACCTAATTTCTATGTTTACAAATTGACCATCCTGTCCAGTTTGACTCTGGGTCTCTGGTGTTTTGGAGGTTGACAAAAAGCCATTGTACAGAAAAATGTGTTTGGCTCATTAGGCAAATCCACCACGTGCCCATGCATCAGGAAGGTTGAGTCAGCTGGCCTCAGCCAGGCAGTGGTGAGACACTAGAGTGGCCTGAACATCCCTGGGCTAGGGAAGGGAAAATCGGCCAGGGTTCTCATTCCTGGTCACTGTCGTTTGATCCCTGTTGGAAATGTTATTTTTGCCACCATAGCTACACAGCTCACTAGCACTCGTGATTCATTTTGATACTTGAAGAATGGCCATTTGGACAAGGTACCAGAGGATGGTTGATGCCAATGGAATTGTACCTCAGCAGGAACAACTATCAGTCGGAAAATATAGCTATAGGGAGGAAATGAGACAGGATGGGGAGAACTTAAATCTTCACGGTATGATGGAAAATTGAATAATTTTGAGGGGGAGGTGGTAGTTTTTTCTCCACCTTTTGTTTCATGTTGGTGGTCACTCTGGGTTTTCCCATTCAGTCATGTAGTCAAGAAATCTAAAACACTGGCTGGTAACCAGATACATCTTTCAGGGTTTGACACATTGACGTTACATTTTCATTTGTTGAATAAGATTTCCTTTCCTTGAGGAATGCAACAACACACACAACTACCGAGATGAGGAGAAACAACTTCACTCAGAGAATTGTGAACCTGTGGAATTCTCTACCACAGAAAGTTGTTGAGGCCAGTTCGTTAGATAGATTCAAAAGGGAGTTAGATGTGGCCCTTACGGCTAAAGGGATCAAGGGGTATGGAGAGAAAGCAGGAATGGGGTACTAATGTTGCAAAAATGATCAGCCATGATCATATTGAATGCGGTGCAGGCTTGAAGGGCCGAATGGCCTGCTCCTGCACCTATTTTCTATGTTTCTTGCATAGCGATTGGAAAAAATGATTTCAGGATTGAGAGTTATTCAGATGACTCAGATATTTGTTAGCTTACCGAAAGGAATATGCGATAGCGAAGAGCGATATGAGACTGAGACACCTAATGAGGCTAAGTAATGTGGTAGACAATGAAGTACTAGTTGCTTAAAGCAAACCCTGATTATTACTTCAAAGCCAATTATAACCAAAGTGCATAAATTAGTTAAAAGTAAAATTAGAACAGATAATTGAGAAAAAACATGATTTACTCAGTGCCAAATGTTTGCAATCATCTGCGAAGCAAAGTAACAATATTGGGGTTATTCAAAAGAGACAATTCAATGATTGGTGAGTTGATGTCCTAAAGGAATGATCTTGGATGGCCTGAGTTGTTTTTTCTTAATGAGGCAAAGAGCAGGAAATGGGGATTTGAAGCAAAAAAATTAGACTGGGGCGGGGGTGGAGAAGGGAAGAACTTTAGAAATGTAGCAGTGAAATTTATAGAGCTCACCAACAAGTCATTTTCTCCCACAAGGGTGGCAACATACCAATTGACAAAGTGCTTTCTGAAAATCATCAATGTTTTTAGAAAGCTACTTGAAGTATGTCTGTTTATATTCTAACTAACTTTCCAAGATGTTCTTCCATTTTTATTCCTGCAACTTTATCCACTGTTCTCCCCTGTTCAAGGTATTGACACCCTCAGTCGGGCATGATTTCATGGGTTATGATCCCACTGCTGTGCCTCACTATGACCATTATTCATATGTAAGTGTTAATAGTGAATATTGACAGGCTATTCAAGGTGATGAGGCGAAGGATCATAGTGGTAACCTATCTATTGTTCACACATGTAGTTTTCATCAGCGGTTGCTGAATACCAATCCAGAATGGGAAGAGTGACTTACAAAATCCAGGCTGGCACTCCAGTGCAGTACTGAGACCGTGCTGTACTTTTTGACGGTCCAATTTTTTGGATGAGACGTTGACCTGAGGCCCTGTCTGCCCTCGCAAGTGGACATAAAAGATGCTATTTCGAAGAAGAACAGGGGAATTCTCCCTCGTCTCCTGGCCACTATTTATCCCTCAACCAATATCACTAAAACAGATTATCTAGTCATTATCACATTGCTGTTTGCTGGAGCTTGCTGTACGCAAATTGGTTGTCACATTTTTCGACATTATAACCGTGACTACACTTTAAAAATTACTTCATTTGACTGTAAAGCGCTTTGGGACTGACAGATTGGCACTACATAAATGCAAGTCTTTCCTTTTTTTTTTACTTCTCCCATCCCTAACCAATGGGCATTGAGACCACTTGTAATGCCCCTACAACATGTCGTGGCTGAGCTAATTGATTCACCGCAGACCAGGGATCAAATCTGGGGCCGCCTTGTCTGATTGGCTCAGAGATGGAGACTTGGCCTCAGGACTGTTGGGATGTTTATAGGCTTTTCAATTCTGGTCTAATTTTAGACATTCAGTAAGCGAACACGTTGTTTAATTTTACAGCTGTCAAATAATTGTGGCTTAGCTTTGGACTGTTATGCATTCTACTTCTGAAATAAGCCCAAACATGTTACAATTCAGGCCATCTCCCAACTTTCTTGTTCATCATGCACAACAAAGTGCAGTTTCCAAATTGCACCATTACATGTGAGGTGAAGAGGAGCTGTGTACCGCAGGATTAGTCTGTTGCCCTGCTATTTCTCATTGAAAGTTACACGGGATGTCATCATACCATCTTGTCCTTTCCGAAAATTGAAAAACAGCACTGGGCTAAAACTAATAGTTGAATTTATTTAATTTTGCAGAATATTGGATAAGAAGTGGATAATTAGCAATGCAATATTAGCAGTGCAACATCGCCACTGACACCTGGGAGTCCCTGGCCAAAGACAGCCCTAAGTAGAGGAAGAGGATTCGGGAGGGCGCTGAGCACCTCGAGTCTCATCACCGTGAGCATGCAGAAAACCAGCGCAGGCAGCGGAAGGAGGGTGTGGCAAACCAGATTCCCCACCCACCCTTTCCCTCAACGACCATCTGTCCCACCTGTGATAGAGACCGTAATTCCCATATTGGACTGTTCAGTCACCTGAGAACTCCCTTTTAGAGTGGAAGCAAGTCTTCCTCGATTTCGAGGGACTGCCTATGATGATGATTTGGCTTGCAAACTACTTTAAACTGCGACCTGTAATCAAAATATTCAAGTATCTCCGTTTCTTTCAGAGCCTTTAGCCGTTGGAATTTAAAAAAACTTTTTTGAAGCCCAACTTGCATATCAAATAGTTTGCTCAAAAGAACAATGAGAGCATGTAAACATTTCAGAGAGCTCACTCAATTACCGATGTAGATTGCAAATAAAGGCCATGAAGTGCACAGCACGAGAGCAGCTGGCTAGATAACTCCCATAGAGTTTAAAAAATCTTTTAGACAGAATTTGTGTATCGCTTTAACTTGATAAAGACAAAATCATTCCTTTCAGAACACAGTTGGAGTTTCATTTTCAACTCAATACATTAATCTACCTAAAATTTCACGAGAGATATTGGGTGTGAATCTGTTTCTGACACAATTATATAACTAAAACTTCAACTGATTATTCACTTAGCCACTTCCTGATACTGCTATCATTACATTTGCTTTTTCATGATCATATTTGCATATCCTCTTTTTCTTTTCCCCCTATTCATGGCGCAAAGGTTTTTGTGTCTTCTCTCTTTGTTTAGATGCTCTGCCCTGTACCGAAATGACTAGTAGGCACCCTGCTCCCAAGCCTCGCTGCTTCTCACTTTTCGGTTGACTGTCAGAATGTAAGAGTAGCCAGGGTTAGCTTCCCCACAGATTTCTTGTATTTATTTTAAATTGTCATACATGAAGCTATTTACTCTCATCCCTCTGAAACAGCTTCTCTCCAGTGACTCCACTTGGATCAGAAATTTCATCATGCTGTCCTTTTGTGAGGGTAGGAAGTTTTAATGGCTCAAGCAGTGCTTGTGGCTAGAAAGGTGTGACTCCCGTCCCACAACCTGGACTTTGCTTTACTGCTCCTTGCTATCCCACTGTAGAAGCGTGTACGCTAGTTTAATCTGCGCAATCCAGGTGAAATTGGCCGACCAAGTGGAAAAGATTGCAGAAACTCGAGCGTAAGTTACCTCAAGCGTAAATTGAGTTTCTGCAATCTTTAACGCTGGTTTGAAAATCATTTTGCGCAAAGCTGGTCCCAACGACAAAACTGGCCACGCCCCCAGATCAAAATAATAAGTTTCCGCAGCTTGTGGCCGTTCGAGGAGGCTCTTCAAATTGAACTTATTTTCTTAGGTGCGCAGGCACTAGTCGGCAAGTTTTAAAGTTTTTACAAAGAAAAAATACTTACTTAACTAAGAAACTGATTAGTGTACACCAATGAAACTAGTATGATTCAGTGTAGTTTTTTTTGTCATTTTCAATTATTTTAAAATTAGGTTAATCACAGGTGGAGGACTAGTCACATTAAAAGCGCTTGTTTTTGTGATGAACCCATTTTCAGCTATATTAATGAGCCCAAGTTTGCCCAGGAGTTGCTCTGTTTTTTTTTGAGCAACTAGATTTTTTTGGAGTATCTTAAAAATCGCAATTCTGCCCATTTAATTTGCTCCAGTGTAAGTGAGTTAGTTAGGTTTTTTTTTTTTAGTTTGTTTTTTTTCAAAAAGGGATATTACTAGCCACTTATGTCTGTTTTGGCCATTTAAGCAAGTTTAGACAGCTAAAAGTTACTCCAAACTAACTTTGGCCAGCTAATCGGGAGGGCAAACTTTGGCCCAATAATGCTGCAGCAGCTTGCCACTCTTGAATATTTAAAAATGCAAAGAAAAAGAACGATTAACTTCTATTACGCTGACTGGGCTGGTTCATGAAAGATTTTGCAAATGAATTCTAGTGGAAACTTGATCTGTAACCTAACTAGTGCAATTTGCGTACAATTTCCCGATTGCGCCGAAAGCGGAACCTCTACCCCTGTGATTGTGTTCTCTCAATCAGCCAATAACTTGCAGTTATACGACGCCTTTGGTGCAGCAGATTGCCCCAAGACTTTTTACAGAGCTGTGATGAAAACGAACA
The DNA here is from genome assembly GCF_044704955.1 of Pristiophorus japonicus. NCBI lineage: Eukaryota > Metazoa > Chordata > Chondrichthyes > Pristiophoridae > Pristiophorus > Pristiophorus japonicus. Next base: position 83,328,881 of record NC_091991.1, on the reverse strand, counting down.
CTGAGCCAAGAAGTGGTGACCAAAAGCTTGGTCCAAGAGGTGGGTTTTAAGGAGGATGGGTATGAAGGAGGTGAAGAGGCAGTAACCTCCAGGCAAGGAATTCCAGAGAGTGGGACCTCGGTAGCTGATGGCACGGCTTTCTAAGGTAAGGTGAAGGGAGGGGGATGTTGGAGCTTGGTGTCTGAGAAACTGAGAATTGGGGAGGTTGTAGATCCGCAGGGAAGGGCAAGACTATGGAGGGACTTAAAGGTGAGGACAGGAAATTTAAATTTAACATTTTGAAGCTCATTTAAGGAACTTTTCAACCACTCTTATGAAGTCCTACTTTCAGATCGATGAACCAAAAATATTTTTCTATCCTCAGTAAAATAAATAAAGACTTGCATTGATATAGTGCTGTATCTTGTCTCGTCTCGTAGAAATGTTCTAAAGCACTTCACATGCAGTGGTTGTTATGTAGGCAAATTCAGCAACTATTTGCATATAGCAAGATCCCACAATTTGAATGTTTTTGTTGATATTGGTTAAGAGAGGAATATTGGGAAAACGCCTTGCTCTTTGTGTATTAACACCAACCTGAACCAGTAGAATAGGGAGACAGGGACAAGTTTCAACTAAAAGACGGCACCTCAAACAATGCAGCACTCCTTTTTACTGCACCAGAGCAACAGCCTAGTTAATGTGTTCAGGTATTGGAGTGGGACGTGAATGCACAACCTTCTTGCTCAGAATTCTATCAGCTGAGCCAAGCAGTGTATCTGCAGCAAGGATTTATCCCTCACTATCAGCAATGTCATTAGGGGATAAAGCCATTGGCAGTCTGCTTGTACTCTAGGAATCGAAGCATTAACTTTCTGTTTTCCTCCCAATCCAAATGTACAACCAGGAAACTTTACTGTAACTAACAAACTCAAATGATTGACTGCCTTGGAAATGTTTATTTTGTGAGGCCAGGATGTGGATTGCTATTATTGGCTGCTGTACTATTCTCTTTCCCACTCCTCCTCCTCATTTCTTTCTCTCACTATCTATGCATGCACTCTCTTTTGTCATTCCTCCATTGTATTTCTTTTTCAGGCTTCCTTCCTACCTTCCCTTCCCTCCCACAAGAACATAGGTTTGAAACAGGATAAATTTAGTCAAGAATAACTTTTCAACCTGCACAAGTAAGTGTCGGCAGAGGAGCAGTGAGTGAGAATGTAATTGGAGACCGAGATGATGAGGAAAGGCTGAGATTGTGGTTGGGACGTAAAAGGGGACAAATGTAGAAGATACAGGATGGCCTGCTGTCAAAGTTGTGATCAGAGAAGAGAAAAAAGAAAGAACTTGCATTTATATAGTGACTTTCACAATCTCAGGACATCTCAAAGCACTTTACAGCCAACGAAGTACTTATGAAGTGTAGCCACTTGTAGGAAACACAGCAACCAATTTATGCACAGCAAGCTCCCACAAACAGCAATAAAATTACCAGCTCACCTGTTTTAGATGTTAGTTGAGGGATAAATATTGGCCAGGACACCGGGAGAATTTCGCTGCTCATCTTCGAAATAGTATCATGGGATCTTGTACGTCCACCTGAGAGGGCAAATGGGGCCTCGATTTAATGTCATCTAAAAGATAACACCTCAGTCAGTATGGCATCTCCGACAGTACAGCGCTCCCGCTCAGAACTACACTGAAGTGTCAGCCTGGATTATATGCTCATGTGTCTGGAGTGAGTGCTTGAACCCGCAATCTTCTGATTGAGAGGCGAGGGTGCTACCATTGAGCCAAAGCTGATGCTGAGCCAAGGCCCTGGATGAAAGCTGCAGGATTTGCAATGGCTCAACAATACTGTGACTAGAATAAGGACCACAAATGATTTTTTTTTTTCTTGCTTTTGAATAGAGTTTCTTAAATATACAGGGTATTTGAAGTAGTTAAAAGTACATTTAGTTGTATCTCAAAGTTTTCATACATTTAAAAGCTGACAAACAATAAAATAATCCCTAATCGCACTCTGGTGAATTGACTCGCTCTGGCCTGTCAGAACAGGATGGGAGTGAACTGTACTGAACTTTGGTGGATAGACTTTGGTTTGCAAATACTGTTTTTGTTTCCAATGATGTGCGGTAAATTTGGTTTTGCATTTGCTCTTGAACATAATTTCTGTGTTTTTTTTACAGTCTTACAAGATCATAAACTTTGCTCCCACATTGCTTCAGATCATTGTGTCTGATCAGGTCGAATTTCCAGTCAGACAAGCCGGTGAGTTTAGACCATGTTTGTATTTTTTGTTGTCATCAAATTGAGGGAAGTCCAGTGCTGGCAATATATGTTTTCCCTTTGGTACCCAGTGTCAATACTGAGCCCTCTTTGGGTGAGGTACAGCACAGCCACACTTGGAATGAAGTTCCTTATGCTCCTCCCATGCTGATGAGCTATGGGCCCGAAATTGATGATGTCCCACTGGCGCCATTTTTCGGCAGTATTTGGGTGGTCGTGGTTTTTCATCGCCCGCTGCCGTTACGATCCTCCAGCGCAACTTTGATGGAAATGTAGTGGACGGTAGCAGGTGTCGGTGGGCGGTGCAGGCCGTTGGACTTGGCCAAGATCAGAGGCTGAGTTCTGCGCATGCACAACTTTTTTTTTAATGCGCATGCGTGATTTTTTTATTAAGGTTATTGCTGGGGGAGTGGGCTGGGGATTGGTGAGTGAGTGTGGAGCGCAGGACCACAAGGGGCTGGGGAGTGGGCTGGAGATTGGTAACACAATTTATTTCAATTGGACTGTGTTGGAAGGGCTGTGAGTGTGTAATTCCAAGTAGATCTGAGGAACTTTTTCATGAGCAGGGTCCGTACCATCCACTTAAGATCGGCTAAGATCAGGCAAGACCTTACTTTTCAGGATGGTATTTAGGGCAAGCAGTAAGTGGATCTTAGTCATCAAATTTGCTTTTTTGGGGCCTTCTCCGATGGGCGGGCAGTATGGACTACCGCCGGCAGTAAATATCTGATGAATTTACTGCCGGTGGGAAAATGGGCAGTATTTTTTTTGATCAAATTCGCATTTGTGGGCGGTAATATGATGAATTTCCAGCCCTATATATCTAACTTAGCAGAAGATCACCCATTACCAGCTCAGTTTCGCACACCAGCCACCATTCTTTTCTCTCTGTGTGACATTATCAGTTTCCTGCCATTTTAAGGCCAGTAACATACTATGGACTTGAGCACCTAGTCACTCGGCCGAACCTCATTTTGATTGGACCAGTATGGCCGGCTAAGTAAACTGATCCCATCAGTCAAGGTCAGATTTGAACTTGGGTCCGAAAGGTGAAAAAACTGTGCTTGCATCACATGGCTGCAGTGTATTTGATAACGACTGGAATTATATTAAATCTGCTGGTCTTTGTTTCACTGAGGTAGTTTGAGGATTAGACTGAATGGAAGCCATATGTTGGTTACTTGATTCATTATTTTTCCACCCTTCTACTCTGTTGGAAATCTCTTATTTTCTCTGACTGAGAATGAGCTAGAGTCTGTGCCAATGCTGGGGCTGGGGGTGGGCAGAGGCACACACAACAGTAAAGATGGAGAGGAGGTCAAGATTACTGGCTTTTTCTCTGCTCTCCCATCACTGTGTGGCACAGCATGGCCTGTATTGTGCACCTCCCCCCACTACAGCCGAGATCAGAAACCCTCTATTTGGGAAGTGAATCCTGGAAGTCACAGCCATTTGGTACAATGATAGCAGTTAACTGGAGTTATCTTCCCTAATGCCATTTCTCTGTATCCTTTTATAGACTTCCTTTTCAAATACTTGTCAAATAATGTTATCGCCTCTATCTCAATAACCATTTCTGGTAACTGGAGCAGGAATCCTGGCTTATTCCCCACTCCTGGCACCAGCTCACAGACACTGAGGCCAATTGTAGCAAATCAGCTGAGATCAGCTAACTCCGTGCAGACCAAGGATCAAATCTGGGTCTTTCTAGTCTGTATGGTTTAGTATTGCACGACATGAGTGAGGGGTACTGGAGGCCTGCCTGTGACCATGGAACTATACCATTACACATGAGTCAATGTCTTCAGGAGAGAGGGGAAAAAATGGTGAGAAATCCTGTAAAGTCGTGATCAAAGAAAAGTCTTTTAGTTATTACTTCAGCATTAACGGGCAAGATGTAAAGCCCCTTGGAGTTGGAGAAATTGCTGAAATGACAAGTTATATATAACTCTTAAGTTATGAGTGTTTTTCTTTGTTTATTTTAACCTCTATTTACTTGAACTATAATGCACTGTGGCTGCATCCATTCTTCAAATTGAACTTCCTGTTTTTCTATCTAATTAACGTGTAGCGGCTATCTACATGAAGAATATGGTGACTCAGTACTGGCCGGATCGTGAAGCGCCTCCTGGGGAAGCTATGTTGCCTTTCAACATACATGAAAATGATCGTCAACAAATCCGTGACAACATTGTGGAGGGGATCATTCAGTCACCTGACTTAATCAGGTACTTAATCTAGTTAGAGACAGCAATCACTGAAATTCAAACCCACTGTTTACTTGTATGGAAGAGCAAGTTGCCTGCTGACAGAATGAAGAAAACATGATCCCCACTGTCAGTGGATTGAGCTATGAGTGAAGACCGGAGAGTGTATGGGGGAAATGCAGTGGATGAGGTATATATGGATTTTCAGAAAGCCTTTGGCAAAGCACCACAAAGGAGCCTATTGGAGTAGATCACGTAGCATGGTACTTGGGGAAAGGCAACAAAATGGATTAAAAATTGATTTAGAAGAGAGGAAATAGAGTAGGAGTTAATGGGAGTTTTTCGGAGTAAGTAGAAGTGGGTAGTGCTGTCCCACAGGCTTCTGTTCTGGGACCGCTTCTGCTCACTGTGACCATGAATGAATTGGGCATTGAGCTAGAGGAAGAGGTGTCCAAATTTGCAGGCAATACTGAAATGGGAAGCAGTGAAAATAATTGAGGACCAAAAGAAGCTGTAAAGGAATATTGAATTTAATGTCAGAAAATATGATGTGATACATTTTGGTGTTCAAAAAAAAAACAATTATACTTTGGAGTTGGTTGGTGTGGGAGAGCAGAGGCATTAAAAGTAACATCCCATGTGGGTGAGGCCTTTCAAAAGCTCATGGGATACTGGGTTTCATGGCAAGAGGTATGGATTATAAAAGTTGAGAAGTAATGGTGTATCTATACAAAACTGTTGTACAGGAAAAGATCATCTGGTCCATCTAGTTTATCCCATATAGTCGTGATTTCTTGTACGTCACAATATAGACTCTCCCTTCCCACCCTGTAATCTCTTCGGAGAGACAAAATATCAAATAAAAATCCTGGCCAATTAGGGAAACAAAAGCATGGAAAATTTCTCTGATCCTCCTATAAGCAATCAGAACTAGTCCAGGAGACCACATTGGGCCTGACTTGCATTTCAGGATACCTACCTCTTGGACAACTTGATACCTGCCTCAATCAGAAACCGGTTCAGCGCTCTCTTGAAGGTGTACAGTGAATCGGCATTCACCACACGAGCTGTCAATCTTTTTGATAGGTCTACTGTTCTCTGGGAAGAACCATCTTAACATCCAACCTAGTTCTGCCCTTCTGTAACTTGTAAGTGTGACTCCTGATCCTCTCTAGCCTATCCAGTTGAAATAATTTGTCCAGGTAAACATAATCTAGTTCCTTCATTAAAGTGCACTTCAATCAAATCTCCCCGAGTCTGCGCTTCTCTAAAGTATAGCGACCCAGCTCTTTAAACCTATCTGAGATGGAGAGGGCACAGAACAGATTCACTAGGATGCTACCTGGTCTGAGGAAATGGGAAGAATTATTTGACAAACTGACTGTTTTTGTTGGAACAAAGAATATTAGGGGGTGATTTGATAATTTTAAAATTATGAAGATACAGGATAGTAGATAGAAACAGACTGTTTGCCATGATTGAGATTAAATGTAAGATAATTAGGACAGCGAGCAAGAGAAATGTGGACAGTGTATTCCACAGCTTCACAATCCTCTCTATCAGAACTAGTGAATGAAGCAGACACCATGTCAACTTTTAAAAATAGGTTAGATAGGTGGTTTGACGAAAGGGGAATATGGAAACCAGAATTGGGATTCCTGGTCATGTGAAGGATAAAAATGAACATGGACTGGTTGGGCTCAGTGGCCTGTTTCCATGTTGCAATTTCTATGTAATTCTATAAAGCGAGACCGGCGGCTAGAATTTGCACTATTTCACCGCCCAGTTTCACGGTGGTGTTGGCCGTTTTGGGAGAGAACCGGTCGTCTCAAAATTCCTCAGCTGAGGCACGCCGGCGGTTTCGAAGAACCGCTGGGGAGCAGACCGCCGGCGTGCACTGTCCACAGATTGCCCTGGCACCATCTTTAGCTGAGTGAAGACCCGTAGGTAAGTGTGTGTATATGTGTATAATATATATATATATAAAAATTTTAGAAAAAGTTAAGTGATTGATTTTTTACTATTTATTTTCAAAATCTGTTGGGGTGGTTTAATTTAAAAGTGTCTTGAGAATGTGTTTTGGATTTTTTAGTTGGGTTTTTTGAAAAATTATTTTTATTTTTTTTGTTGTTAGGCCCACCCCGCAGCCTCGGGGTAAATTTTTATATATTTTTTTAATTTTTAGCTCATTTTCTTTAGGAAATACAGTCTTGTCTTTGAGAAATTAGTTTGCACTTTCCCGCCCAGATTGGGGGTACAAGGCCCAGATTTTCGTTGGCCGGATTTTAAAAATTCTTTTCGGGAAGTTTTCGCCGGTGATAATCTTCCCAGCCTTAGCGGTTTTTTGGGGCGGCAATTTGGGCGCTGGCGGGCTTTGGGGAAATTCTAGCCCTGGGTCTTTTTAGCCTTGAGAAAAGATGACAATTGTTAGGAATATAGCTTCTCCTGATGCTTTTTCTCATTTCCAAATCAGTTGTCCTCCGATAGATTTACACTGCATGTCCACATTACTTCTGAAGGCAATTAACATTAGTCATACCAGTCAAACTGGTTTATACCCAAATATTTACAAAAGCAAGCAGTAATAAAGAGCTGTTTGTCAGTCAAAATAACACAGCAGTTTTGAACCAGTTCAGAAAGGGTTAAACCTGTCGGCGTTCCTTTGATGGCTTTCTTTGAAACTCTTTCTACATCTTGGAATGGGAGCAGTTGTCCAATCCCTAGTGGATGTCGTCTTTGTCTGACTATTATGCAGCTGCACATTGTCTCTGTATGGCTAGGTCAAGTCCATAACTAACCAATATATCAAAATGCTGGGTTCTTAGATCCACAAAATCATTTGAAATACAGTCTTGACTTTGAGAAATTAGTTTGCAGATGCTAGATTTAGTTAGATGTTGTTACCTTCACTGATGTGGTGGATTCAGTTACTTCAGGTCTGAGCGTCTTACTTTTGTGGAAGTTGACTGACATTGCCCTATATCTATTTGTATGCTAATGTGATCTGGGGTGGAATATCACATCCTTGTTTTTTGTACATACACTACTTTAATCTCTTGGGAGGCAGACTAAGCAAACATTTGGTGAGAGGAAGCCTGATACGTATCATCATGCTGCTTTATTTTCAGTGAGGTGCACATACAGAACAACAGTTATAACCAGACTCCCTTAATTCAATCTATACAATTTACCTATAAAATAAAGAACATGCCATGATGACCCCTATCAGTGGATCATACTTTATTTTAAACAAGGTGGCTTCCAAATATCCTTCAGTATTTCTAACCTCTTCACCTTTGTGAAAGACCTTTAACTTTGCCTTTAACCTGACTGTCCTAGTCATCCTGTTTCAAGAAACCCCTCTCTCTCTCTCTTATCCCAGACTGACCGGGATCCTTTCTAATATATGGAATTGTGTTTTTTTGATTACAAGCTAAACAAATTGCTTACTGTTTAATGTCTGGGGAAAACCACTTCCATTTAGCACTTTAGCCTTTTTTTATATAGGTGCCTTTTGGAGAGAATTCATTTTGCTTATTTCTTTTGAAAATTAAGTTTTTTTTTAAAACCTAGTCTCTCACTGTTAAGAAAATATTATGATTTGTCTTTCTCAGATACAAAGTGGATGACCTCATACATTGAACTCCAGTGAGAGACTAGGAGCTATGGAGGAGCAAAGGGATTTAGGTGTCCATGTACACAAATCACTAAAAGCTAGTGCACAGGTACAAACAGTAATCATAAAGGCTAATAGAATGTTAGCCTTTATCTCCAAAGGGTTGGAATACAAAGGGGAAGAAGTGATGTTTCAGTAGTACAGAGCCATAGTCACTGCGTTCAGATTTGGGAACTGAACGTCAAGAAAGATACATTGGCCTCGGAAGGGGTACAGTGCAGCTTCATCAGAGTAATAAAGGGTTAAGTTTATGAGGACAGGTTATATAAACTTAGCTTGTATTCCTTTGAGTTCAGAAGGTTGAGGAGTGATTTAATTGAGTTGTTTAAAATGATTAAGGGATTCGATAGGGTGGCTATTGAGAAACTGTTCCTCTGGTGGGGGTATCCAGAGCAAGGGGGCTTAATAAAATTAGAGCCAGGCCATTAGCGAAATCAGGAAGTACTTTTTCACAAAGGGTAGTGGAAATCTGGAATTCTGCCCTCAAGGCTGTGGATGCTGGATTGAAATTTTCAAGAATGAGATCAATAGATTTTTGTTAGGTATAGGATTATGGAACAAAGGCGAGTAAATAGAGTTGAGTTTCAGATCAGCCACGAGCTAACTGAATGGTGGAGCAGGCTTGAAGCATTGAATGGCCTATTCCTGTTCCTATGTTCCTACTGTGGGAAATGGTCATAAATCCTGAAACACGATAACTGAATAGAGACACTTAGTTGAACAATGGACGGCAAACTCCATTATCATAGGCACAGGCATGCCGATGGCCATCTGAGTGTTTGACATGTGCTTTCTATGTTAAGGCTATCGTGAATAGGTTATGTGGTTCATTAATAGCCCAGTGATGCATGCTGAACTACTTGTAACACCTATGCACCTTATCTCACTGCCTGTACAAAAGGTCAATAAAGCTTTCATTGGATGTGTCTGGCATATTCTCTCATAATTACCATCAGAAAAAAAGGAATTAAAATCCACTCTGTTTACATACTTATGAGCCATGGGTGTTGGGAGTTCTGGTTCAGATATTCTATTGAGCCATGTTGTGCTCGATTTATAAAAAGTTTTGGAATGGCTGGAGTACTTGGCAGCTATGGAATCCTATAAAGAAATAGTGAATTTTTTTTTTTCATATGACTTGGAAGTGTGATCGCTCTTCTCTAATCTATCACAGCAACTAAGGGATGTTGGGAAGCCATATGGAAATGCATATTAAATATTATGAAAAGGGTATATCTAGAGCACTACTTAAAGAAAAAATCCCTGACAACAAACCGGTGAAAGAGAAATTTAGGAGTGATCTCGGAAAGAATATCTTCACAGAAAACAATCACCATTCGCAGTCAACATCTGGTTAGGATAGTGCAGGTGAAAATCTTTTTTCATTCATAAGACAGTTAAATGTTTTGAGGGAAAGGAACAGTGCTTTTACTTTCTAAATTAATGAGCAGAATGGCTGCCTCCATTTGTACATGTGATTTATAATGCTCATCTTTTGAAAGGTGATGAAATATCCCTGTGCAGCACAGTAGCTGATAGGATGCGTGCACAACCTGTTCCTGGGGTGCCTCCAACGTCACTCTGAGCCAGTAACTTATTGGGTGCAAGAGTGGATGTAGTAAACCTGGTCATTTCCTCATCTTCCCCACCTGTCATGCCCCCCAGCCCCCCCCCCCCCCCCCGTGCCATTTCCCATGAGGAAGTACTAAGAATAGAAAGTGTTTTGTTACCCAGCATTAACATCCTTCCCCCTAATGTGTTTTTTATTTTGAAGTTAATGAGCAGAATGGCTGCCTCCATTTGTACATGTGATTTATAACGTTCAACATTTGAAAGGCGATGAAATATCCCCGAATCGAAATGAAGCACTTTCACAAGGTGTTGAGATTTTCTGCCTTTCATTATGTGGCACGTTGGTTCATTTCCCGCTTAGTTGTTGTACAGTGTTTCCTCACTCACTCCAAGTGTCCAGTGGTACAGTTAGGAAGTTTCTACTTCACGAACATGTGACTAATTTATATGCTAATGTCATGTTTGAAGGTCTCAGCTAGCTGTGTGTCTTCGTGCTATCATTAAGTATGACTTCCCAGGACGTTGGACGGCAGTGGTGGACAAAATTGGCTTTTTCCTGCAGTCTCCAAATAATGCGAGCTGGCTTGGCAGCCTGATGTGTCTGTACCAGCTGGTCAGGACCTATGAGTAAGTATCTACAACGTGAGTGCTTCTGTTTGTATGCTGGCTAATCAGTTTTAAAGTCAATTAAAATATGATTAAGATGGGCTGGATTGAGTGAGCAAACGTTGTAACTGTTCCATAAATCTATAGTCAGACCTTATTGTAGATGAGCATTTAAGAGGAGCTAAGCTTATCTAGAATGTAGATAATGGAGTCAATCTTTTGCATAAAGGCTGCTTTTCAACAGAATATTATTTTGAATTTCATAGTTTTTAAAAACCAAACAGTGATGTACAATGATGAAAGCTAATTTTAAAACCCAGACAGTGGTGTTTAAAATAATACAATGAAGTACTTGTTTTTTCAACCCTGACTTTAACGTCAGCAGTGAGTCTCACGGAGACAGGATTGTGCAGCATTTTCCCAGCAATAATTCAGAACCACAAATAGACCTCCCGTGGCATTGCTCACAGAGACCAAGGAGGAAAAACAAGTGAACGAGGCAATGATATGAATTTGGGCTGACAGAGGTAGTGGGCTGTAAGATGCATTTAAAAAGCCAGCCATGTGGGGACTTGGGATGATAGTGGCTGCGTGGCTAGAGAAAATTGAATTTGCAGACTGGCAATGGTTGATTTGATCTTGTGTGAAATGCTTAATGGTTCTTAATTGGTTATTTTGTTTGGTTGGCCTGCTTTTGAATTGGGATTTGTAAGCAAATGAAGCTGGTGTGAGACAGCTAGTGTGATGGGCGCTCGGAGGTGTGACAGTGAAATAGATTCATTGTTTTTATAATATTGCTCATCGATCTGACGGTAAGTCAGATTATCTATGTTTTTAAACAACAGAGATTTTATACCACAGAATGCACAATGCATTATTTCACTGTGAAGGTTGAGCTGTGTGAGCCCTGGTCAATGCCATTCTAAGGCCACATATATCTAATTGCCTAAATAAGCACAAGTCTGAGGTTGAATTAGGGCTGAACTGTTGTCAGTAGGGGAAGTTTGCAGATTATCAGGTGCAAGTAAATCCCTGACTGGGGTCAACCTGCAAACCCCCATCCCCTCATCCACTTAACCTGCAGTTGACTGTAGCACAAAATAACTGCCTGTCATTTTTTGTGTTTCTTTTAACTTTTGAGACTTTAAAATGTGAAGTGTGACTGAAACACTCAAAAGTTAAGTTAGCTTTTTTATCACTGAGTTGGGTGAGTAGATCCTTGGGTTGTTCCCTTTAAATGACTCCTGTTATCTATTGAATTGCTTTCTCTGTAATGCACAATATTCTTTTCTTAATTCTGGTGTGCATTCGCTGGTGCAGTCCCAAATCATCGCTGAATCCCAATGTGTTTCTTTTTTCAGGTTCAAGAGGGCAGAGGAACGAGATCCTCTGATAGCAGCGATGCAAATATTTTTACCACGAATTCAGCAGCAAATCTTGCAACTTTTGCCTGACGCAACCCATTGTTCAGTGCTGATCCAGAAGCAGATCCTAAAAATCTTCTATGCGCTTGTTCAGGTATGAACAACACCTGGAGTGGTAAAGATACATTTCTCAATCATTGAAGCTGCCCTCTGCATCTTCATTTGATCTGATAGTTTATATATCTGGATGTTAACCACATAGCTTTGTGCAAGTTGGCCCAATTGAGAGGGGTTGACATAAATGGATTTACTAACTCTAATAGTAGATACATTGTGTATGGTAATGCCATGGCTATGTTACTGGACAAGTAACCCAGAGACCTCGACTAATAATCCAGAGAACAAATCCTACCATGGCAGTTTGAAAATTTGATTTCTGTTCATCAAAAGTGGCTATGAAGCGGTTTGTCGTACAAACCCAAGTGGTTCACTAATGACCTTCAGGGAAGTAAGCTTGCCATCATTACCTGGTCTCGCCTATATGTGACTGCAGTCCTGCATCAACATAGTTGACTCTTAACTGCCCTCTAAAGTGACCTCGTAAGCTATTCCGTCATTCTTCTTCGGCAGTCCTTCGTATCGAGGATGACTTGTTTCCAAGCCAAAAAGAGATGAGGTTACAGGTGTTTCAATGAAGGACCTAATATTCCAGATCCCGAACTACATCCTGAAGGGTGGAAGATGCCTGTGTGTGGATTTTTTTTAACATGTGGTGGCCGTTGCACACCAGCCACCACACGGGCTTGACAGAGCTAGGTCTTGGTCCAGTGGCCAGGATTAGCCAAGACAACTGGAGACCAGCTCTGCTGCACGGACCTAGTGCGCACACATATCGCAGTGTGGGCTGGCCCGTGTTGCTCCTGGGCCCTCTCCTTTTCTGGGCCTCGAACTCGTGCCTTTCCTGGGCCCTGGTCATGTCGCTCTGCAATATCTCGCCACTCCTATACCTGCCTACGCTCCAATCACTGTCCAATCCAGTCGCCTCTTCACTGCCATCGCCCCCCCCCTGCACCAGCTTGCGCTGCTCCCTGGAGTGGTATGTTCCTTTTAAGGCCCAAACCTGCCGCAGATGTTCCTCGCGTTTAATATCCCGTTGTATTAAATCGCTATCAGAAGGCCACTACTTTCTCGGGACATCTATCGATGGGCAATAAATGCCGGCCTTGCCAGTGACGCTCACATCCCACAAACTAGTTTTTTAAAAAGTAGCCTGTTTATTCCGACAATCTGATTGTTCACCACATTTAAGTAACTTGAAGGAAAATTCTGCTTGATAAGTGGTCTTATGTGTGACTATTTGTCCAGCTGCCCTGTCAATATATTACTTAAGGATTTCAAAATCTTACTATTCAACCTAGCTTCTTGATTACAGCCACCGTTCCCTTAGTCATTCACATTGCTGCTTGTGTGCAAATTGGTTGCCACATTTCCTACATTACAACAGTGACTACACTTCAAAAATACTTTATTGGCTGTAAAGCACTTTAGGACATCCCGAGGTTGTGAAAGGCTTTCTTTCATTTCTTACAAACGCGCTGACCCTTGTTGACGTACAGGTACTGGTGGACCTCTGGTACCTTGCTCAAGTGTGTAATCGTCCTGTGTGTGCTCAAACATTGAGCATTGACAGGTTATTTGAGTACATGGGCATCCTCACCTACACGCTCATAGGAAGCTGTATGCCAATTTCACTTTCTCCGACACCGATTCAACCTAATGAAGCTGCACAGAATTAAACTTGCACTGTTGGGGTGTAGAGCATTTCCTGCACATGTTATGATTTAGCAACTTTACCAGTCGTTCCACTGGAGCCAATGCTTTATGCTGAACCAGTTATTTCGAGTCTCTGAAGAGTTGGCACATCAATTAGCTGCTATATACAGGGTAGCAGTTTTTATGTGTACCTGGAAGTCCAACAAGCAAAACAGAGTACAACAAAAACATGAATTTTTAGCCTGTCTGACAACCCTAGCTCCAAGTCAAAGAGGGAGCCATGCTTTAGAAATAATTTCCCATCACTTTATACAAAATGCAGGTAACTTAGAATGTCTGTCCCATTTCCCTGTCACCTCTCTAGAATTTTGACTTTTTTTTTCCACAGAAGGGATTTGGAAAATAGTTACTTTTAAATGTTGGAGATTTTAAAGCAAAATGACTTTGCATTTTAAGAAAAAGGACACTGAGAATTACATAGAATTACATAGAAATTGCAACATAGAAACAGATCATTTCTGTGTTTGTAGTTATACTCCATATGAGCAAATTGTTAATCCCATAAACCTGCCCTGTTCCTATATCCCTTTATTCCCTTTTCCTTCAAACACCTATCTAACCTGTTCTTAAAAGTTGACATGGTCTCCGTGTCAAACACAAATGTAGTCCATTCCATAGCTTTACAGAAAAAAAGGTTTCTCCAGTTCTCTTTCCTAAATTTCTTGCATATTTTGTATCTGTCTCCACATTCTACACCATTCAATCACTGGAAGCTGTCTGTTTCCATCTACTCTGTTCCATTCCTTCATAATTTTAAGTAAGTCATACCAAGCAGCATCTCGGTGAATCTGCGCTGTGCCCTCTCTATTGTCTCAACTTCCTTCCTATTAGGTAGAGCCCAAAATTGTACACTATTCAAGTGTGGTCTTACAAATGTTGTGTATAACTGAAAATGCCAGAAATACTCAGCCGGTCAGGCTGCATCTGTGGAGCAAGAAACAGAGTTAATGGTTCAGGTCGATAACCTTTTATCAGAAAGGTTATGAAAGGCCATTGACCTGAAATGTTAACTCTCTTTCTCTCTCCGCAGATGCTGCCTGATCTGCGTATTTCCAGCATTTTCTGTTTTTTATTTTGATTGCCAGCATCCACAATATCACCATTACTTCACGTGTATATGTGCTTAAACATCTACCACCAGTGTTTCTCCTTTCACCATAGTTTGGAAATTTGGCATTTGAGTTTATCAGACAGACTACACCTTAGTGCAATTTCTAGATTTTTGACTAGCAGTTGCAAGCGGTACTTTGACTTCATCATCGGAGTGATGACTGAGAATGTTGACTCGTTCAGTGAGACCCGCCCTTGCTCTCCATCCAGAACGTGATTGGATGCTGCTTCCCCGTTGCCATGATGAGTTCTCATTATTGGTTGGGCTAGCTTTCTTCTGCTGGTCTGGAACGGTTATTCTGATTGGTTGAGCTGACCAGGATGACCTCGCCACACAGTGTTGCTGGTGTTTCCATGGTGCTGAAGTCCTGTTTTCACCCATGTTACACACCATTTTAACAGATAACCAATAAGCGATAACCAGGGAAGTAAAGCGCGCACAATGATCAAGCACACTCGCACACTCTGCTTTTCGTCTTACTATTTTACCAACAGATGCACAAAGGTTAAAGTTCACGTGCATACGCCATGCGAACATGAGAAAGCAAGATGTGTCTTTCACGACCTCAGAACGTCGTAAAACTAAAAAAGTACTTTTGAATTGTAGCCACTATTATAATGTAGGAGTATTGAGATCACACGGCCAACGACGGTGTCTTATTACTAAATTTATATTTACTAACTAAAAATGCAATTAGCTACATCTGGATTTCCATTTAGCTACATGTGGCTAATGGGTAATGTAGTGGACAACACTGGAGTGAGGTCCAATACCCTGTGTCAATAGTTGTTAAGACTTGCGTCTACTGTTGTCTCATGATTAGTATTGTTAAAAAGAAATTTGCATTTGTATGGCACCTTACCATATTTTCAAAACGTTGCAAAGAGATTTACACAATTGATTACTTTTTGGAGCACAGTGACTGGCTGGTGTAGCCAATTGATGTGTTGTTATCTCAACATCATGTTGGTGGCTGGGGAGGTAAGACAAATGGAAATAAGTGAATCCCCACAGCAGAGAGAGAAATTCTCCTATCTCCCAATAACTGCTCGTGGAGCCGCAGATGTTGGTCACTCTTGGGGGTTTTACATGGGAAAAGATAAAACGGAGGGGAAAAACCTCATCAAACAATTTTTCTAAGAAAGTTTTCCCTTATCATTAAGTTGTAGCATCCTGCTGTTCATTAATTTTGGCATTAGGCAGAGGCAGAGTGTTTTTCAATCTTTAGCTTTGTGGGTCACTGAACCTAGAAGCTTATTGAAACTCTACATATTAAATATGAACTAACTAAATTAATGAAAAGGACTACATTTGTAACCGGCAATTTCTGACATTTTTTCTTTCGTTGGAGATTAGCTCAACTAAACTGTTTCTCTTGCTTTTCTTTGCTAGTATGCACTGCCACTGCAACTGATAAATAAACAAACCATGACTCAATGGATGGAGATATTTAGGACAATTATTGACCGAGATGTTCCTCCTGTAAGTGTTCTTTAAAAAGTTTACTTTGTTGCATTGTACATGTTGACCTATAATTGGACAGATTGATCCAAAGTGCATGTGAATATGTGCATTTGTCTGTCTCGACCATTCTTACTCTGCCTCCCTCCGTCTGTCTCTCTGTCTGCCTTCCTCCCTCTCTGTCTGCCTTCCTCCCTCTCTGTCTGCCTCCCTCCCTCTCTGTCTGCCTCCCCTCCCTCCCTCCCTCTCTGTCTGCCTCCCTCCCTCCCTCCCTCTCTGTCTGCCTCCCTCCCTCTCTGTCTGCCTCCCCTCCCTCCCTCCCTCCCTCTCTGTCTCCCTCCCTCCCTCCCTCTCTGTCTGCCTCCCTCCCTCCCTCCCTCTCTGTCTGCCTCCGTCCCTCCCTCCCTCTCGGTCTGCCTCCCTCCCTATCTCCCTCTCGGTCTGTCTGCCTCCCTCCCTCTCTGTCTGCCTCCCTCCCTCCCTCCCTCCCTCCCTCTCTCTCTGCCTCCCTCCCTCTCTCTCTGCCTCCCTCCCTCTCTGCCTCCCTCCCTCTCTGTCTGCCTCCCTCCCTCTCTGTCTGCCTCCCTCCCTCCCTCTCTGTCTGCCTCCCTCCCTCCCTCCCTCTCTGTCTGCCTCCCTCCCTCCCTCCCTCTCTGTCTGCCTCTCTGTCTGCCTGCCTCCCTCCCTCCCTCCCTCCCTCCCTCCCTCCCTCCCTCCCTCCCTCCCTCTCTGTCTGCCTGCCTCCCTCCCTCCCTCTCTGTCTGCCTCCCTCTCTGTCTGCCGACCACTCTCCCTCCCGACCTCCCCTCTCGGTCTGCCGACCTCCCGACCTCCCCTCTCTGTCTGCCGACCTCCCCTCTCTGTCACGCTGTCTCCCTCCCTCCCTCTCTCGCTCTTCACACACCCCACCTCTCCTCTCTTCACACCCCCCCTCTCCTCTCTTCACACCACCCCTCTCCTCTCTTCACACCCCCCCTCTCCTCTCTTCACACCCCCCCTCTCCTCTCTTCACACCCCCCCACTCCTCTCTTCACACCCCCCCTCTCCTCTCTTCACACCCCCCCTCTCCTCTCTTCACACCCCCCCTCTCCTCTCTTCACACCCCCCCTCTCCTCTCTTCACACCCCCCCTCTCCTCTCTTCACACCCCCCCTCTCCTCTCTTCACACCCCCCCTCTCCTCTCTTCACACCCCCCCTCTCCTCTCTTCACACCCCCCCTCTCCTCTCTTCACACCCCCCCTCTCCTCTCTTCACACCCCCCCTCTCCTCTCTTCACACCCCCCCTCTCCTCTCTTCACACCCCCCCTCTCCTCTCTTCACACCCCCCCTCTCCTCTCTTCACACCCCCCCTCTCCTCTCTTCACACCCCCCCTCTCCTCTCTTCACACCCCCCCTCTCCTCTCTTCACACCCCCCCTCTCCTCTCTTCACACCCCCCCTCTCCTCTCTTCACACCCCCCCTCTCCTCTCTTCACACCCCCCCTCTCCTCTCTTCACACCCCCCCTCTCCTCTCTTCACACCCCCCCTCTCCTCTCTTCACACCCCCCCTCTCCTCTCTTCACACCCCCCCTCTCCTCTCTTCACACCCCCCCTCTCCTCTCTTCACACCCCCCCTCTCCTCTCTTCACACCCCCCCTCTCCTCTCTTCACACCCCCCCTCTCCTCTCTTCACACCCCCCCTCTCCTCTCTTCACACCCCCCCTCTCCTCTCTTCACACCCCCCCTCTCCTCTCTTCACACCCCCCCTCTCCTCTCTTCACACCCCCCCTCTCCTCTCTTCACACCCCCCCTCTCCTCTCTTCACACCCCCCCTCTCCTCTCTTCACACCCCCCCTCTCCTCTCTTCACACCCCCCCTCTCCTCTCTTCACACCCCCCCTCTCCTCTCTTCACACCCCCCCTCTCCTCTCTTCACACCCCCCCTCTCCTCTCTTCACACCCCCCCTCTCCTCTCTTCACACCCCCCCTCTCCTCTCTTCACACCCCACCCCTCCTCTCTTCCTTCACCCCCCCCTCTCCTCTCTTCACACCCCCCCTCTCCTCTCTTCACACCCCCCCTCTCCTCTCTTCACACCCCCCCTCTCCTCTCTTCACACCCCCCCTCTCCTCTCTTCACACCCCCCCTCTCCTCTCTTCACACCCCCCCTCTCCTCTCTTCACACCCCCCCTCTCCTCTCTTCACACCCCCCCTCTCCTCTCTTCACACCCCCCCTCTCCTCTCTTCACACCCCCCCTCTCCTCTCTTCACACCCCCCCTCTCCTCTCTTCACACCCCCCCTCTCCTCTCTTCACACCCCCCCTCTCCTCTCTTCACACCCCCCCTCTCCTCTCCTCTCTTCACACCCCCCCTCTCCTCTCCTCTCTTCACACCCCCCCTCTCCTCTCCTCTCTTCACACCCCCCCTCTCCTCTCCTCTCTTCACACCCCCCCTCTCCTCTCCTCTCTTCACACCCCCCCTCTCCTCTCCTCTCTTCACACCCCCCCCTCTCCTCTCCTCTCTTCACACCCCCCCCTCTCCTCTCCTCTCTTCACACCCCCCCCTCTCCTCTCCTCTCTTCACACCCCCCCCTCTCCTCTCCTCTCTTCACACCCCCCCCTCTCCTCTCCTCTCTTCACACCCCCCCCTCTCCTCTCCTCTCTTCACACCCCCCCCTCTCCTCTCCTCTCTTCACACCCCCCCCTCTCCTCTCCTCTCTTCACACCCCCCCCTCTCCTCTCCTCTCTTCACACCCCCCCCTCTCCTCTCCTCTCTTCACACCCCCCCCTCTCCTCTCCTCTCTTCACACCCCCCCCTCTCCTCTCCTCTCTTCACACCCCCCCCTCTCCTCTCCTCTCTTCACACCCCCCCCTCTCCTCTCCTCTCTTCACACCCCTCTCGCTCCCCCTCCTCTCCTCTCCACCCACCCCTCTCGCTCCCCCTCCTCTCCTCTCCACCCACCCCTCTCGCTCCCCCTCCTCTCCTCTCCACCCACCCCTCTCGCTCCCCCTCCTCTCCTCTCCACCCACCCCTCTCGCTCCCCCTCCTCTCCTCTCCACCCACCCCTCTCGCTCCCCCTCCTCTCCTCTCCACCCACCCCTCTCGCTCCCCCTCCTCTCCTCTCCACCCACCCCTCTCGCTCCCCCTCCTCTCCTCTCCACCCACCCCTCTCGCTCCCCCTCCTCTCCTCTCCACCCACCCCTCTCGCTCCCCCTCCTCTCCTCTCCACCCACCCCTCTCGCTCCCCCTCCTCTCCTCTCCACCCACCCCTCTCGCTCCCCCTCCTCTCCTCTCCACCCACCCCTCTCGCTCCCCCTCCTCTCCTCTCCACCCACCCCTCTCGCTCCCCCTCCTCTCCTCTCCACCCACCCCTCTCGCTCCCCCTCCTCTCCTCTCCACCCACCCCTCTCGCTCCCCCTCCTCTCCTCTCCACCCACCCCTCTCGCTCCCCCTCCTCTCCTCTCCACCCACCCCTCTCGCTCCCCCTCCTCTCCTCTCCACCCACCCCTCTCGCTCCCCCTCCTCTCCTCTCCACCCACCCCTCTCGCTCCCCCTCCTCTCCTCTCCACCCACCCCTCTCGCTCCCCCTCCTCTCCTCTCCACCCACCCCTCTCGCTCCCCCTCCTCTCCTCTCCACCCACCCCTCTCGCTCCCCCTCCTCTCCTCTCCACCCACCCCTCTCGCTCCCCCTCCTCTCCTCTCCACCCACCCCTCTCGCTCCCCCTCCTCTCCTCTCCACCCACCCCTCTCGCTCCCCCTCCTCTCCTCTCCACCCACCCCTCTCGCTCCCCCTCCTCTCCTCTCCACCCACCCCTCTCGCTCCCCCTCCTCTCCTCTCCACCCACCCCTCTCGCTCCCCCTCCTCTCCTCTCCACCCACCCCTCTCGCTCCCCCTCCTCTCCTCTCCACCCACCCCTCTCGCTCCCCCTCCTCTCCTCTCCATGTGTCTCTCCCTTATTTTCTTTCTGATTGTGTGTGTGCCTTTCTCTTTGCCATCTCCATCTCTCTGTGTGTGTATGTGACCTAAATATATCTCTGTCCTGACACAAAACAGATCAACAGTTATTTTTTTGTCTGGGTAATTTTCCATGAATAATACAAGAGATCAGTGTGATTGCAAAAATCCCAGACATTTTAGTCATAAAGGAACTTCCTGTACCAGTGAGATTAGCTGGGATTGCTTTGAACTTCAGACTCTTCAGTGATGCATCACAGTTCTTGTCATTGTCGACTGTCGAAAAAGATACTTGTTTATTCCAGATTAATTTTCACCTTGTTGATCTAAATCATAGGATAGCGAACCTTTTAAAACTAAACAGCCAGAAAAGAAAATGATATAATGACAATGAAACTCGAGCTTAAAATAGTAAACTCATTGATATTCTCACTAGCTACAAGTGTAGCATGCCAAAAATTTTAAAAATTTTAAAAATTTAGCTCCGTAATGTGACTGTCACATTTTATATTCAAAGATTTCTTTGTAATCTGGATTGTGCTCATTTTTTTACCCTTTTTCCCTGACTCTTTTCTCCTTTTTCCCCATCTGTCTTGTGTTCCTCCTTTCTCATGTGTTCTCTCTCTCGTATTCCTTCTATCCATCTCACTTATGTTCCTCTTTTCTTTTGCTGTCTGTCTGCCTCCCCTCGGCTCCTTTTTTCTGTCTTGCTCTCCTATTTCGTCTCTTCCTGTCTCACATTTCCTTCTTGTCTCTCTCATGTTCTTTGTCTCCCCCCTTTCTGCACACATTCCTTCTCTCCCTCCTCTCTGTCTCTCCTCGCTATCTTGTATTCCTGTCTTCCTGTATCTTTCCTCTGTTCCTCCTCAGCCTGTCTCTTTCTCTCGAGTTCCTTTTTCTCTATCATTCGTGCTCTTTCTCAACAACAACTCATAGATATATAGCACCTTTAACTTACAAAATTCCCCAACATTTTACAGAGCATTAATTTGAAGAATAGGCACTGAGCCGTGGGGAGGACTGCTCGGACAGGTGATTGTAGACTAATGTTCAAGTTCTAGTCTCTCCTCATCCCTAGCATATTTTATTTTGCATCGATGCTGCATACTGTCTGTAGATTTAATGTGCTTTCTATAATGGGTGCCCAAAACTGCACACATTGTTCAACCTGTCACTATTGGCTTGCTCAAATGTATCATTACCTTTTATTCTGTGCCCCTCTGTATAATACTGCCTAAAACTATTTCTTCTTCTCTCATTCTGCTTTTCTTTATTTCCTCTACTCCAAATTAGGCATGCTATTATGGAAAGAATAACAAAACTAAGGGAAATAATAGAAGTGTTCAAAAGTTTGAAAGAATAAAAACTTGGAGATTATTTACACTGGTCAGGGAATCTATAACCAAAGGCATAGATTTGTGATTAGCACTGGATGCATAAAGGAAAGTTAGAAGAAATTGTTTCACATAAATGGTTATTAAAAAGTTGTTTTACACAAAGAGCTATTAGAATATGCAATATATTATGCGTGGACATCAAGGCCAAGCCGATCAAGGCAATTAAGAGCAAATTTAGGAGGAAATTAGACAAATATGACGACGAAAAAAATATTACATGGTATGGAGAGAGTAGGGACATGAGATTCAAGTAGATGGTTCTAAAATGGAGTTGGCATAGGTACAATGGGCTTGAGTGACTTCACAACTGAAGTTCCTGAATGCCTCAATACTTTATGATGGTGTTGTGACTTGAAAAGTGCACTTTGATGAGCCTCTCAATTTCTGTTTTAAATTTTAAATTGGAAAACTATTGAATCTTCGTTAAACTTTTTTTTTATAGTTAAACAATTCCAGTGGTCCAAATTCCTGCACAAGTAACAGAACGGATGGTTCAGTGAAACTGAATCCAGTCGAAGCAATATGTTAATTGCTTTATATTGATGTAAAAATAAAAAGCTTCAATCCAATTCAGTTCCAGGATTTGGATGAGATAAACAATGTGTGATGTGCAGCAGTTTGAATCAAGTTGACAATACACTATGACTCAAGCTTACTCTTAAACCTATTTCATGAAACTGTCTTTCATTAATACTTAATCAGTTGATTCCTGATGCAGTGAATTTCTATGGCAAACAGGATTTCAATGTAAAAGAGTTTAATTTGTATTGTACAACCTCATAATAGTAAGTGTGTGAAATTTTCATGCAGCTGCCCGATGGGGTATCTTCCTCACTCTCCCCAAACTGGAATTTGCGTAAAGTATAATGGTGAGCATGAGAAATGTTCATACTCTGTCTGTCTATTTTAACACCAAATAGTACAGTTATAGACTGTTTCCAAATCTGGATTGTGCCTGCAGAATGTGTTTTGAGCTCTTCAACATAGTAATACTCTAGGAACATAGGAGCAAGAGTAGACTATTCAACCCCTCGAGCCTATTCTGCCATTCAATTAGATCATGGCTGATTTGTACTCAACTCCATTTACCTGCCTTAGTTCCATCTACTGGGATGAAGTATTGGTGGTGACAGGTCTGTCAATGTGTTGTGACTAGTGCAAGCAAATTGAGGTGATAAATTATGAGCATTGTACAACATTAAAGCATGTTAGTTTTCTTTTCCTGCAGCACAATGGTATCACTACAGCAAATAACCCTTGGGACAATACTGCATTGCATTGTAATCCTATAAATGTAATGATGGTGTAACACTTAAAGACACAATTAAAACAAAATTGAGAAATATCATCATTTTTGAAACAGAATATTAATTTACAAGATTATGAAAATTGAGTGCTGTGAAACTACAGTGCTGCTTTTGTGTTTTGGTTTAATGACTTGCTGTTAATGGTGCAATATGCTGTGTGCTATGCAGTAGGAGAGGATGAATACATAACCTTTTAAATCCGTTCCTTAAACCTTGTAGGAAACCTTGCAGGTGGATGAAGATGACCGGCCTGAACTGGTTTGGTGGAAGTGTAAGAAGTGGGCTTTGCACTTGGTTACAAGACTCTTTGAAAGGTACTGTGTAGATCGTGAACTATTACGGATGAGCAAGGTTGTTCAGCCTATTGGAAAGTCACAACATCCAGCTGATAAATGATTGTAAGATTTTTGCCTCCATGGTCCTACGCAATAGTCTGTTCCAGGATTTGATTATTTTTTATGTTAAGGACTTCCAGCTATCAGACCTAAATTTGCCGTTTGTTATTTTGAACCTGTATCCCTTGCCCTACTTATTGTAGTTTAATTTGAGGAGCTGAAACCAGAACATCTAATTTTGTTTCATGCAAACTTACGATAAAGGAAAAGAAAGGACCAGCTGATTCATCTAGCCCATCTCATTCCAGCAGTTGTAACTTAAACGCACCTTAGGAAAAGACCTCTGTGAAATTCCTCTCCAAACCCTCCTCCAATGCAATCCAGCGAACTCCCAAGAGGGAAGGATTGTAGGAATTTAAATTCAGTTAATTAAATAAATTTGGAATTGAAAAGCTAGTATCAGTAATGGTGACCATGAAACAAATTGTCGGAAATTCCAACTGGTTCACTAATGCCCTTTAGGGAAGGAAACCTGCCGCCCTTGCTCTGTTTGGCCTTGCGTTACTCCAGATCTACAGCAACGTGGTTGACTCTTAACTGCTCTCTGAAATGGCCGAGGAAGCCACTCGATTGTACCAAACCGCTACACCAAAGTCAGCACTGTGGGAGGACCTTCACCACAAGGACTGCAGCGGTTCAAGGAGGTGGCTCACCACCACCTTCTCCAGGATAATTAGGCAATAAATGCCAGCCTTGCCAGCAATGCCCACTTTCCAAGAATGAATAAGTACAAAAAAGGTGGGCAAAATACCTTTTGGCTAATTTAGGAAAAGAATTCTGAAATTCTTCTCCAACCCCTCTCCCTCGGCAATCCAGCAAACTTCAAAAGGTCACAGTGGCTAATGACACTAGTCTTCATTGACCCACTTCGTATCTATTTTTTAAAGTTTGTTTCTGGCATGTGGACGTGGCTGGCAAGGCCAGCATTTATTGCCCATCCATAATTGCCCTCGAGAAGGTGGTGGTGAGCCGAAGAAGCCTTGGCGAGTTGCTGCAGTGCATCTTGTAGATGGCACACACTGCAGCCATTGTGTGCAGGATGGAAGTGAATGTTTAACGTGGTGGATGGGGTGCCAATCAAGCATGATGTCGAGCAGCTTCTTGTTGGAGCTGCACTAACCCAGGCAAGTGGAGAGTATTCCATCACACTCCTGACTTGTGCCTTGTAGATGGTGGAACAACTTTGGGGAGTCGGGAGGTGAGACACTCACCGCAAAATACTCAGCCTCTGACCTGCTCTTGTAGCCAAAATATTTATGTGCTGGTCCAGTTAAGTTTCTGGTCAGTGGTAACCCCCTGGATATTGATGGTGGGGGATTTGACCATCGTAATGCCAAGGGGTGGTGGTCAGACTCTCGATTCTTGGAGATGGTCATTGCCTGGCACTTGTGTGGCATGAATGTTACTTGCCAATTATCAAGCCAAACCTGAATGTCATCCAGGTCTTGCTGCATTCAGGCATGGACTGCTTCATTATCTGAGGAGTTGGAATGGAACTGAACACTGTGCAATCATCAGCGAACATCCCCACTTCTGGTCTTATGATGCAGGTAAGGTCATTGATGAAGTAGCTGAAGATGGTTGGGCCTAGGACGCTGCCCTGAAGAACTCCTGCAGCGATGTCCTGGGGCTGAGATCTCATTGGGCCTACAGAATTGGTGTAAGCTGTGGGTAGCAAACACGCCTCTAAGTCATAAGGTTGTGGGTTCAAGTCCCACTCCAGGAAATTGAGCACATAAAAATACAGGCTGACACTCCAGTGCAATGCTGAGGGAGTTCTGCACTGTTGGAGGTGCCGTCTTTCGGATGATACATTAAACCGAGGTCCTGTCTGCTCTCTCAAGTGGACGTAAAAGATCCCATGGCACTCAAGAAGAGCTGGGGAGTTATCCCCGGTGTCCTGGCCAATATTTATCTCTCAATCAATATAACCAAATAGATTATCATTATCACATTGTTGTTTGAGAGAGCTTGCTGTGTGCAAATTGGCTTTCTTTCCTACGCCCACCCACCCTTCCTTCCTTCCTACGCCCACCCACCCTTCCTTCCTTCCTACACCCACCCACCCTTCCTTCCTTCCCTCACTCACTTATTGCCCTCCAAAAACTACAACCATCTTCCTTTGTGCTTGGTGTCACTCCCGTCAGTGGAGACTTTTCCCCCTGATTCCCATTGACTTCATTTTTACTAGGACTCTTTGATGCCACACTCAGTCAAATGCTGTCTTGATGTCAAAGGGCAGTCACTCTCACCTCACCTCTAGAGTTCAGGTCTTTTGTCCATGTTTGGACCAAGGCTGTAATGAGGTTGGAGCCGAGTGGTTCTGGTGGAACCCAAACTGCTCATTGCTGAGTAAGTGCTGCTTGATAGCGCTGTCGATTACACCTGACATCAGTTGCTGATGATTAAGAGTAGACTGATGGGGCAGCAATTGGACGGATTAGATTAGTCCTGCTTTTTGTGGACAGGACGTACCTGGCCAGTTGTCGGCATTGTCGGGTAGATGCCAGTGTTGTAGCTGTACTGGAGCAGCTTGGCTAGATACACTGCTAGTTCTGGAGCACGTCAGGTCCATAGTCTTTGCTGTATCCAGTGCGCTCAGCCTTTTTTTGATATCATGTGAAGTGAATCGAACTGGCTGAAGACTGGCTTCTGGTGGTGGGGAACTCGGGTGGAGGCCGATGTGGATCATCCATTCGGCACTTCTGGCTGAAGATGATTGCAAGCGCTTCAGCCTTGTCTTTTGCACTTGCGTGGTGGGCTCCGTCATCATTGAGGATACGGATATTCTTGGAGCCTCCTCCTCCTGTTAGTTGTATACCACTGTGCCGCCACCTCTAGTGGTTCTGTCCTGCCAGTGGGACAGGACATACCCAGGGATGGTGATGGAGGAGTGTGGGCATTGGCTGGAAGGTATGACTGTGTCCAGTTGTTGCTTGACTAGTCTTTGGGACGGTTCTCCCAATTTTGGCACAAGTCCCCAAGAGGACTTTGCAGGGTTGACTGGGCTGGGTGTGCCGTTGTCATGTTCAAGGCCGGTGCTGAGGTCGATGCCGGGTGGTCCGTCCGGTTTTCATACTGGTTGTGTACAGCTGAGTAACCTACTTCATGGTTGTATAAGGTATTGATGAGGCCACATCTGGAATACTGTGTGCAGTTTTGGTTTCCATATTTACGAAAGGATATACTTGCTTTGGAGGCAGTTTAGAAAAGGTTCACTAGGTTGATTCCGGGGGTAAGGGGGTTGATTTATGAGAAAGGTTGAGTAGGTTGGGCCTCTATTCATTGGAATTCAGAAGAATGAGAGGTAATCTTATCGAAACATATAAGATTGAGGGGGCTTGACAAGGTGGATGCAGAGAGGATGTTTCCACTGATAGGGGAGACTAGAACTAGAGGGCATGATCTTAGAATAAGGGGCCGTCCATTTAAAACGGAGATGAGGAGAAATTTCTTCTGAGGGTTGTAAATCTGTGGAATTTGCTGCCTCAGAGAGCTGTGGAAACTGGGACACTGAATAAATTTAAGACACAAATAGATAGTTTCATGAACGATAAGGGGTTATGGGGAGAGGGCGGGGAAGTGGAGCTGAGTCCATGATCAGATCAGCCATGATCTCATTAAATGGCGGAGCAGGCTCGAGGAGCCGTATGGCCTACTCCTGCTCCTATTTCTTTTGTTCTTATGCAGCAGTCCCCGCCTCTGTTTTACGAATTGTGTGCAACCCGTCCACGAGCAGTTAAACAAATTGGGGGGCGGAGAGTGGCTTCCAGCCTCATTACAATATTTAAATTAAGGTAACACCACCTGGGAGTGGGTTGGTCACCCGCCCCTGTCTCACCTCCAGCAAAACTGGAAGTGGGCGGGTTGGAGGCGGGATCAAGTCAGGAATCGCAATTTAACTGCCCCCACATCCCCCAAACACCAGTTTCTTTTTAGGGGAAAATTTTGGCCAACGAGCGCTGCACCACATTCATAAAAAATCTCTTTGGGTGGAGTGATATTGTGCATTAAAGTGCTAGTGAGCTCTGTCAGAGAGTGGCGATAAAATAGGTTAGGGTTATTCTCATTTGATAAGTTCCCAATCTGAAAAATGCTGATGTGGAAAGCTGCTGAGTGGAGGCCAAGTGATTCCTACTGGAGATAGTAAGAGAGAGAAAAAGAGGGCCAATTAGTCATGGGTTTGCCTCGTGCATCTTAAAGTATTTGACTATAGAGCAACATGAGTAAAAAGCCTGAGAGCAAGTCTTTCCCCTGTGGATCAGGAAAGGTGGAGGAATATTTCACATTAGAAAAGGGGAAATTACGAAATTCATAACCCAGTGAGACATGCTGCACCCACCCTTCCCCCAAATAAATTGCTGTCTGGGAACAGGTAACCGAGAGCAGAAATTGTTGACCAATATTGGTTCTGATCTAGAATCAATAAAGGGATTATGTGAAGCACTTAATAAAATAGAGTGATTGTCTCGAGGCAGGTATGCACTCTGTTAGTTGTATGATAAGAGGTTTAGGTTCTGGTCAATGACTATGCAGCAGTATCTCAGAGTTAATTCCTCAGCAGCTTATTGTTAAACCTGCTTTGGAATCAAAATCCCTGATTAACTTTCCGCCTTTTATCTCCTGTATGAATTCAGCCCACTAATTGAATACAAAAAACGATTTTTGTTTTCAGATTTTTGCATTTCGAGTACAATCTATTTAAATTCAATTGTATTTTGTTATAACTTGACCATTGGACTAAATTACATTTTTTCATATCCCTTTCTCTGCAGGTATGGAAGCCCTGGAAATGTAACAAAAGAGTACACTGAGTTTTCAGAATTCTTTTTTAAAACATATGCTGTGGGTATTCAGCAGGTAAGAGTACAATGATTGTCTTCAAGACGACTTTTGAGATGTTCATTATCAACCATGTAAAATTGGTGCTGTGGCCACATCTGAGTAATCGAGCTATTTCTACATTAAACAACAAAATAATTTTTGCCTTTTTATATAGCATCTTGTCATGTCTCAAAGTGCTTCACACACCAAATTACTTTTGGAATGCAAACATAGCAGCCATCTACATCAGCAACCTCCCACAAATAACAAGATAAATGATTCGTTAATCTGTTTGTAGTGGTGTTGGTTGTGAGGGGAATTATTGGCCAGGACACACACAACTCTGCATTTAATAGTGCCGTGGGATCTTGTTTTATTCCCACTGGAACAAGCGGATGGAGTCACAGTTTAATGTGTTATTTGAGGAACACACTTCCAACAGTGCAGCACTCCCTCAGTACTGCACTGGAGTGTCAGCTTACATTATGTGTTCAACTCCGGGTGTGGGACTTGAAGTTGCAACGGTGCTAGCAATTGAGCCAAGTATTTCACTGGGTCCTTCCTTTACCCACAAGGCCATTAAGGAGCCTGTATTTTATTTAAAACATTCCTGCTAGCTGAATAATTAATTGCTGAGTGTAATGAGGATGAGCTAGGAAGAAAGACAAGATTAAGCTTCACCGTTTAGAGAGTAGTTTAGCGAAGAATTCATTGAAACATATAGTAAATCTTAAACGGTGTACAGATGAAATAAACTATGCTAAGAGAGAGTGGGATCAGAGAACAAAAAATTGGAAATCAATGCAAGATTTATTAGGATTATATATATATATCAGGAAAACCTTATGTACTTACAGAATAATCTACTAATTGGGCAATCAGAGTGCACTTCACTTGTGGTTGAAGCATGAAGCGAGTAAACATGCGAAGGAATGCAATCGAATGCAGTCAATCACCCACATGAAAAATGATCTTTGCAATCAAAAAGAAATGGATTTAGGCTGCAGTGATTGCCTCTAATGTTGGATTGTTTGTGGGGGGAGGGAAACTGGTTCACAAGTTCATTTAATTTGCAATGGGTCCTCTTGCCAGGAGCCCTGAGCTGCAGCCATTGGAGTACAGGTAAAATATAGATGAAAAGGCATGCTATCAATGAATGTTCATCTGTAAATAGTGCATTTTTTTCAGTTTATTTTCCCGTATCCCACTTTTCTGCCCTCAGAAGCCACCACTATACATCTTTCCAGCTGGGAAGAGGAGTTAAACTTATGTGCAAATTTCCCTATTTCAGTTTTATAATTGGTTGTTGGAAGTGTGATCCGAGTGGAGTTTTTGTTGGATCCCATTTTATTTCCTTCCCATTCCCCTAAAACATGTTTAAATGTTTTACTTGTGGATGTCATTGCATTGGGCAGCTCCTCCAAGAATCGACTCCTTTCTTCCCTACTTCTCATGCCCCATCCCAAAAAAGTGAGGTCAAATGGCTTAGAGCAAGACTCAGACCAGAAGGCCAACTTGTATTTAAACTACAAGTTTGTCTCGATGTTGGCCTACTTCTACATTATTTATTTGCTTTAAAAGCTATTGATATCAATGCAAAGTCAGACTTCATTCATCTTCAGTGTTGGTTAATCATGGATAAGGTTTGCCATTTCTTGACTAGGCAAGTAACTGGACTGCTCCTTCTGTGTTGGGAAGAGCAAGAAAATCAGCTGGATTCTCCTTTAGTCACCAAATATGGAATAGTACGAAGAGCCCCAAAAAGCCTACCTCCAAACTTTATATTACTCATGTTGGGCATAAAATTCTTGGAGGGTTTGACAGGGTAGATGCACAGAGGTTCTTTCCTCGAGCTGGAAAATCTAGAACTAGGGATCATAGTCTCAGGATAAGGGGTTGGCCATTTAGGATTGAGATGAGGAGCAATTTCTTCACTCATAGGGTGATCAATCTTTGAAATTCTCTACCCCAGAGGGCTGTGGATGTGCAGTCATTGGGTATATTCAACACTGAGATCGCTAGATTTTTGGGCACTAAGGGAATCTAGGGATGGGGCAGGAAAGTGGAGTGCTGTAGACGATCAATCATATTGAATGGTGGAACAGGCTCGAGGAGCCGTCCTACTCCTCAGATTTCTTATGCTCTTGTAGCATAGCAAGATGTCAACATTGAGTGTGGCAAGTTGTCTTTACCCTCAATATTCATTGCCTAACTGTTCTCTCGACTAGTAAATGCTTGATGGTCAATCTGCTGCCACGACCCTACCATAGGATTGCCAAGTCTGGTTGGACATATTGTTAGCGGTGTCATCACATAACATCATGCATACAACTACCCCGCCCCCACACTTGTAAAAGCACAATTATTTAATGCCCCTATGATTTTTCTTCTGGGTTTCTTGCAGCCGTGTCCCGGAGATTTGTTAATTCCTAGAGCCGCCAGGGTAATCCTGGTAGGTTTCAATTCCCTACCAACACATCTTTCGACCTGGCTGCTGGGAGGAGGCAGGTGGAGGAATGAAACCCCTGACTTTTCCCACTGGGTCCCTGTGGGGAAAGTGGCAAACCTCTTTCTGTGGCCACAACTGGGTTGGTGAACATGGTTTCTGGTGCCTTTTTAGCATGCTTGGTTTCCCAGGGCTCTGCTGTGATAAAGGAACCAAGGTTGCTAGGCTTGAGGTGCTTTCATATTGTGTAGCCAACGGCACATGTGGTGTTCTCTGTGTCAGTGACACTGGGAAATGTAAAAAGCACCAACTTGTTCCAGCAACGTTGTAGGCATACCTTTCTG
This sequence comes from Pristiophorus japonicus, assembly GCF_044704955.1. NCBI lineage: Eukaryota > Metazoa > Chordata > Chondrichthyes > Pristiophoridae > Pristiophorus > Pristiophorus japonicus. Next base: position 83,298,139 of record NC_091991.1, on the reverse strand, counting down.
TTGGCCTTTTGAACTGCTGCTAAATTCTCCAGCTCTCTGTTGGTTTGGTGTCTGATGGCACAGGGTGAGAATATAAAAAAGGGGAGAGTGGCGATGGGAGGTGCCGTTCTCTGAAATCAGAGCTGCACAGTAAAAGTTTGTTTATTTTCTATCCTGTCTCCATTGTTAATGTGAATCGCAAATCTACAAACAAAAAAAAGTTTACATTCTAACTGACCTTTTCTATCGCTAACCACTCCCAAGAGCCGTTGAGTTGATTTTAGAAAGGTTGCCCATTGTATCTGAACTCATGACTTGGTATTTCCACATGAGAAATGTATGGGTATTTCATTGGTATTTTCCTGTGATGCACTGCAGTATTATTTACTGAGCTGACTATAGGAAGAGCTGCCATGCAATGCAATAGGAGTAATGTATGGTCTGGGCCCCCAGTCTTTCTTCACATTTAGTGATGTTTTATCCCTTCATATTCATCAACTAAATGGAAGAAGTTGTCTTAAGGAAGGACTGTAGAGGGATTGATTATTTTGCATTTAATACAGATCTTTAAGAATGATCTTTTAAGAAAGTAGAAAATTCAATATAACTATTTTGATGACCCACTACATTGCACTGTGCATAAATCTACATAATGTGTTGAGATCATGAAGTTGCATTTTTTTTTCTGTTAAAGATCTCCAGTCCATCATCATTTGCTCCTCTCAATCACCAACTATCCTCACTCAGCCTCTGCACTGAGCAATTCCTCAGTCTTGATGATAACCTGCACCTGAACCTACCCTTACTTCCCATCCTCATCAGCACTTTTCCCCCATCCAAACACATGACCACTCTGACTTGGAAGCAGAGATGGGTTATGTACTGACTAAGTCTCGGTCACTGAAGATACGATTTTGTACCACTGCCTCATTTAATTTTCTATTGAAGATCCTCCTGCTTGTCACCTAACTCCTCCACCCTCCTGCTACACCTGGAAAAATATACATGTACCCAACCTTAGGTGTCCAGACAGACAGCTGTCAATTAAGTCAAATCAAAGACATCATGATGCATCAAATAACATACACAGTTGCCTTTTACAATTGGTCCAGGCCTTGTATTTCTGATTTATTTCCTAATGAGGCATAACTTGTTTAGTCCTACGACAGGGTCTTTGCTTCCTGGCTGATCTGCAAGTCAAAGACCCGACAGATTCCCCAGGCTGTATGCCTTGCTGACTCTGCCTCTCTGAACACTATCTAGCTAGAGCAGTCGTTGGGACAATTTACATATTGGGCAATGTGACTGTTTGAATTTTCTGAGCCCCTAGCTAGTGCAGGAATTACACAATTCTTTCCATCTTCTCTTGAGTAGGCAAGATTCACAAGGCTATGGTGTTGAAGTCAAGATGTGGAGTTGGCTCTGTCTTTGTGCTGTATCAGGTGATTAGCATGAACCAATCACCTGCTTTTGGGATAAAATGACCTTGTGACATGAGCTCTTGTGTGCAGGGTCAGCATGCTGAACATCTGCTGTTCCTGTTTGGTGCACGTTGCTATATACTGAGCAACCATGTACCAAGTGACGCTCTGGGTAATGTGCCCACCTCTCTACATGCCTCCATTGTGTCTGGAATTAAACAATGAATGCCTTGTCTATGGACAATCTGGCCCCTGATTTTGTTCAGGTTGCTAATCTGTGCTCATGTACAATATCACAAAATGGACATAAGAGCAAAAAAGATTGGCAAGTATGATACCAGAACTGACAACTATTGAGAGACTGCAGGTCTCCGATGCTAAACCTGTAATAATATCAGCATTAACTGCCACCAATTTGTATACGATGGACTTTGTTTTCCAGCACTCGCCATCTCCCCACCAATTCAGCTGGCTACAGATTCCACATTATTCAAATAGTTTCCTAACAAGCATCAAATAGTACTGATGCTGAATCTCCCACTACGTTTCCCCCTGTCCAAGTTGGAAAGTGTAGCCTGACAATACTGTGAACGCTGACACTCAAGGCACTGACTGTCCTGTACAGAAAGGTGTAACTGTATCACATGAACTTTCCGTTGGACAACAGTTTACCTTGATCGAGCTTAGCTGCATTCATAGTTACTACAGCGACCTGGACCTTGGTGGTGTCCTATCCAGTCGCACTCTTCACTGCCGTCACTCTCCTGCTTCAGCACGTGTTGCTCCCTCAAGTGGTATGCTGCCACGCTGCTTCTTCCACTCCTTGGCCTGGGACTGCACAGACTGCTGATTGGAGCATGGACAGGTACAGCAGGAACAGCGAGAAATTGTAGAGCGATGTGATCGGGGGCCCAGAAGAGGCGAGGACCCAGGGGCAGCACGGGTCAGCCCACACTGCGATATGTGTGCGCATTAGGTCCGTGCAGCAGAACTGGTCTCCAGTTGTCTTGGTTGATCTCTGTCAAACTCTTGTGGTGGCTGATTGCAATGGCCACTATACTCCACCCTTTGTCTATGATTGGTCCCCCTGGAGGATAAGCCACACCCTGTAGTATCACAGGAATATATAACTGGAACCGCCCCTCCCAAGGTCTCACTGACTTTGCAAATGTAACTCGATCCACTTTGACTTCTTGAAGTGACAGAGGACAGAGCTCCCCAGAAGATAGCAAGGTCCAGCCGAAGTGCCTTACCCGAGTCCAAGTGTATGCCTTCCCCAGCCAAAGTGCCTTACTCCAGCGCAAGTGCATCTCCCCTCCCCCCTCCACCACCACCATACATGGAGCAGGCATTGTGTACGGATTGTTAACAGCTTTATTGGGTATGAAGTCAATAGTGACAGTGTTGTGACTTCTGGATATCATCCACTCCACGATGTCCCTTGTAGGGGGTTGGAAGATCGTGGTCCGTCTTCCCTCTTTCCCTCTTTCCCTCTTCTTCCCCCCCCCCCCCCCCCCCCCGGCTCCGCCTCGCTCTCTTTCCTCCCCTCCCCGCCTCGCGCTCTCTCTTCACAACCCCGCTCTCCCCACCCCGCCTCTCTCGCTCTCCCCACCCCGCCTCTCTCTCTCTCTCTCTCTCTCTCTCTCTCTCTCTCTCTCTCTCTCTCTCTCTCTCTCTCTCTTTCCCCCCTCCCCCCGTCTCTTGCTCGCGCTCCTCCCAGCGCTTGCGTCTCGCTCTCTCTCTGTCTCTCTCTCTCTCTCTTCTCCCCCCCCCCCCCCCCCCCCTCTCCCCCGGGGGTAAGAGAGTCGGTGGTTTGGGGCCTGAATGGGCGAAGAGAAATGGAGCTCAGGTCCTACTTCTCGGCACTATGCGGAGGGAACTGTTTACTCCAAAAAAAAAAATGCAGTATGTGCATGGCGGGGGGTGGGGGGGGGGGGGGGCTTGATAGATGCATGTCTGTCAAAAAAAAGTGCCATACAAAGTGTTTTTAAAAAAAAAATGTTAAATCCACATACAGATATCTTCCACCCTTCCAAGATTTAATTCGGGACCTTCATTCAACATCTGTGAACTTTTTGACGTGGAAGCAAGTCATCCTCGATTTGAGGGACTGCCTATGATGATGAATTACTACAAACCCAACAGTCTCACGCCTTACAGCAACATTTTGTCGCCTGGATTGTGTCCCGAGCTCTTTCAAACTAGCATTTCTATACTTTATGTCCCACTTTGCACCTTTTTTTTTTTTGCTTGGCTACACCAAGCTGTCGACTGATTGGGAACCTCAACGAATCAGACCTACTTATTGTGGGGGACCAACCTTGTCGCCCACAGGCTGGCTTCCCAGCAATTGAGATTTTGCAAAACATGAGCTTGTTCAAGCATTTGACTCTGGGTCCTTTGCCTCGAGTCATTCAATCAAAGCATTAAATTGACTGTAATCACTTCCAGGACCTGGTGTGTGCACATTAATCGATTTATGCACAGAGTCTGTACATCATCCATCTCTCAACTGTGGTCCTGAGTTATCCGTACTATTTTAAATTTACATTTAAACACTTCTGGCATATCATGAGCAGCAAGAATTGCTGCTTTTATATCTTTATAATCCACATTATCAGCATTGCCACTGAGTGGCTGCATCAGCCTTTATACCAGTAGTTTTTTTTAACCTTACTTCTGTTAACCATTCTGTCGTCCTTTAAAAATGTTTACTCTGCTCCTTCACAATTTGGAATAACATTAGATTTGAGACAATTATTCTAATCAGCTTTGGGCTGCACTCACTAGCTTGCCTTGCTTCTACCCTTCCTATCCTCAAAAGCCTCCTGAAAAGTTATTTCTTCGAACCATTATTCCATGCTTCTGGTCTGTACGACTTTGTGCTACATCAGACATAGGATTTGGTAGCGCCACTTGCGAGCGAGGAAAAACAATTCAAATAATTTTTTGACACTGCAAAAATGCAGGCGATGGTTATTTTTTCAAATTGAGACTTAAAAACAGATTTTAAATGTTGCAATAGGTGTTTTAGTAAGACCAAAACTCAGCAAACACCCAAATCTCAGAATTTCTGGTGAAAGTAAAAATAGACGTTTGTGTTTTAGTGATGTCCCATACCCAGTTGACTGATGTGCAGTACATTGATAAAGTCCTTCATTGCTTATGTTCCCCTACCCCAGGTGTTGCTGAAGTTGGTGGATCAGCACCGACAGAAACAATACGTTGCACCTCGGGTGCTGCAGCAAGTCCTTAATTACCTGAATCAAGGCGTCAGCCACTCTCTCACCTGGAAACAAATGAAGCCGCACATTCAGGTAAGCACCATTTGAATTTTACACGCCTGTGCTTTCTCTTTCTTTTACAACTGTGTGCTGTTAACTGGCTGGCAAAGGACGAGAGTCAATTACTGAAAAACTTGCCAATTAGAAAGTTTCTGTAAATGTTAGATATCCTTTTTTTTTCTTCACTGGCCTCGGAGCACTTGGGCTGGTTGTAGTTTCACAGCTTCTATCTCAAGAACAAGTTTATATAGTGTCTTTAACGTTGTACAACGTACCAAGGCGCTTCACGGGAGTGTTATCAGATATAATTTTACATCGAACCACACAAGATATTTGGACAGGTGACCAAATACTTGGTCAAAGGGTTAAGTTTTAAGGAGCATCTTAAAGGAGGAGAGAAGTGGAGAAGTTTATAGAGGGAATTCCGAGTCTGCTGAAGGCTCTGCTGACCATCAGGAAAACCTCAGCGAGTGACTAATTCAGCTAAGATTGGGTATTGAACTTGGCACATTTGTTGTTAAATGGCCGAGTTCTACACATTTTTAACAGTGACTATAGGCAAGGCACTAATACTATTTGATTTTTAAATAGTCTCCTTGGTAACCATAGTTACCGTGGTAACCTTTGCATGACATAAAATGACATGAAGGTAACACTTTTCAAGATCATGTGGATAAGGTGCTTAAATTTAATTTGCGAAACCCCATTTATATTGACTCACTGGGTCTTCCATGAGTTGTTCTGATCAGTTTTGTGCAGGTACTCCCTGGTATATTGAACAGACGAGCCTCACTGCTCACCGTGCTGTAAACTGCTCAGCATGTCTCTGGTGTTGAGCTGCTGAGAATGTCGGTGTTCTTAATATTGGTCCTCTTTTTGTGTTGTTTGCTTTTAGTCCAAAGCTGGCATTCTGAGCAGCTCAGCTGTTTAAAGTGTGCATGAGTGCTAATTCTGGGTTGAAAATGAATGAAGTGCTAAGTGGCTCATCATTAAGAGTGCGGAGGTTCTGAGCAATCGGTTCAACAGAAACTGGTTCCAGCTGACCAGTGCAAGTGCTTTTTTAAAATCCAGAGAGTTAGTGAAAAGGGGCTTTGGCAAGCAGCTGGTCAATCTCCTGTTCAAATCACCAGTCAGCATTTTTCAGCACAGTAGATATGGGTGACGAGAGATTGTAGAGGGATGTGATCGGAGCCCAGGAGAGGCGCGAGTTCAGGGCCCAGGGGCAGCACGGGCCAGCCCACACTGCAATATGTGTGCGCACTAGGTCCGTGCAGCAAACCTGGTCTCCAGTCGTCTTGGTTTAATCCTTGCTACTGGACCAAGACCTAGCTCTGTCAAGCCCATGTGGTGGCTGGTGTGCAACGGTCACCCCACGTTAAAAAAAATCCATGCACAGGCATCTTCCACCCTTCAAGATGTAGTTCAGGACCTGGAATTTTAGGTCCTTCATTGAAACACTTGAGCTTTTTGACGTGGAAGCAAGTCATCCTCGATTCGAGGGACTGCCTATGATGAGATATTGGGAATTCCCCCTACTAATTAATCGGTTATGGTAAAGTGGTGTGTTACACATTGCTCCCTACCTTTCAACTATGTAGTCTGATATCGTTAAACTATTATTAAACCGAGTTCTTTGATTATTTGAGTCCCAGAACAATTTATAATGCAGATGAACCGGCAATGATATCAGCAATAACTGGTGTTACCTGACGCGGTCTCTAAGCTCACCACCTGTAGCTCTTCCTCCTCCTCTCCCTCAAGGTGTTGAAACAGTAGGCCTCTTCTTCCTCTCCTGGGTACTCGGGTTGCAGGCAGACAGTTGCAGCAGCTCTTTCCTCCACACTCACAGCTCTCAAGTGAATAGGCCATTCCCACAACAGCTCTACAACTATTTTGTTGTATCTGTAAAACAATAAAACGTTAAATCAAGTGCCCCCTGGCTAAAAGGGGGTGGGGCACAAAAAACGACAAACTTAAACAAATTAGACTTTAGACTGTCAATTGGTTCAAATTAAAATTTGGTTGCCAGGGGTGATGATGCACTCCAGTTCCTCCGGCGCCCACTTCTCGCAGAAGGCCGCGAGTGTACCGGTGGACACCGCATTCTCCATCTCCTGGGAGACCCTGACTCAGATGCAACCGCGGAAGAGAGGCAGGCAGTCGGGCTGAATGACCCGCCCGCTGCCTGGACCAGTTGATGGCCACTTTGCAGTCCCACGAGGAGGCCTTCTGACCTGCCCGCTCCTCTCTGCACAGGGTGCCCAAAGATCAGGAGTGTGGGACTGAAGTGCAACCAGAATTTGAGGAGCAGCCCCTTCAAATATTGGAAGAGGGGCTGCAACCTCGCACATTCAACATAAATATGGAATAAGGACTCCTCTAGACCGCAGGTGGCCTAGGAGCCCGTGAATCGACTTAAAAACTTATTGCACGGGACTGCTCCGTGCAACACCCTCCAGGCCAAATCCCTAATAAATAAAGGGAGGACTCCTGTGTAGAGAGCACTTCATTGGGGACCCCCGCCTCCTCCGGATGGCAACATGGTGCGCCACGGCAGGTCTAGACGGCAGACGAGGATGGTAACGTGGAGAGTGTGCAAGAGCAGCCCATACAGAAATCCCCTCCGCGCAGAACTGAAAGGCACGGAGGGGATTTCCCGGAGGAGGCTCAAGTTGTGAGAAACGGCTCCAGAGGGAGGTTTTGGGGCTTGGCGCCGATGAGGAAGCTCACCACCGGTATACTGAATTTGTTATCTGGCTGCCATTTACAAGGCTTAGTTAAGCATTGCAGACCTTCAAATCAGTATTAATCGACAAGCTATGTGGTATGAGCTCAGTATCAAAAGCTGTCAAAAATTCCATTTATCGCTGCTGTATAAATCCTACCGTTATAATTCTTTAGTGCACATAATTGATTTCTTCATGAGAGCGAGAAAACAGGCATGCACTAGGAAAAAGAATGAAAAACCACTGGGAATATCAGTGTAACTGGATCTCATTATCGCACTGATGTCTTCAGGCCACGCTTCAGCATATAAAACTCAACAGAGGAATTACATGCAAATGGCAATAATATGGTGCTGCTTCTCATCATCATCTTAAATTCACTCATTTTATTCTTAGGACTGTGTGTATGTGTGCATTGCTGGTTTTAACGGCAGCAAAAAATGACTACACTGCCCCTGAAAATGTGGAAAGACTGCATTCATTCTATATATCTTCACATAAGGGAATTTACTTATAAGGGGGCCTATTTACAATTCCATCCAATAACTCAATAATTCAACAAAAAAAACATGACCTTTGTATAAGATGAGAGTCACCATTACAAAGCTTCTCTCAACCGAACTTCTCCCATCAGGTTGGCTGGTGTCCAGTAGGTTTTTTTTCCTCTGGTCTTTCCCATATCTAGAGGAGCATTCCTATCGATTGTTGCTACACTCCTTCAACACTAATATTTAAATGCAACACTCCCTCCTGACTTCTGTCAAGGCTGCTACTGTCGATTTGAAATCTCTACTGGCTGGCTTCTGATTTTATATTGAGTGTGTGAGCCAGGACATGAGTCAGGAGCGAAAGTTGCTATTTAGTTACCACAGCGATGGAGGTGTATAATGGAGCAACAGCTGATGGCAATGGCAGGAATGCATCTTTGGGGAGATTGTTTTGCTAGGATGAAAACCTGAGTGTGTCTGGCCCATTTATATGTGACCCAATTCTCACAACTCTGGTACAAACAGGGACCTAAAATTCTAGTCTATGTATAGTCATGTATATGTAATATGAGTGTTTCCTCTATCTTACAGTGAATTGTGAATATTCATAGAAGTACAGCTTATATTATCTTATAGTCCAGTAACAGGCAGTAGTGGAGAACAACCTTGCAATATCCTTCATTTGGTTATGGTATAAACTTTAATTTTTTTTTTATTGATGCACTTAGTAAAACACCAACAAGCAACACACTCGTGGAGAATGAACAGTGAGCAATAAACATATTCACAAGATTATATTTGATCCATTTGATCATGTCCTTCCAAAAAGCCAACCCAAGCATCCTGCAATTGGGACATCAAGCTGAGTCCAGTTCCTTCTCTCAACGAATAATCGGTAAACTGTTTTCGATCATGTGCTCACTGGTAGCAGGGCAGCACTGAGGTAACCGCGCCCCCCCCCCCCCCCCCCCCACCCTGCGCACGCTGTGGGGGTTGATGCTGTAATGCTTGCCCATAGACTGGAACAATCTCACAGTATCTAAGCAATAGAGGGACTTGTGGAAGTGGCCACCACAGGACAATGCGGAATAGAAATGACACAAAAGAAGGTGCTGTTTCTCGAGGGGCTGAATGGCCTACTCCTGTTCCTATATTTCTATAAGAAATGGTAGTGCTTGAATACGCTGCATAGCAGACTGAAGGGACACAACAAGTCTTCATGTGTTGAATTTTGAATCTCTGCTTGCTGCAGCAGTGAGGACCATTGCTTTGCCATAGGGAGGGAAGAGGGGAAATATTTTCACCCAGAGGATGGTGGGAATAGAGGTGCTCCGCGCCGTCACGGATGCTCTTCCTGCACTTGGGGAGGTCTTTGGCCAGGGATTCCCAGGTGTCGGTGGGGATGCTGCACTTTATCAAGGAGGCCTTGAGGGTCTCGCCGAGTAATGTAGAAACCAAGCGCAGGCAGCGAAAGGAGCGTGCGGTAAACCAGACTCCTCACCTACCCTTTTCTTCAACGACTGTCTGTCCTTCCACCTGTGACAGAGACTGTAATTCCTGTATTGGACTGTACAGTCACCAGAGAACTCATTTTTAGAATAGAACCATGTCTTCCTCGATTTCGAGGGACTGCCTATGATGATGGTGGTGGGGGTCTGGAACTCACTCCTGAAAGAATGGTAGAGGCTAAAACCCTCACCGCATTTAAAAAATACTTGGACATGCACTTGAAGTGCCATAACCTACAGGGCTACGGGCCAAGAGCTAGAAAGTGGGATTAGGCTGGATAGCTCTTGGTTGGCCAGCGCAGACACGCCGGGTTGAAATGGCCTCCTTCTGTGCTGTAAATTTCTATGGCGAGCCAGTCACCTTGGTCTACTCTGTACTCCTCCCAGTAACTGCCTGCAGGAGCTCCAACGCTGTCCTGCTCCTTCCTTGGATCGGACAGGAAGACTGCAGAAAGAGAAAAGAGAATCAAAATGAGTAAAGAGGTCAATATTAGATTATGCTGTAAACAATATAGTTCTTCATCCCAGCCTGATACTTGGTTAGCCCTTTTTCAGGTCAATATCAACTACAAAATGAAGGAGCTGTCAATATGCACTGATTCTAAATACGAAAGTAAAATATTGTGGATGCTAGAAATCTGAAATAAAAATAGAAAATACTGGAAATACTCAGCGGGTCAGGCAACATCTGTGGAGGGAGAAACAGAGTTAAAGTTTCAGGTCGATGACCTTTTGTCATCACTGGAAAACGTTAGAGATGTAACGGGTTTTAAGCAGGAAAGGGGGAGGAGAGGAAAGAACAAAAGGGAAGGCCTGTGATAGGGTGGAAGGCATGAGAGATTAAATGACAAAAGGGATGATGGTGCAAGGCAAAAGGAGACGGTAATGGGACAAGTAAAGAAACGAAAGATGGGTCTAGAAGAGGTATAAATGTGAATAGCACAATCATCAACAGCTGACATCTGGAAAATAAATGCCACTCTGATTCTTACCTGGCTGCCAAACAGTGCTGTGCATCAAGAAAGCTGTTTATACATGTTTGCACAGCCATTGCGAAAGCTAACTTGTGACTTGCTATCAGTGAGGAGTTTTGAGACTGCACTGATTCATGGAAGGGAAACTTTATTTGGAAATCTAAAGCTGGTTTGACATGCATTTAAAAAAAAAATGACTTCAAGACATCTGTCCCCCTCATTTTTGTAAATGTGGAAAGACTTCATGCATATAACACCTGTATTTCCTCGGTAGTGGTGAGAGAAGTGAGTGTATGGTTGAGTGGCAGCGATGTATTCAAGATCTTGGACCGAAAGGGCAGTTCAGAGCTGGAGCTTTTTAGAAAGGAGGGCAGTGAGATGATTTTGAAAGGGCTGGGAATGATGCCAGAAGGAGAGGCAAGACCATGCACTCTAATGTGCAGCTCCTTCGCGCCCATAGGGATAGTGGACATGGGAGACCATTTTGGAGCTGCAGCATTTGGGGTGGGGCTGGAAGGGAGCAGAGCAGCAGCACTGGTGGCGGTCCTGTGGGAACTGGCAGTGGACTTGACCGGGATGGAGCTGAACTGGCGTGGGCTTGGGGGAACAGAGGCTGGGCAGAGTGGGTGAAATGCTTGGAGTGGAGGATTAACGAAGGGACTAGCATAGAATCATAGAAATTTACAGCACAGAAGGAGGCCATTTCGGCCCATGGTCTGCATGCTGGCCGACAAAGAGCCATCCAGCCTAATTCCATTTTCCAGCTCTTGGTCCGTAGCCCTGTAGGTTACAGCACTTCAAGTGCACATCCAAGTACTTTTTAAATGTGGTGACGGATTCTGTCTATTCCATCCTTCCAGACCCTCCCTCCCCACCCTCTGGGTGAAGAAATTTGCCCTCCAATCCGTTCTAAACCTTCTACCAATTACTATATAAATCTATGCCTCCTGGTGGTTGATCCTTGTTAACTAACGGAGTAATCTGATTAATCCAAAGTGTCACAAGACCAGCCTGGACCAATCCTGTGATTTGATTGCACATTGATAATCACTTGATTAACATACTTGATTGGTCCATGTTGAAGGCTCACTATATTATTGTACTACAGTTACAAACCTTGTTGTGTTAGAGATAGTTCCTTCATAGTAGGAGAATCAGCACTCGTAATGCTAGCAATGCCAGACATTAATTTGACTGCATACTGGTGGTTGTAGACCACAATCGAATGGATGACTTTGGGTTAGGGAATGTGGTAAAATGAATGCAAGCCCCTGAAACTGTTTCTTTTCTTTTCCCCCTTTCTTTCTCGCTCTCCCTGTCCCATTCTTGTTGGCACTCTTTTTTTTTTTCTCTCTCCTCCCCCCCCGCCGCCCGCCCGCCTCCCCAACCAACCCATTATTGATACAGAGCATTTCTGAAGAGGTAGTCTTCCCACTGATGTGTTACAAAGATGAAGATGAGGAGCTCTGGCAGGAGGATCCATACGAATACATTCGGATGAAATTTGGTGAGGTCCACAAAATGTCCATGAATTTGATTGTGTTATAGATTTTCTTCCATGTTACCAAAAGCAGAGAGAACCACGCAGTAATTTCTATTTACCCTCCATTGTCCCAGCAAAAAGGCAATTTTATTTAATTTTGAAGCCAAGATAATTAAAATCAGCTAGCTGCTGCATATATCAGTTTGGGCACTGCAGTATTAGTTGTTAATTAGTGGATGTGAAAGCTGCGGCTGCTCTGATTAGTAGTATTGTTGAAATGTTTTTCAGATGTATTCGAGGACCATGTCTCTCCAACCGTTGCAGCCCAGAATTTCCTTTACACTGCAGCCAAGAAGAGAAAGGAGGTGAGACACCACTTCCCCTGTGTTCAAGTAAAATTCAGTTCTGCAGCTATTCAGTTACAGTATCAGTGAATTGCAGCTTAAAGTTTCAAGTACCTTTCTAATGCTGGGAAAATAACACTGTTTGACTTGTGGGATCTGAAAAAGTTTACATGGCTTTAGGCTATATTATGAAAGTTAAGACACTCTAGACCTTATCGATCAGAAATTTTCACAATGGGGTGGATTTATTTCTGGGCCTCCAAGATTGAGTGTCGTATCAGGACCATAAATCACATCATTAACAGCATCCTCTATGATATTAATTACCAGCTTTAAATGTCTGTGGCGGGAATAATTTGTATTACTGTCATGAATTCATTTTATTTTCCAAATATTTTGATCGGCATTAAGTTCAAAGGGAAGCCTACGATTAATATGAATCTTGACACCACAGTGTCAGCCAAGGAGCTGGACTTAATACTGTAAACAGTCTATTTACTCAGCAAACAGAGTATTTAAAGAACTACAGCAAACTGAACTCTCAACCAAAACTACAGCAAAGTCTCCTGATAAAAGCCGGGTGATTTCTCCAGCAAAATGCAGTGAGTGGAGGATAGTAACCTACAAATTGAGTGCGTAAAATCAATCCCAGTCAGTTTACAGCAGTGCCGTCTCCGGGCATGATTGACGGGGGAATTCCCCCATCATCTCCATTCTGGCTGGAACTTGTGTCACTATATGCAGCCATTTAAAAAAAAACAATTGTATAATTTATCAATGCTCCAAGACCTTGCAACTTATAACCTGGTGATGCGCCTTGGAATGTTGCGCGAGAATTTGCTTTCTGTTCTAGGCCGTGCTGCCTGGAGAGGTACAGAGTAGAGACCCCGGTGCCTTCCCAGATAAAGGAGAGCCATTCCTGGACCATACTTTTCCTGTCACCTTGCAGTGGATTCAGAGTGGGAATGATGGAGGCCTGAAAGTGGGCCACCTGCTTGCTCTGCCACATTTGCTAGCTGTGAAGAAGGGGGAATAATCCCTCTGGGTAAGGGGAGAAGAGAAGGAGGGATTGTACCTTCTCAAACAAGTATCAAGCATTTGCATGGCTACTGATGTGAGAATCTTGTCCAATGCTCACAGATCAACTTTTAAGTTCTGCAACATAATCTAAAGTTAATATTTAATTCCCATTTTTCCCCCTCATAGACTAATGAAGATTCCCGTATAATTGAATTGAAATCCGAAAAAATTAACTTTTTAAAACTTATTTATGTAACACACTTCTTTGTAAAAACAATTATCCTATTCCGCTGTCTTGACACTTTGAACTGATTTGACTTCTGTAGGTTTTGCCGAAGATGGTGAGCTTTTGTTACCAGATTTTGACAAACCCAAGCGACGATCCTCGAAAGAAGGATGGAGCACTGCATGTACTTGGTTCTCTGGCGGATATTCTGCTGAAAGTAGGTTGATGAATAGATTTGGATGGAAATGTTTATACCAAGCTCTCCTTAATGGCTTATGCAGTATAAAGCTGAGCTGTAGTGCTCAGAAGCTCCTAGGTTTGAGGCCCAATCTGTGCTGAGTTAGCTGATCTCTGTCGGGGCAACAGTTGGGCTCCCAGAGTTAGTGAGGAGAAGAAAAATGCTGCAATTTGCAAGGCTATGGGGAAAGAGCTGGGGAGTGGGACTAATGGACTCTTTCAAAGAGCTGGCACAGACACTATGGGGCATTCTGTGATGTAAGATTCTGTGAATTTAGTGACATCTGCAAAGAGAGTATGTGTACATTTTGGGTGGGGATGGGACTGGCTGTTGACATCTCATAGAGAATAGCCTATTGACACTCGCTGTCATGGCCCCCTCAAGCCTGCTCCGCAATTCAATAAGATCATGGCTGATCTGATCATGGACTCAGCTCCCCATAACGCCTTATCCCCTTATTGTTTAAGAAACTGTCTATTTCTGTCTGAAATTTATTCAATGTCTCAGTTTCCACAACTCTGAGGCAGCGAATTCTTCAGATTTACAACCCTCAGAGAAGAAATTTCTCCTCATCTCTATTTTAAAATGGGCGGCCCCTTATTCTAAAATCATGCCCTCTAGTTCTAGTCTTCCCCCATCAGTGGAAATATCCTCTCTGCATCCATCTTGTCAAGCCCCCTCATAATCTTATATGTTTCGATAAGATCACCTCTCATTCTTCTGAACTCCAATGAGTAGCCCAACCTACTGAACCTTTCCTCATAAGTCAATCTCCTCATCCCTGGAATCAACCGAATGAACCTTCTCTGAACTGCCTCCAAAGCATCCTTTCATAAATATGGAAACCAAAACTGCTTGCAGTATTCCAGGTGTAGCCTCACCAATACCTTTATCTAGCTGTAGCAAGACTTCCCTGCTTTTATACTCCATCCCATTTGCAATAAAGGCCATGATACCATTGGCCTTCCTGATCACTTGCTGTACCTGCATACTATCCTTTTGTGTATCATGCGCAAGTACCCCCAGGTCCCACTGTACTGCGGCATTTGCAATCTTTCTCCATTTAAATAATAACTTCTCTTTGATTTTTTTCTGACAGAGTGCATGACCTCACACTTTCCAACATTATACTCAATCTGCCAAATTTTTGCCCACTCACTTAGCCTGTCTGTCCTTTTGCAGATTTTGTGTGTCCTCCTCACACACTGCTTTTCCTCCCATCTTTGTATCATCAGCAAACTTGGCTACGTTACACTCAGTCCCTCTTTCCAAGTCGTTAATATGGATTGTAAATATTTGGGGCACCCCACTAGTTACTGGTTGCCAACCAGAGAATGAACCATTTATCCTGACGCTCTGTTAATTAGTCAATCCTCTATCGATGCTAATATACCACCCCCAACCCTGTGAACTTTTATCTTGTGCAGTAACCTTTTATCTGGCACCTTGTCAAATGCCTTCTGGAAGTCCAAATACACCATATCGACTGGTTCCCCTTTTATCCACCGTGTTCGTTACATCCTCCAAGGACTCCAGCAAATTTGTCAAACAGGACTTCCCTTCATAAATCCATGCTGACTCTGTCTGACCGAATTTTGCTTATCCAAATGTCCTGCTACTGCTTTAATACTGGACTCCAACATTTTCCCAACCACAGATGTTAGGCTAACTGGTCTATAGTTTCCTGTCTTTTTTTTTTAAATAGGGGCATTATCGTATCAAGAAATACCAGGCACCTCCAGCACTTTGGTCAGTGTGCCTGACCCTTTGTAAGTTTATAAACCACCTTGTAACATGATTTTCTCTATCGTGGACCATCATTTGTATAGCTTATTTTGTTTAAAAAAATAAAACAACAGTTTTGGGCAAGGGTAAGAATAGGTAATATGGTGCTGCCAAATGTCAGTAGTCACTTGCAATGCAATAAAGACATCTAGAATTAGGAAAGGATACTGCATCGCTTAGTATGAATTCCACTTTCACATTCCCTGCAATTTTTGTATTTCAAAAATAATATTCGAGTGCTCAGCATCTTGCATTCCAGGTTGAGTATAGCACCGTTCAATACAAGGCAAAGTTCCCTGCACTCTGCCCAGCAATGCTTATGTCAGCCTCGATTTTAGAAGAGCGCCTGCTACTGCACGCATTTCCCACATTTGACATCCTGTTGCTCCTCTGATGGCAAGTCCAGTGTTGTATCGGAGTTACTTTTGTGGTGTGGGTTCATGCCCACCAGGATCTGGATCTGAAACTGACCCAGCTCATCTCGGGTAGAACCCTTCTAGCCAGTGGAGGGGACTTGCATCCCCTCAACTGAAGCCCAAGTCTGACCTGTGAGCTGCACAGGGGGGAAGGGCTATAGTGATAGGAGATTCAATCGTTGGGGGAGCAGATAGGCGCTTCTGCGGCAGCAAAAGTGACATCAGGATGGTGTGTTGCCTCCCTGATGCAAGGGTCAATGATGTCACTTAGTGACTGCAGGGCATTCTGGGGAGGGAAGGGGAACAGCCAGTGGTTGTGGTCCACATTGGTGCCAACGACAGAGGTAGAAAGAGGGGTGAGGTCCTGAAAGCTGAGTTTAGGGAGCTAGGACTAAGATTGAAAGCCAGGACCTCAAAGGTGGTAATCTCGGGATTACTACCAGTGCCACATACTAGTGAGGGTAGAAATAGGAAGGCTAGTCAGATAAATACGTGGCTGGGGCATTGGTGTAGGAGGGAGGGCTTTAGTTTCCTGAACAATTGGGACCGCTTCTGGGGTAGGTGGGACCTGTACAAGTCGGACAGGTTACACCTCAACAGAGAGGGGACCAATGTTCTCGCGGGTGGTTTTGATAGTGCGGTTGAGAGGGCTTTAAACTAGCTTGGGAGGGAGATGGGAACCCAGGAGAGGGCTCTGAGCTAGTTAGAGTGGGTGAGAGCTCAGATGAACAGAACTCCAAGAAAGAATTCAAAAGGCAGGAGGCAACAGAGCAGAGTGCACTGGGGTAAGTGTAAACCACAAGGTGACAGGAAGGGACAATATGTATGAATATAAAGGAGCTGCAGGAGGGGTCAAAACTAAAAATCATGGTTTAAAAACGAGTATTAAAACACTTTACCTAAACGCACACAGCATTCGAAACAAAGTAAATGAGTTGACGGCACAAATCATTACAAATGGGTATGATTTGGTGGCCATTACAGAAACGTGGCTGTAGGGTGGCCAAGACTGGGAATTAAACATACAGGGGTATCTGACAATTCAGAAAGATAGACAAGCAGGGAAAGGAGGTGGGGTAGCTCTGTTAATAAAATATGATATCAGGGCAACTGTGAGAGATGATATTGGCTCTAATGAACAAAATGTTGAATCATTGTGGGTGGAGATTAGAGATAGTAAGGGGAAAAAGTCACTGGTGGGCGTAGTTTATAGGCCCCCAAATAATAACTTCACGGTGGGGTGGACAATAATCAAGGGAATAATGGAGACATGTGAAAAAGGAAAGGCAGTAATCATGGGGGATTTTAACCTACATATCGATTGATCAAATCGCACGGAGTTGCCTTGAGGAGGAATTCATAGAATGCATACGGGATTGTTTCTTAGAACAGTATGTTACAGAACCTATAAGAGAGCAAGCTATCTTAGATCTGGTCCTGTGTAATGAGACAGGAATAATAAATGATGATCTAGTAAAAGATCCTCTCGGAATGAGTGATCACAGTATGGTTGAATTTGTATTACAGATTGAGGGTGAGGAAGTAGTGTCTCAAATGAGCGTACTATGCTTAAGCAAAGGGGACTACAGTGGGATGAGGGCAGAGTTGGCTAAAGTAGATTGGGAACACAGACTAAACGGTGGCACAATTGAACAGTGGAGGACTTTTAAGGAGCTCGTTCATAGTGCTCAACAAAAATATATTCCAGTGAAAAAGGGCGGTAAGAGAAGGGATAACCAGCCGTGGATAACCAAGGAAATAAAGGAGAGTATCAAATTAAAAACCAATGCGTATAAGGTGGCCAAGGTTAGTGGGAAACTAGAAGATTGGGAAAATTTTAAATGCCAGCAAAGAATGACTAAGAAAGCAATAAAGAAAGGAAAGATAGATTATGAAAGTAAACTTAAAAACAGATAGTAAAAGCTTTTACAGATATATAAAACAGAAAAGAGTGACTAAAGTAAATGTTGGTCCCTTAGAAGATGAGAAGGGGGATTTAATAATGGGAAATGTTGAAATGGCTGAGACCGTAAACAATTATTTTGCTTCGGTCTTCACAGTGGAAGACACAAAAACCATGCCAAAAATTGCTGGTCACGGGAATGTGGGAAGGGAGGACCTTGAGACAATCACCATCACTAGGGGGTAGTGCTGGACAGGCTAATGGGACTCAAGGTAGACAAGTCCCCTGGTCCTGATGAAATGCATCCCAGGGTATTAAAAGAGATGGCGGAAGTTATAGCAGATGCATTCGTTATAATCTACCAAAATTCTCTGGACTCTGGGGAGGTACCATCGGATTGGAAAGCAGCTAATGTAAAGCCTCTGTTTTTAAAAAAAAAAAAAAGGGGCATACAAAAGGCAGGTAACTATAGGCCGGTTAGTTTAACATCTGTCGTGGGGAAAATGCTTGAAGCTATCATTAAGGAAGAAATAGCGGGACATCCAGATAGGAATAGTGCCATCAAGCAGACGCAACATGGATTCATGAAGGGGAAAACATGTTTAACTAATTTACTGGAATTCTTTGAGGATATAACGAGCATGGTAGATAGAGGTGTACCGATGAATGTGGTGTATTTAGATTTCCAAAAGGCATTCGATAAGGTGCCACACAAAAGATTACTGCAGAAGATAAAGGTACGCTGAGTCAGAGGAAATGTATTAGCATGGATAGAGAATTGGCTAACTAACAGAAAGCAGAGAGTCGGGATAAATGGGTCCTTTTCAGGTTGGCAATCGGTGGTTAGTGGTGTGCCACAGGGATCGGTGCTGGGACAGCAACTATTTACAATATACATAGATGACCTGGAAGAGGGGACGGAGTGTAGTGTAACAAAATTTGCAGATGACACAAAGATTAGTGGGAAAGCGGGTTGTGTAGAGGCTGCAAAGAGATTTAGATGGGTTAAGCGAATGGGCTAAGGTTTGGCAGATGGAATACAATGTCGGAAAATGTGAGGTCATCCACCTTGGGGGGGGGGGGGGGGGGGGGAAAACAAAAAAAGGGAATATTATTTGAATGGGGAAAAATTACAATATGCTGCGGTGCAGAGGGACCTGGGGGTCCTTGTGCATGAATCCCAAAAAGTTAGTTTGCAGATGCAGCAGGTAATCAGGAAGGCGAATGGAATGTTGGCCTTCATTGCGAGAGGGATGGAGAACAAAAGCAGGGAGGTCTTGCTGCAACTGTACAGGGTATTGGTGAGGCCGCACCTGGAGTACTGCGTGCAGTTTTGGTCACCTTGCTTAAGGAAGGATATACTAGCTTTGGAGGGGGTACAGAGACGATTCACTCGGCTGATTCCGGAGATGAGGGGGTTACCTTATGATGATAGATTGAGTAGACTGGGTCTTTACTCGTTGGAGTTCAGAAGGATGAGGGGTGATCTTACAGAAACATTTAAAATAACGAAAGGGATAGACAAGATAGAGGCAGAGAGGTTGTTTCCACTGGTCGGGGAGACTAGAACTAGGGGGCACAGCCTCAAAATACGGGGGAGCCAATTTAAAACCGAGTTGAGAAGGAATTTCTTCTCCCAGAGGGTTGTGAATCTGTGGAATTCTCTGCCCAAGGAAGCAGTTGAGGCTAGCTCATTGAATGTATTCAAATCACAGCTAGATAGATTTTTAACCAATAAGGGAATTAAGGGTTACGGGGAGAGGGCGGGTAAGTGGAGCTGAGTCCACGGCCAGATCAGCCACGATCTTATTGAATGGCGGAGCAGGCTCGAGGGGCTAGATGGCCTACTCCTGTTCCTAATTCTTATGTTCTTATATTATGTAGGTCAATATCTCACCCTCTGAGCCAACCAATCCGAGTCTGTTAAATGTATTCTCACAGCTACCTCACATTATTGTGCTTTTTGTTTTTGTCTTTTCTGATCTGCTGTGAACTAAAGCTAAGTTTATGTTTATGCCAACAGAAAAACATGTACAAGGGCCAAATAGAGTTGATGCTTCAGAATTATTTATTTCCACTCTTTAACTCTGAACTGGGTTATCTCCGAGCCAGGGTAAGCTCACATGCCATGTGCATGATTTTGTGATGAGCAGCACATTAACTAAGATTGTTGTCCTCTTTCCTCCTTGCTCTATGTTTTCTTGGAAGTGCATTTGGAAATTATGTAATCTACACTTCTAAACGATAAACTTTGAGGAAAAAACAGTTAATATGGCCACACAATTCTGTAGAAAATGCAGCAATGTTTGTCAGCATCTGTAAAGAGTAAAGACAGGTTAACTTTTGAGGGTAAAACTGAATATCAAGAACATTTCAGTAAAGTTGGGGTGGGGCGGGGGGAAGGGAACTGGGGGAGAAACAGATACTCCAGTCAGAGAAGAGGTTAAAGGGTTGAATGTCCTGCAACCTGCTTGAAGTAGAAACTGATGATATGAAAAAGCTTTTTTTTTTTTACCCCACCGTTTTTTTCAACTTAACAACAACAACTTGCATTTATATAGTGCCTTTAACATAGTAAAAGTCCTAATGTGCTTCACAGAAGCGTTAACAAACAAAATTTGACACTGAGCCACTTGAGGAGATATTGGGACAAGTGACTAAAAGCTTGACTAATGGAGCGTCTTAAAGGAGGAGAGAAAGCAGATTGGTTTAGGGCGAGAATTTCAGAGCTTGGGGCTGAGACAGCTCAAGACAAAGCTGCCATGGTGAGGTGAAGGAAATCGAGGATGCATACGAGGGCAGAATTGGAGGAACTCTGAATTCAGTCAGGGTTGGAGAGGTTAATTCTAGAATTACATAGAATATACAGCACAGGAACAGGTCATTCAGCCCAACCAGTCCATGCTGGCAATGATGCCTCCTCTCATTCTATCAGCATAATCCTCTATTCCCTTCTCCCTCATATGCTTATCTAGCTTTCCCTTAAATGCATCAATACTATTCGTCTCAACTAATCCCTGTGATTGCAAGTTCCACATTCTCACCACTCTCTGGGTAAAGAAGTTTCTTCTGAATTCCCCATTTGACTTCATGGTGACCATCTTATATTGATGGCCTCTAGTTTTCCTCTTCTCCACAAGTGGAAACACTCTGTGTCTGCTTTATCAAAACCTTTCATAATTTTAAAGACCTCTATTAGGTCACCCCTCAGCCTTCTCTTTTCAAGAGAAAAAAGACCCAGCTTGTTCATCCTTTCCTAATGGTTCTAACCTTGCATTTCTAGTATCCTTGTAAATCTTTCATGCACCCCCTCCAGTACCTCTACCCTTATAATATGGTGATCAGAACTGCACACAGTACACCAAGTGTGTTCTAACCAAGGTTTGATACAAGTTTAACATAACTTCTCTACTTTTCAGTTCTATCCCTCCAGAAATAAATAGTTTATTTACTCTGCAAAACTGCTTATTTTTTCAGTTCTGCAGAAGGGTTTTATTTGAAGCGTTAACCTATTGTTCCTCTTTACAGGCACTGCCTGGTATCCTGCGTACTGTGAACGCGTTCTGTGTTCATTCCAGATTTCCAGCAGTTGTTTTAAATTCTCCTGTGCACAGTAATCTAGTGAACTAACTGGAGTGTTGGTAATCAGAACTCGTGAATTTTGTAGTTGCTTGTCTCTAGTTAAAGGAAGCTTCCGAATGTAACAGGTTATTTCTAACCAATTGAAAACTTTTGGGCAAAATTGCATTTAACTAAAGGTAAATTTAATGCCCTTCTCCCCCACCCCCATATACCCCACCCAGAAAGTGCTTAAAGTATACTTGGGGTAATTCCAGTCTGAAATTGTTTATATTTTCTTGTGAGCAAATCTAGTTCAAAATACTGTCTAATCAAACTTATTTTGCTGTTTCAATGTACTTGTTGTAAAGACTTGAGTAAATCTAACCTTCACACTTCTTTCTATCTGCTCCTAAAAGTAGGAGCAACAGTGCAGTTGATGGGATTTCTTTACAGTTGGGTTGCGGCTGGATATTAGAAAGTTAATTTGTCCTGGCAGAAATACAGAATAGATCTGATAGTTCCAAAAATGGTGTATGTACTTGTTAAGAATGTGTAGCAAAGTTGTAATTAGAATGTGTTTACGCTTTTGCCCAGAAATACTGAAAAGAAAAGAAATCTTCACAGACCATAACATAACTAATGAACTTTGGACCCCGCCCCGTCACTGGGTGCCTGGATACATGCGTCTAACAAATCAGTTTTTGGCTGGAGGTGCGGACATTAGACTTATTTTGACAGATGGGCGGATGTCCCATCCTTTCATATTCCAGAAAATTTAAAAGTCTTTTACATTGTGACTGATTTTATAGTAAAGACTATTAAATCGCTCTCACTCCCCATAACTGTCAGCACATTTCTTTGCGCTGCACTGCAGTCAATACTGGAAGTCAAGCTTTTGCCCGAGACTTGAATCTCAAGTATTTAATATTTGACAAACTGTTCCAAAAGTTTAATTAACTTGGGAAATCTTATTACAGCCTCAAACCTGAAGGCTTCTGATCAGGTGACTATTCTCTGCACTAGTCATAGGGCCACCAATAAGTGGGGAGGAGAGCACGGAGGTTGATAAAGCTGTCACTCTCCTGAAACCGAGTAATGCTCAGCAGTGAGATAAAAGCACCCAGGGGCACTAAAAAGCAGACACAATCTATTTTCCCTCCCTTGTGGGATCAATGTGATACAGTCTCTTAGGTTTTGTAATTAGAAACTGAGCAGCTGCAGATTGCAGTAGATGCTGTGCGCAGTAATGTTCTTTGATGCGGAAGACCATCATTTTAGAGGGCTAGGATTAAGTGCTGTTTCATCACAAGATATATTTTTTTAAGGAAGTAGCTATCTTATCGCAAAATGCCAAAAAATAAAACGTAATGTTATGTTCGCTATGGGCAAAAAGTCCCTAGATAGCAGTAAGTTTAGCATTCAAGTTAATTAAACCCTTGGAACAGTTTGTCAAATATTAAATACTTAGGATTCAAGTCTCGGGTAAAAGCTTGACTTCCAGTATTGTCTGTGACGATCCAACATAAAATTCTGAACCTTTTTTAAGGTGCATGTTGCTTCATTCACCTTTTGGGCACTGGGATGGAAAACTTGAGTTGAAAGCATTGGAAGACATTAGAAGAGTGTATAAGCATGTTCTTTCCTCCAATTTCCCCCTTTCCTATAGTGGCTCTTTGCATGCTGCTGAGTATTATTCTCTTTCAGGAGAGTGACATACCAGATATTCTTCCATGGTAATCTGCAGCCTTCTGCTCCCTGCCTCAAGTGACTATTCTTTTATGCGTGAGCCTAGCCGGTGCGGTTTGGCAAACTGTTCAACTTGGAGGCCATTACAGATGAGCCCCGACCAGTTCTTCACTCACAGCAGCAAATTGCATTTTCCATACACACAAATGGCAATCTGGGCTTCCCCCCCCCCCCCCAACCTGAGATGCTGAGGCCAATTGTAGCGCCTCACTCCATCTGAGGCCAGTGAGCTCAGCACAGACCAAGAATCAAATCTGGGACCCTCCCCATCTGCTACAGTTCAGCACCGCACCAGATGGCAGCATCCAGAGAGCATGCCAGATTGTATTCCAGTTTGGTTCTCTGTTTTATCATTGTAATATTATACAAGGTTATGCAATGTTGACATTTGTTAACACTATTCTGTAAATGCCTTTATTTACAATCTATGCCCCAATTATATTGACATCTGATTGTAATAGGAAAAGAAGAAACTTGTATTTATAGTACTGTGCTGGATTGTAACTTTCCATATTTAGTTTAATGCTGGAAATCCTGCCCCTTGATAAAGTTGTTAATATCTCTTGAGGTTTTCAAATGAAGCTTGGCCAGGAAATATTTTTACCTCCAATTTTGCCTGTTCCTCTGTTGAATGTGCTGGTACCTTGTGGCATGGAGCGTGAGCACCAGTTACCATCCTGCAACTTGCCTTAGTGGCCTTTCACTAGTATTGCAGGGGTTAGCAGGAAATCTGACCATGGAGGTTATCATGACCAAGCCTGATCTTGTCCTTGGATGCACCTCTTTGAGCAGAAGTTGCCGGATAGTGACCGGGACTCATTAATCGCTATCCATTTCTCCCTGCTGGGAGAGGTGTAGCTTGACTCCCTCTTTTCCCACTCCTCCCCTTCCCTACCCCAGAGGCACTGAAGTGAGCACTGCAGCAGTCACTCTCTCCGAAATCAGCACAAACTGGGAATCGAACCAGAGTGTTCTGGTCTGTGTGGCGCAGACCAATAGGACTTTGTAAAAAAATGTGCTGTCGTTGAGTGAAGTATCCTGAGGGCGCTCCTTTATAATTAAGTGCATTCATTTGTAATCGTCTGAAAAATCATTATATTTTTAATTAGTTTGCTCAGTTGTTTACTGAGAGATTTTATATCCTTCTTGCTATAGGCCCTCTTTGAACTTCCTTCAGTTAAATTATCCATTTATCACTTGCCATACTAAAATAAAAATCAGGCTGCCATATCATCTACAATCCATGCTGTTCCTTTTGATAAATGCTTCAAGTAAAGCGTAGGTGTAGTATTTAGGTAAACATTTTTAGTTTTCCAATAATTGTGCCTTGCTATGTAGGAATCTTTATTTGAAATTGGCCATTGTAAGCTGATCTTGGTATAACTCCATGACTTTTTGACTGCATCTGTCTTTGCATATACTTTCCATTTGTTAGATTAACCCATTTGTGCAAGCATTTTTTGGTCTTTTGCTGCTGATACAGGTACAGTAGCAAAAATTGTCTAACTAACTGAGGATGTTTAGTGTGTCATGCTTTTGAGCTGTCCTCTTTTAGAAGGAGCACACCAATATTAAATAGGGCCTTTGTGAAAAGGTGCAATACCAGGCACGATCATCTGATTTAATAGTCCGATAGCAACCATGCTCTTCCCCCAGCCTTGCACTCCAAACTCCAGTCAAAATCCCACCACACACTGCAGGTTGTTTGGTATGCTCTGTATTTTACAGTGCACCATCATAACATTAAAAGTCTCTCTCAAGATTTGCATCTGAGCTCTTATGGTGCACACCTTGATGTGATTCGGATTGGCCTGGTCTAAGATGCCATTTGAATACTTAAGAGTTCAAGTTTTCCAGTAGAAATCAGCTATCTTGCATTTTGGAAACTGGAAGAATATTTGAAAGGTCAGATTTGACTGATCTTCACTTTCTATTAAATGCAGCAAGTCATCTCTGTTGAAGTGAAGATGCATCACCAGCTGATCAGATCCGAAAAGAGTATTTCACCTTTCTCATCCTTGATATTGATTATCTGCATGTGAGGGGATTGATGTAACCCCATTTGTTATTCCCAGACTGCTTTGGAAGAGTGCATCCACTGTTATAAATTATTGAAATGTTTCAACTCCCGACTACCGAATCCTCCTTCAGTCACTTAGACTGACACACATGCAGTTGCCCAAAAATGGATAAAATATATTTGTGACGACCGCTTTTCTTTTCAAATACAGTATCATCGCTCTCCATTAAAGCTGATTATGTTTATTGCTTCTGACTTCATGTTTTTAGGCTTGTTGGGTTCTTCATTCATTTTGCAATCTGAAGTTCACCAATGATCTCAACTTAAGAAATGCAGTTGAGTTGACGAAGAAGAGTTTAATTGAAGATAAAGAAATGCCGGTCAAGGTAGAAGCTGCCATAGCTCTGCAGACGCTTATAAGTAACCAAGATCAAGGTGAGTCGAAGAGAGATCTTGCACTGGAACGCTGTGATCCTGCGTTTTGTTCGGGCTTGTTACCAGTGTATGTTGTCTGACACGGGTGATAATCCTGTCAGAACATAAGAAATAGGAGCAGGAGTAGGCCATCTGGCCCCTTCAGCCTGCTCTGCCATTTACTAAGATAATGGCTGATCTGATCATGGACTCAGCTCCACTTCCTTGCCCGTTCCCCATAACCCTTTATTCCCTTATCGCTCAAAAATCTGTCCTTCTCCGCCTTAAATATATTCAATGACCCAGCCTCCACAGCTCTCTGGGGCAGAGAATTCCACAGATTTACAACCCTCAGAGAAATAATTCCTCACCTCAGTTTTAAATAGGTGTCCCCTTATTCTGAGACTATGTCCCCTAGTTTTAGTTTCCCCTATGAGTGGAAATATCCTCTCTGCATCCAGCTTGTTGAGCCCCTTCATTATCTTCTTTATATTTCGATAAGATCATTCTTCTGAACTCCATTGAGTATAGGCCCAACCTACTCAATCTATCCTCATAAGTCAACCTCTTCATCTCCGGAATCAACCTAGTGAACTTTCTCTGAACAGCCTCCAATGCAAGTATATCCTTCCTTAAATGCGAAGACCAAAACTGTACGCAGGCTATTGACCAGATATTTGGATTTCATGTAAACCAGGTTATATTTTTATTTTCTTGTGGCTAAATAAAAATGATATTAGGAGTGTTCTTAAATGAGCTAATTTTTGTGCAGTCAAATGGAAATTATTGGCATCTTGGTTTGGTGTTATGACAGTTTTGCTTTACTACTGCACTAGCGCAGAAAAACTTTGATTGAAATGGTTGTGGGTCAGAGTAATGATATCGATTGCCGTTGCTGAAGTTTAAACGGTCACAGCATCTATTAGGCTATTTATATATCCGGTGCAGACTACTCGTGATTGGGCAGAGAGACGGTCACTACTGCTCTGGTTAGAACCAGCAGGCAGATAATAAAACATGGTTATGTTGTAACGGCTCTGCTCTTTTGCTATCCTCTCACTGTCCGCAGCAGTGAGGCTTTATGTTTCCTATGCTGCTGGGTCTGCCAAATTACAACCTACTGGCATAAAGAGCAACAGTGCTAACTGTTCTGACTCCTGGTGTCGTGCTGGCCATTCCATGTACTGATTAGGGGTCAGAGGGCAGAAGCTTACAGATAAGTACTGGACAGTAACGAGGCTGCTACCACTGAGTTATACTGGGGGAATTGGGCCAGTTTTCACTATACAGGTGCATCAGTGATAGCAACATAGGAGAGTGTGAGATCAGTTAGAGAGCTGAGTGGAAGTCTCAATATTACTGGTCCCCTTGAACCTGAATATTTCAATTCCACTGTGTTAGATCCAATAGCAACCTCAGAAAGCCTGCTTTACTCTGGACTCCCAATTGAAAATATTCCTGATCGATGGTATAGCTTGGCAGTCTATCGTCAGCTGGCTGCTGTTCATATGAGTAAGAATTGGAAACTTTCTTGCTCTTGACCAAAAACCCAAGCCAAAAGTCAGTAGTATTTTCTCCTTTCAGTGTATGTCTCTTGTGGGAGCATTGTGTAGGTTCTTAGCTGGGGTTGTTACTGGGGCGAAAAAATAAATGATTAACCAGGGAAAACTGTACCTTGCCCCACAAATCGTTCTTTCATTTTGTATAGCGCAGTGATAACTGAGGCTCGGGAGGATTACACAATTTAGATTACCTTAATGGGAGAGGTACCAGAGATGCAGATATTTGGGGCAAGGGAGGTTGAAGAGAAGAAACTAAGAAAACATTTTGCAGCTAATGCATTGATATTTGCTCCCCAGCTAAGGAATATATAAAGCCATTGGTTCGGCCAGTGATGCAAGAGCTGCTCCATGTTGTCCGAGAAACCGAAAATGATGATCTCACCAACGTCATTCAGAAGATGATTTGCGAATACAGTGAGGAGATGACCACCATTGCTGTTGACATGACGCAGCATTTAGTAAGTACTTGCCAGAGACCTGGATCTGTTGGTGATATGGGCAGTTCAGTGACTTGACCGGTTCACTGAATAATTCTCTCTTACGAAATGCACAGCAGTGTTCTACCTTGGCTCAGTGTCTGAAGGTTGTGGGTTCAAGTCTCACTGCAGAGACTTGAGCACATAATCTTGGCTGACACCCCCAGTGCAGTACTGAGGCAGTGCTGCACTCACAGGTGTTGTCTTTCGGAAGAGAGATAAAACTGAGGCCCCATCTGCCTTCTTGGGTGGATGTAAAAGATCCCATGATTTCAAAGAAAAGTGAGGAAGTTCTTCCCGGTGTCCTGGCCAACATTTATCTCTCGAGCAACATTACTAAAAAAACATTATCTGGTCATTATCGTAATAATGTTCATGGGAGCTTGCTATGTGCCAGATGGCTGCTGTGTTTCCTACATTACAATGACGTAGTCATTCAAGCGCTTTGGGATGTCCAGAGGTCGTGAAAGGCTCTAAACAATACAAGCCTGTTTTTTTTTCTTAGTGGTTATTTTAAATTGCATTGCATTGCATCTGTTGCTCGCAAGTGTCCCATATTCGATGAGTGAAATGCATGTAGAGCAGATAGTTGAGATCTTCGCCCATTCTTTCCCATTTCCTTTTTTCCTAGTAATTTTGAGTCACGTACCTTTTTTCTTTTCTCCAACCCTCCCCCTCCGAAATTAGTATGCACACACTACCCTGTTTTCTCTAGGCTTCGTTCCTATACCTTTAGACTATCTGTTAATGGTTGAAGAGCAAAATTGACCACTTCTAAGCTATAATAAAAAACGAAAATGTTGGAAATACTCAGCCGGTCAGGCAGCATCTGTGGAGAAACGGAGTTAACATTTCAGGTCAATGACCTTTCGTCAGCACTAGAAAATGTTAAATGTAGCAGGTTTTAAGCAAGTACAGAGGCAGGGAAAACGGGTGGGAGGGGGAGAGGAAAGAGCAAAAAGGAAGGTCTGTGATATAGGGTGAAAGACAGGAGAGATTAAATGACAAAAGGGATGATGGTAAAGAAACAAAAGATGAGATGTGTCCAGTGGAGGTGTAAATGGGAATAACTGAATCATCAGCAACGTAATGTCTGAAAAATGTGGGCAGTGGTCTGAAATTTTTGAACTCTATGTTGTGTCTGGAATGCTGTAAAGTGCCTCATTGAAAGATGAGGTGCTGCTCCTCGAGCTTACACTAAGCTTCACTGGAACAGTGTAAGAGGCCAACGCCAGGTCAGAGTGGAGTGAGATAGAGAATTAAAATGGCAAGCGACCAGAAGCTCAGTCACAGTTGCAGGCCTAACGGAGGTATTCCGCAAAGCGGTCACCCAATCTGCGTTTGGTGGTCTCAATGTGGAGGAGACCGCATCGTGAGCAGTGAATACAGTATACCAAATTGAAAAAAGTACAAATAAATAATTGTTTCACCCGGAAGGAGCGCTTTTGCCTCCTCCCTTCCCATCATCCAGAGCCCCAAATACTCCTTCCAGATGAATCAGCGATTTATTTGTACTTTCAATTTAGTACACTGTACTTGCTGCTCACTATGTGGTGGGCAACACGCGATACATGAGCTGTATGTGGTTCTTGCACCTTTCAACATAATTCATCGTATTGTGGCTCTCTGGACGGCTGCAGCAGTTGCACACAATGCAAAGCGTTTAGCAGGGAGTACTAATTAGTGTAAAGTGGGACCAGCACTTAGTGGGGAGCAGCCCCAGGGGTCTGCAGGGGAGCGGGCCTGGGGTGACAAGGGGGGTCAACAAAAATGTGATCTTTAGTTCCACTGAAGATATCAGTTTTAAAATGCATGAGGCTTTCGCACTGATTGCTGTGCTCCTGAATTTAAATGACTGGACCTCTGGAACAGACATCAGCAGCGACGCACTGTCGGTGTCGCCCTGCCAGTAACCCAGCTGTAACGTAAAACAGTCTGAAAACTTGTAACTCTTTGCTGGGTATTTTTCTTTTTTTTAAACTTGAGCTCTGAAAGATTGGCTGTCGCAGACCTATGGGTTAGATTATAGCTGAGATGTAGCGATTGAAACCCTGCAATGGCCAGCTAGATTTCTGTCATTGCTTGTGATGTCAATCTCCAGCAAGATGTCAGGTTAGCTTAGAGGTAGCACTTTTTAAAACCTTATTTAAATGTAGTGATATTGCAGCACTCCCATCCAGGCTTTTGGTCAATGTTCCCTTTAATTTTGGGGGGGGGTGGGGGGGGGCTGCGCGGCCCATTCAACGTACCGCGCCTGCGAGATTTTCCCATTTAAAAGCCAATGAGCCGGCTGCGCAGGAACTTGAGTGCTACGCAGCTTAAATGGAACAATGTTTTTGGTGCATTTAAAATTGCAACAACTATCATTTATATAACACTTTTAATGTTGTAAGACATCCCAAGGCATTTCTCAGAAATGTAATTGGACAAAATTTGACACCAGGCCAAAGAAGGAAATAGTTCAACAGGTAACCGAAAGCTAGTTAAAAGAGTTAGACTTTAATGAACGGCTTAAAGGAGGAGAGAGAAGTAGAGATTTACGGAGGGAATTCTAGTTCTTGAGGCCGAGATGGCTGATGGGACGGCCACCAGTAGTAGGGTGAAGGAAGTGAGGGATGCACAAGAGACCAGAGTTGGAGGAAAGCCAGGGTTTTCATGGGTTGTCAGGCTGGAGGAAGTTATAGAGATATGGAGGAGAGAGGTTATGGAGGGATTTGAAATTAGTAGGAGAAGTGAGGCTCTGCACATGCACAAAACTCCCTCAGCTGAGAGAATTTGAATTGGAGCCAGGTGATATCATAGTGGCACTGCCTGGCTGGAATCTATACTGAAGCATGATGCTTTGGATATTGTAATTTATGGAGAGCTGGAGTCATGATTAAAAGCAGCAAACTATGTTCAGACCAGGTGCTATCGTAAACTGAGAGTTTACACTGATTTCTTAAAGCTTCAAATTTTGCTACTACCTTTAGCACTCTCTCTTGCCTATCGTCACTAATTTTTATACATATAGCGCGTGCAGGATAAAGCATTCTGTCCGATCTTGTTGATGCCTGCATGTTTTCAAGCAACTTGGCAAGGGTCAGTGTGTAAATGTAAGTACAAGGCTTTTTTGTTTTCCTTCTCAGGCCATGACCTTCAGCAAAGTCCTCCAAAGTGATGCTTATGAAGAGATCGAGGACAAAACCGTGATGGCTATGGGCATCCTAAACACAATAGACACCATCTTGACTGTAGTGGAGGATCACAGGGAGGTCAGTGACTATTTTGTTTGGTTGAGAGCATACTCCTGAGATGATTAGCTTCATCACATTGGCCAAAGAACTTAAACGCACAACCCCAAACCACATATTCATTATCAGTCGTGATGTGTCTTCACAACAATAACCAGCCTGGTGCACACAGAGTCTGAAACGCTAGTTGAAAGGAGTCATGGGGCAAACCTGGATGTTTTGTCTTGTGTTCCTGTGATTCATATCAACCATTCAACCATGCTCTGTGGTGCTTCTGTAAGATGTGCCGGCAGCATCCTTCACTTCACACATAGCATCTCTCCTATGCTGCTTGCCGTATTTTGAAGAGAAATGGTTACACTGGTAACATTCTCCACCTCCTGCTACCTCAGGACAGGAACCAGTTGGCACCCAGGATGAGATCATGGATGGGGTGGGGGTTTGTTTGGATGGGACCGGACATTTCGCTAGGCAATCTGCAGTGGAGCGGGGGAGTAGTGGACAGTGGGAAAGTTAAGTGAGGTTTACCTACCTGGGGAGTGAATTGCATGATGTGTGCATCAGAAGAATGGGATGAGGCAGTTGGCATTGCTGCTTTGGTACATTTATTTGACCTCACAAAGGCCTTTGACGCTCTTAACTGCGAGGGACTATGGAGCGTCCTCCTCCATTTCGGCTGCCCTCAAACGTTTGTCGCTATCTTCCACGACGACATGCAAGCCGTGATCTTAACCAGCAGATCCACCACAGACCCAATCCACATCTGGACCGGGGTCAAGCAGGGCTGCGTCATCGTGCCAGCCCTCCTCTCTATCTTCCTCACTGCAATGCTCCATCTTGCTCAACAAGCTCCCCGCTGGTGTGGAACTAAACTATAGAACCAGAGGGAACCTGTTCAACCTTCATCGCCTCCAGGCTAGATCCAAGACCATCCCATCCTCTGTCGTCGAACTACAGTACGCGGACGACGCTTGCGCCTGCGCACATTCAGAGGCTGAACTCCAAGCCATCGTCAACATCTACACTAAACATCCGTAAGACAAAGGTCCTCCACCAATCTGACCCCGCCGCACAGCACCGCCATCAAAATCCACGGCGCGGCCTTGGACATCACGGACCACTTTCCATACCACGGGAGCCTACTATCAGCAAGGGCAGACATAGACAGCGAGGTCCAACACTGCCTCCAGTGCGCCAACGCAGCCTTCAATTGCCTGAGGAAGAAAGCGTTCGAAGATCAGGCCCTCAAATCAGGCACCAAGCTCATGGTCTATAGGGCTGTAGTGGTACCCACCCTCCTGTATGGCTGAGACATGGACCATATACAGTAGACACCTCAAATCGCTGGAGAAATATCACCAACGATGTCTCCGCAAGATCCTGCACATTCTCTGGGAGGATAGACGCACCAACGTCTGTTCTCGACCAGGGAAACATCCCCAGCATCGAAGCACTGACCACACTCTACTAGCTCCGTTGGACGGGCCACATTGTCCGCATGCCCGACACAAGACTCTCAAAGCAAGCACTCTGAACTCCTTCACGGCAAGCGAGCCCCAGGTGGACAGAGGAAACGCTTCAAGGACACCCTCAAAGCCTCCTTGATAAAGTGTAACATCCACACCGACACCTGGGAGTCCCTGGCCAAAGACTGCCCGAAGTGGAGGAAGAGCATCCGGGAGGGCGCTGAGCACCTCGAGTCTCGTCACCGAGAGCATGCAGAAGGAATGTGCGGCAAACCAGACTCCCCACCCACCCTTTCCTTCAACAACTGTCTGCCCCATTTGTGACAGAGATTGTAATTCCCGTATTGGACTGTACAGTCACCTGAGAACTCACTTTGAGTGGAAGCATGTCTTCCTCGATTTCGAGGGACTGCCTATGATGACTTGGTACATTCATTGGCTGCAGTGAAAATGGTGGAGAATGCTCTTGCATGGAGCAGATGGAACCCGTTGGCCAGCTTTTTGGGGATTGTGGGGTGAGGGATGATTGAGCCCTGAGCAGCGGCAAGGGAGGAGGTTAACAGAGTAGGAGGGGGAGACTGAGAGAGGCACGTAGTAGAAAAGGTGGGGAGAGAGAGAAATGAGGAAACTGAGGAGGGGAATTCTGGATATGAAAGGGTAATCTGGACAAGGAAAGAGAATTGTGGGGCGGTGGAGGAACAGTATCAGGCTTGATGTGGCAGTCAGATGTGTTTACAAGTACACACACAGGAGATAGATTTGAAGTTACAAGTGCAAACCTTACAGAAAGCTATGCATCATTAAAATAGAATCTATTTGGAAGGAAACAGTCCATGTCCACCAGCCTGATTGATTCCCAGAAGGGTGACGGTTAGGGTGCTCCTGGAGATCAAGACCGCGGCTTGCCTGGCGAACGAGTCCATGGTTAAACAGCGTCATTTCAAAGCCTGTTCTCCACAACAAACTAGTGACTGCTCCATGGCCAAATAAAAGCCATTTCAAAAACATTATCAGTCTGCCAGCCAGCCAGTCTTCAAGACAAAAGCACGATTGGGTTCACTGCAGGACTGTGAGTCCCTGCGGCAGATGTCTTTCAGTTTCCAGTTCCCTTTTGATATATTGACTCGTCTTTCGTGCCACATAGTGGGAGGATGTTCCGTCTCCTTCTCTGCTCTTTTCTCCCCGCCCCCCCCATCCAACAAGCTCCACTTACTTGGCACGATGAATTGCGTTTCCAGGGATGTGTCGGCCAGAATGTGACCCTGCTGGTGGTCCAGATCAGCCCATTTACTCTCCCTTTGTGTGACAGAAGCGTATGGCCCAGAACGACAAAATGGAGAGAGAAAAAAATCTAAAGGAAAAGCTTTTTTGTGTTTTATTGAGTGAAGAGCTTTGCTAGACCAAATGTTCTTTCCTCAAATCTTAACTTTTCTTCCAAATGAATGGGCATTGGGCAGTATTTATACAATCTTCACAGTTTCTTTCAACTCAATTTGTCTTGCTCTCAGTACTTGTTGCTCAATGTAAAATTAAATTGCTTGCTGTTTTGGTAATTTTTAAGATGTGCTGCAATTATGACATTGCAGGAGGTTCCTTCAGTGAATTAGTGCTGGGCGGTACAGCAGACTCCACAATTTGGGACTGCAACTCAGGAGCTGCACCCTCCAGTGGCAGAGGAGGCTTTGGTTCTTTATTTTAAAGAACCTATCCAAGGCCCCTAATTTTGAGATACTTGATCCCTATTTTTGCAGAATTGTGGCTTCAATTAGATATAAGGAAAGGTTAAACTTCTGGCCGCTATATTAAGTATATGGGACTTTCTGTTGCTAACTCATCTGGATCACTACCTGTTCACCCCAGAGTAACACTACACATCTTTTCCCTCCTCCATTTCCTCCCCATTCTCCAGATTACACAGCAGCTCGAGGGCATCTGCTTACAGGTCATTGGACTAGTACTTCAGAAACACGTAATAGGTACAGTCAAAAAAAACTCTGTTGTTTGACTTTTTAACCATTGAAAGCGCAATAAAGCCCTGGTAAAGTTGTGCAAATACTAGCATTTTGTAATTGTCAGCACACGAGCACCTCACAATATTTAAGGAAGAACTTGCATTTATATAGCGCGTTTCACAGCCGCCGGATGACCTAATGTGATTTACAGCCAATGGACTACTTTTTAAAGTATTGTCACTGTTGTAACGTAGAAAAAGACAACAGCCAAATTTATGCACAGCAAGGTCCCACAAACAGCACTGAGATAAATGATCAGATAATTTGCTTTTAGTTGATGTTGATTAAGAGATAAATATTGGTCAGGACACCAGGAGAACTCCACTGCACTTCTTCAAAATAGTGCCAAGCAGGGTCTCGGTTTAAGGACATGTTTATTTGTATTGCAAAAATAGCCAACAGGCTCCACCCCTTATTTCTGATTGGTTCCTTTGGAGGTTAAGCCACACCCTGAAGTTTCACAGGAACGTGTCACTGGATCCGGCCATCTCAAGGTCTCATTGACTTTGCAAATTGTAACTCGATCCACTTTGACTTCCTGAAACGACCGAGGACCAAGCTCCCCAAAAAACAGCAAGGGCCAGCGAAAGTGCCTTACCCCAGTCCAAGTATATGCCTCCCCCAGCCAAAGTGCCTTCCCACAGTCCAAGTATATGCCTCCCCCCAATCGATGGGGTATTGCGCACAGTTTGTGAACAGGTTTATTGGGTATGAAGTGAATACTGACAGTGCCATGACTTCTGCATATCATCTACTCCAACGATGGCCCTTGCCCTTGTAGGGGATTGGAAGAACGTGATCCGTCTTTCCTGAGTTCCCTCTCTTCCCCCTGCACAGGATCTCTCTTTCCTCCTCCCCCCCACCCCCACCACAGCCTCTCTCTCTCTCACTCTCTCTCCTTTCTTTCTATCTATCTATCTATCTATCTATCTATCTATCTATCTATCTATCTATCTCTCTCTCTCTCTCTCTCTCTCTCTCTCTCTCTCTCTCTCTCTCTCTCTCTCTCTCTCTCTCTCGCCCCCCCCAAGCCCCCCTCTCTTTTGCCTCTCTCTCTCTCTCTCTCTACCCCACCCCTTCCCCCGCCTCTTTCTTCCCTCCTCCCCCCCCCCTTCTCTCTCTCTCTCTCTCTCTCTCTCTCTCTCTCTCTCTCTCTCTCTCTCTCTCTCTCTCTCTCTCTCTCTCTCTCTCTCTCTCTCTCTCTCTCTCTCTCTCTCCTCCCCCCCCCCCCCCCCCCCCCCCAACCAAGTCCAGTGGGGAACTCCAGAAACAAGGGAATTATCTCAGGGTCGCTCGGTTGAGGGAATTCACGGCTCACAGGAGGCTTGTGGCCCAGTCGGAGGCCGGCAGCGAGGGGGAGAGGGTGCTTCTGGCACCATGTGATTGAAATGATTTGGCTGGGAAGTGGGGCGGGGCTTAAAAAGTGCAGTACGGACGGTAGGGTTGGACAGACTCTTGTCTGTCAAAAAAAGTGCAGTACATTGGGCGGGGCTTGTCACCTGTATCAAAAAAAAAGTGCAGTACAAATAGTTAGTCCCTCAGTTTAATGTCTCATCTGAAAGTGGGCACCTCCAACAATGCAGCGCTCCCTCAGTATTGCACTTAAGTGTTGGCCTAGATGATGTGCTAATGTGTCTGGAGTGAGGCACGAGTGCTACCACTGAGCCACGGCTGACGATATCAATATTGACTAATGGCCCAGAAATTGCGGTCGGAGGCTTCCTGCAGGCGGAAGCCTCTGACCAAAAATCTTTTTACAAAAGTACCTGGTGGTCCCAGAGAAATGTACACTTGTGATCCAAGGCCTCCAATCGCAGCCCAGCATATGGGCTTGCACATCCCAGGAACGTAAGCGCAACCTGGGATCACATGGGCCTGGACCACCAAAGAACATGGGGTATTCTTATAGATAATAATGGGAGCCCCATTTGTAAGAGCTCCCCTGACTATCAATGAGAATACCCCCCAAAACACAGAAGCACAACCACAATAACTTTTTTAAAAAGCACTTCACGTATTTAAAATTAATTGAAATTGAATTTAATTAAATGTTTTTGACAAAATTTGGATTTTTTAAAATGTTTTAATAGAGATAAAAATAAATTTACCTTAAAGGACAGGGTTTTTAATATAAAAAATTAGTGATAAAATTTAATTTTTCTGTCCTTTTTAAAACTCTTACGCTGGTAAAGTAGGCTATGTGCCTGCTGGTGTAAGAGTTTGAAGGGCATTCGCTGGGCAGGAGTTAGGCAAATAGCCAAATCTCTGCTGTGCGAACGTCCTGCTACTGGGGATGTGAGTGATCTGTCAAAAGAAATTTTTGACAGTTCGCAAATGCCGGTTCCCAGCGCATGCGCATTGTGCAGCCTCTTCGGATGCGTGCCCACATCATACGTACCCAGAGAGGCCGCAGTTTACAGCCGAATGTTGTCTCCGGTCATTCCTCAATAGTTTACGCTTACCTGATTATAGG
Source organism: Pristiophorus japonicus (assembly GCF_044704955.1). NCBI lineage: Eukaryota > Metazoa > Chordata > Chondrichthyes > Pristiophoridae > Pristiophorus > Pristiophorus japonicus. Next base: position 83,261,381 of record NC_091991.1, on the reverse strand, counting down.
GCTGCTTATGTATTTCTTTCCATTGTACTATACTGCTAGAATGAAATTGCCTGTAATCTCGCTGTGTTTTTATTCTGATGTTGAAATATTTTATCGGTAGTTCGATTAATACGTAATAATTCTTCTTCCTTTTGTATGAGGATTCTTAAACCATAATCTCTGCTTTCTTCCCGCTCCAGAATTCTATGAAGAGGTTCTATCCCTAGCATACAGCTTAACGTGCCAAGTAATCTCTCCTAATATGTGGCAACTTCTAGGTGTTCTATATGAAGTCCTTCAGCAAGACTGCTTTGAATATTTCACAGGTATTCCCAGTTAATCTTTTGCATGTACCTAAAAATGCAGGCAAATCTGCAGTCCCCCGGGCCCCCCCTTCCCCCCCCCCTCAAATGATCGCGGCGCTAGGGGTTCAGCGGGAGGGAAGCAGGTTAGCTTGGGGAACCGAGGGGAAAGCACTCCTGCTCCTCCTGACCCAGAAGTGGTGCTGGAAAGGCACTTGCCCGCTGGAATTGGCCTTTTCGCCTCCGGAGCACTGGTAAAGTTAACAACATGCATCCTCATTAACATATTTTGGCTAAGATCATGCGTAACTGACCTGACAGGGGAGTAACCATGACCAGAAAGTGGTTCTCCCTGGATCAGGAAAGTGGTTCTCCTATGCTTTTTGGAAATAGGAGGTGGGTGGGGTGGTTTGACCCATCCACCTCCATGGCACGAACCTGGTATTGCAATACTTCCAGGAACGGTGCTTGGGCTCTAGGCCTTTTGGCTAAGAGCATTGGCGCAGAGTGATCCTTGATGGGTGCAGGGTGACCTCTGGCGTTTATGATCTGACAGAATTGGAAAGATTGGCAACGAATATAAAAAAAAAATTAACATATTTAAATGATTCTCACTTTTGGCTAAGATCATGCGTAACTGACCTGACAGAGGAGTAACCATGACCAGAAAGTGCTTCTCCCTGGATCAGGAAGGTGGTTCTCCTATGCTTTTTGGAAATAGGAGGTGGGTGGGGGGCTTGACCCATCCACCTCCATGGCACGAACCTGGTATTGCAGTACTTCCAGGAACGGTGCTTTGGCTCTAGGCCTTTTGGCGAAGAGCAAAAACATTGGTGCAGAGTGATCCTTGAATGGGCCCAAGGTGACCTTTGGCGTAGTTGATCTGACAAGTTGATCTGACAAAGAATTGGAAAGATTGGCAACGAATAAAACATTTTTTTTAAAAATTAACATATTTAAATGACTGACCTGCCTCGGGGCGGAGGGGAAGGTTAGTCGCCCTCCAGTCCGTGGGGATGTTCGAGACGGATTGCAGTCAGGTTTCAGAGTTTTGAAATTTTAACACCCCTCCCCCAACCTCACCAACTACTTCCTCAGTACCCCCAGTTCTACCAAACCCCATCACATCAAACATTCCATCTTTTTACTTTAAAAGTAAAGCAAAAATACTGTGGATGCTGGAAATCTGAAATAAAGGGTTCTGATGATAGATCATTGACCTGATAAGTTAACTGATTTTTCTCATCAGATGTTGACTGACCTGAGTGTTTCCAGTCTTTTTTGTTTTTATTCCATCTTTTTACATGACGTTTTGTGGGTTCTGATGATAGATCATTGACCTGATAAGTTAACTGATTTTTCTCATCAGATGTTGACTGACCTGAGTGTTTCCAGTCTTTTTTGTTTTTATTCCATCTTTTTACATGACGTTTTGTCTTTAATCTTCAATCAGTGGATCCGATCCTCTCGAAGCTCCCATCTTTCTAGGAAGTACAAACCCAAGCCATCAAGTCTATCTTCTTACCTTGTTGACTCATTTAAAAGTAAATTCATATTTAAACTTGTAGATTTAACGTTCTTTTAAAAAGCTAGAATATGTGCATCACACTTTCTGCTGAGTCTTTTTGTGATTTGAGAAGTGAACTCTTCCTCTCCCCTACTCCAGCATCTTTTCAGACTGGAAGAGCGCACCACTTTCAGAACTGGGGTCTTCATTTTCAGAAAAACTGAGCTTTACAAGCAAATGGGCATTGTCTCCATTTTTGTAGACCCATTCCATGCCAATTGCACTGCTTAGCTGGAGTACTGAGCCTTTTATCAGCTATACCACTTCAGTGGCAATTTAGCAACAGTAGTAACAACAACTTGTATTTATATAGCGCCAGGAGTGTTATAAGACCAAAAAATTGATGTCGAGCCGAATAAGAAAAGCTTGGGTCAAAGAGGTAGGTTTTAAGGAGCATCTTAAAGTAGGAAAGGGAGTCACAGAGGGTTAGAGAGGGAGTTCCAGAGCTTGGGGCCTAGGCAGCTGAAGGCACGGCCACCAATGGTTGAGTGATTATAATCAGGGATGCTCAAGACGGCAGAATTATAGGAGCGCAAATATCTTGGGGCCGGAGGGCGCTGAAGGGGGCTAGGGAGGGGTGAGGCCATGGAGGAATTTGAAAACGAGGATGAGAATTTTGAAATCGTGTGTTGCTTAATCAGGAGCCAATATAGGTCAGCGAGCACAGGGGTGATGGGTGAATGGGGCGAGGTAGGATACGGGCAGCCAAGTTTTGACTAACCTCAAATTTACATAGGGTAGAATGTGGGAGGCCAGCCGGGAGTGCGTTGGAATAATCAAATCTAGAGATAACAAAGTCATGGATGAGGGTTTCAGCAGCAGATGAGCTGAGGCAGGAGCAGAGACAGGTGATGTTACGGAGGTGTAAATAGGCGGTCTTAGTGATGCCACGGATATATGGTCGGGAGCTCATTTCAGGGTCACACCTAGGTTGCGAACAGTCTGGTTCAGCCTTCGACCGATGCTCAGGAGCGGGATGGAGTCAGTGGCTAGGGAATGGAGTTTGTGGCGGGGACCAAAGACAATGGCTTCGGTCTTCCCAGTATTTAATTGGAGAACATTTCTGCTCATCCAGTACTGGATGTCAAACAAGCAGTGTGTCAATTTAAAGACCGTGGAAGGGTCGAGAGAAGGGGTGGTGAGGTAGAGCTGAGTGTCATCAGCGTACATGTGGAAACTGATGCCGGATCATGTCACCAAGGGGCAGCAAGTAGATGAGAAATAAGAGGGGCCCAAGGATAGATCCTTGGGGGACCCCAGAGGTAATGATGAGAGAGTGGGAAGAGAAGCCATTGCAGGAGATTTTCTGGCTACGATTAGATAAATGAGAATGGAACCATGCGAATGCAGTCCCACCTAGCTGGACGATGGTGGCAGCTTGACGAGGACATTATTACAGGTGCATTGTGATTGGCTGTTTTCTGTCAGACTGCTATCAAAATCAGCCACAGGAAAATTGCGCTCAGCCACTATTTGATTCGTGCCCATTCAAATTTGCAGCGGGTAGCTAACTTTTTTCTAAAGAGGACATTTTCAGAATATACTTTTGATTTCTATTATGAGAGGTTTTGAGCAGGCTTTGATTGTCACAGTAATGAAACATGGGATCTCAAACTGGTTGAAAATCAAGGTTGAAATATAGCCACGTGTTGTCAGTGAACTTCAATAAATTGCCTCATTTTTACAAATAAGTAGTCTGATAGACCAATCTCCCCACATAAAAAGGGAGCACACTTCACAAGTGACAAGGAAAGTGAAGAGCTGGGATTAGGATTATCTGGAGGATGATTGTGGTGTTCAGCTGCTAACCTGGACAGTCCTTTTAATCCACCGCTTGTAAAACATTGAGGTGAATCTGAGTTTAATTGCTCTTTGCTGAGGAAAATATGCAGTTCATCGGGTGCTTGAAAATATCCAGATGCAGAAGAAATTTTATGTTCAGAGAACTGAAGACTGCCAGCAACACTACAGTGCATAGATCAGTCATTGTATGTTATCGTGAGGAAAAAGTGTATGGTATGGCCATTGTGTAAAATGTTCATTATCATAAAACTGTTATTCCTTTTGTCTTTCAGATATGATGCCTCTTTTGCACAATTATGTGACCATAGACACAGGTGCATTTCTGTCTAATCCTAAAAATGTAGAGATCATTTACAACTTGTGTAAAAAGGTAAGTTATTAAAGTCAGGTGATATCTAAAAACATAGACCTTGCATTCATATTGCCCTTTTCACATCTTCAAGACCAAGTGCTTATCAGCCAATGAATTATTATTGAAGTCCAGTCACTGTTCTAATGTAAGAATAGACAACAGCCATTTTGCGCACAACAAGGTCACACAAACAGCAATGACTATTTAATCTGCTTTGGTGGTATTGGTTAAGGGATACATGTTGGTCAGTAACCGGGAGAGCTTCTCTGCTCTTTGAATAGTGCCATGGGATCTTTTACGTCCACCTGAACATGAGGCCTTGGTTTAACGCCTCATCTGAAAGATGGCACCTCCAACAATGTAGCACTTTCTAATTCCTATTAAGAATTCACAAGAAGCCAGAATTAGAGGAATGGGGGTGGGGTTATAAAGAAATGGGAAGGGATACAAACACGAGGATGCTGAGCTGGAATTTGGAGGATGGGAGGCCAGGCAGCAGTGTAGATTGTGCTTAAATTCTAGAGGGGGAGTGGGGCTTGAACCCATAACCTTCTGAATCAGAGGCAAGGGTGCTGCCAATTAGCTATGGGGAGGTCTGTGTGTTTGCAAATACTGTGTTTAAATGAGGTCTTTGGTGAATTTTGAGCTCCTGAGGAATGCTGATGTTGGGAAATGAAGCATAATTCCATTTTGTGAATCCATTGACTAAATCGGACCTTTCCAGTTGGGCACAGCTTGGGTTAAATGTACTTTTTATTCCACTTCAAAATGTGTTTCATTCCCAGTCTCTGAAAAGTACAATCAACACCGTCGGTGACCTTTGCATTTTTCAGATGATCTGCAGTGCCCCCTGGATTAGGGCGCCTATTTGCAATCCCAGCAACCCCTGCCAGAAATGCTAATTTATGCACATGAGGTGGGCATGGACTGTTTCTCTCACAGTGGAATAGCCAGCCAGCACTCGCTGTCGAGGCTTACATGTAAGGATATGGGGATAGGGAACCATTGCATGTGGAACTGAACAAAAAGTCAATGACTTCTAGAGAGGAGGGAGAATTGGAAAGGGGGTTTTAAAAAAAAAAGTGTGTTTACCCCCCCCCCCCCCCCTTTTTCTTCTCTTCAATTCTGTAATCCACCCAGATTGTTTTTTTTTGCCAATTTTCTATTTCTCCCACTCCTACTCATAAGTTCAAACTACTTTTTAAAAAATGTCCCACGTCATAATAAAAATGTCTTCACCGCTGACCTAGTGAGAAACAATTCCCTCTGATGCTTCCATCACTGGCTAATTGTGGTACTGGAAAACCGTTGCAGAAGAGCGCTGCAGTTTTCAGTCTGTAAGCGCTAAATATCAAGGGTTGTAGAATTAACCAGTTCACAGAAGGTCTCTCACACTTCACCTTGTATCGTCACTGCCTACAGTCACGTGTCTCTAATAGGTTTAAAAGAAAGCTACTTAGTGTGCTTATGTAGCTGTTACCAGTTGAATCTCTGCTCCTTTATTCAGCAAGCCTGTAACTGGGCGATGTGTTCTCAGGTCCTGACAGGGGATGCAGGAGAAGATGCTGAGTGCCATGCTGCAAAGCTGCTCGAGGTGATCATCCTTCAGTGTCAAGGCAAGGGCATAGACCAGGTAACGCGATGGATCCAGGCGCATGTACCTCGGGATAATATCTCGAACTTCGATTTCCACAGCAAAGGCAGGGAGGTCACATTGTGACTGGCCAGCCAGAACATCGTATTGCAGAGGCTTGATCAACTGTTTCTGGCTGTAATCGAACCTCCCATAAATTATAGAGATGATTAATTAAGCCATGGGTTTACTCAGCACACGGTCAGCATATTTATGTGTAACATGCTGAACGGGCAGTTCACCAGGAAGTGTTGGATTAGTTTGTTCAGCAGAATTTTGTGGCTAATATGTAGAATCTCCAGCCCCGACCAACTGAGTGACCAATGAACCATTTTAGTTTTTGTTTTAATTATTGTAATTTTAGCAGTTCATTTGTATCCTCATACCCAAAATAATCCCCTTCTTGCAGCGGAATATCTGAGGACCTCTGTTTTGTACAGTGTCGGATCCAGCTGTCGTAATGTATTTACAAATGTCCTGACTCCTGTATTATGTGCTTAGATTGACGGTAACACAATAGGTCCTGCCTGCTGGCTTGTATCAAGCTTAACCTATTTTCTCTTGTAAATGTAGGATCCAGTGCTGTGTGAAACCACCATTAGCTTGTTAACTGCATCAGATTCGAGGCTAGGTTTTGGATTTGGTGTGAGTTAACAACCTAATTGTAGCTTTTGGCTGTGATTCTGTGTTCTACATATCCTGCGCTGTTATCCTGTTTATCATTGTGTTCTGCAAAATTGTTGTGCCTTTGAATAGTTGCAGGGCCTGTTTAGAAGACTTGTGACTCCACCAGGATATGCAGATGGGATTTGAGTCATGTCATTTATGTGGTCAAAGTCTTCACTTTTATTCCTCAGTTTGTAGGCTCAAATCTTGCAACTTTTTCCTTGTGACATTCCATAAACTGTGGCGCATTGATCTGTAACTTTTATGTCAGCCGATCAGTTGGAATATAGTTTGCACCAATGCTCAAGTCTCACCTGTGTCCGCGGTCATTCGCTATTGAAATGAGGCCCCATTTATGCACTGAAATAATAATTCACTTAATTCCTGAGAGTATTTTTTTTAAACTTACTTTGTCTGTTGAGTCTCATTGGACTACACACTATCCCCGACATAGTTGAGAGTCTTGCTGCTGAATGGTACATGTCATTAACCTGGGCAAGTGCCCTCTAATCTCTGTGACAAGCACTGCTGGGATCAGTAACTGCAAGCAGATGGTTTCAGATATGAACTACTCTGTAATGCTGCACTGTTTACCTTGTCATTTATCTTTCACTCTTTACTTCTATGTTGGCACCGGGGCAATTACTTGAGTGCCTGCAGCCCTCTGGTACCTGACCCAAGTCATGTGCAAGGCCAGTGTCCGCAGAGTGTCTGACTGCGAAAGGAATTACAGCTGAACCCAATCCTCCTCCAACATGACATCCCCACACATTTTCCAGCAGGAGTGGAGACTGATGGTGCCTGCACTGAACTGGTCAAGAGCTCTCTCAGCAGTCCAAGGATTGAATTGGAGACCTTTATGGTCTGTATTAAGTGTCACACCATTTACCCGCTGAACCATCCTTGTATTGGGAGCTCAGCATTTGGTTGACTCACAGGCAGAGTTGCGATCCACTACCATGTATCATTCTGTTTTTTCAGTGTATACTTTATCGTCCTCCCTGTGCTCGGTTATGATCTGTTCTGATAGACGTGTAGTAACCGATATAAAAACAGAAAATGCTGGAAATCTCAGCAGGTCAGAACGAAAAGTCATCGACCCGAAACGTTTACTCTGTTTCTCGCCACAGATGCTGCCTGACCCGCTGAGATTTCCAGCATTTTCTGTTTTTATTCCAGATTCCAGCATCCGCAGTATTTTGCTTTTGTGTTGATGTACTAACCGGTGCTGGCTTGCTATGCACTACAGCTTCCCTTAAGGTTGCTACATGCTTAGTTTTTTAAAGCCTCTATTTCTTGGATTTAACGGCAATAATGTAAAATTTACTCTCTTTTTTAAAAAAAAAATGAGATGGTTTTTAACTGCTCAGAAATGTGTTTTTCCCCTCAAGAAAATGTTCCCAGTGATGATTTACAATACAATATTCTTTGTCACAGTGCGCATATCAACACACATGGCACATGTCTAGCATTCGCAGTGTGCACTATAATAAATTACACTTTCAGTCTGATTATGTAACATTGAATGAAAATATTCAATGGAGTCCTCGAGGGAGTCATAGAATCGTACAGCATAGGAGGAGGCCATTGGGCTTGTCGGCTGCTCTTTGAAAGAGCGATCCAATTAGTACCACTTTTCCCATGGCCCTATAGATTTTTCCTTTTTTTTCCAAGTATATATCCAGTTCCCTTTTGAAAGTCACAATTGAATTAACCCTTTCAGGTAGTCAACAAGATTAAATGCAGGAACAGCATAAGGATTTACAAAGAAATGTGTTTTTTGTTGCTGCTGCTATTAAAAATTAAAACAGAAATGCATGATTTATTTTTGGACTTAACAGCTTTTAAAGAACAGTTATTATTGTAAAGTTTACTTTGAGCTTTTTCTAGCAACCGTTTTCATTTATTTTTAGCTATTTTATTTTTTAATTCTTCCCATTCCTCCCCCTAACCCCCTCATTTCCCCCCCCCCCCCCCCCCCCTAGCAGTGTTCTGCCCTCCTGTCCCTTGTGTCCTGACATTTGCTGGGAGAGTTGGTGGTGGTGGTGTTCTACAGACACGAATTGACCTAAGGTACATTGCTCAAGTGGCTGTTCTTCATATATTAACCCAGACAACAAGCGTTGGTGTGCTATTCAACCACAACGAGTATCGCAGCCAAGTCGTGATCACCATTCAGTGAACCCTGTTGAAAAGTGTGTATGGATATTGGCTGAGGACATGATTGTGCTGGGTGAGAAGCAGTTGAATAGCCTGCCAGCACTCTGTCTAAGCTCACGTGTAAAGGGCACAAGTTACTGGACAGTCCATGCAGGACAGAAGGGGAAGAAATTGTTTTTTTTTTTTTTTAAATTTAAGCAGCTAAAGTACAGCCTGAAAATTCTAACGATTTTTCTCTCCATCTCATTAGTGTATTCCATTGTTTGTTGAAGCTGTCCTGGAACGATTAACGCGTGGAGTTAAAACAAGTGAACTGCGGACCATGTGTCTTCAGGTGGCCATTGCGGCCCTTTACTACAGTCCCATGCTGCTTGTGAATACCTTGGAAAACATTCGTTTTTCACACAGTGCAGAGTCAATCACAGCGCAGTTTATTAATCAGTGGATGAATGACACAGATTGTTTTCTTGGGTAAGTTCCTCCATTACAACAGTGACTACACTCCAAAAGTATTTCACTCGCTGTAAAGTGCTTTGAGATGTCTGAAAGGCGCTATATAGATCCAAGTCTTTTAAGTGAGACCTTGGGTTATATACCAGATGAATGTGCTTCATCGGTGTAGCACAGGTAGGTAAAGACATGAAAAAGGTCAACAATGTTTTGGGTTTTGTAAATAGTGGCATAGAATACAAGAGTAGTTACACAAAAACCTTGGTTAGCCCATTGTTAGAGCACAGAGTTACTGCAGTTTTCGGCACTCGTTATAGAAAAGATCCTGCTGGTAATGTGTGTGGATGTCGTGTTAGAGGAGAATTGGATTTAGCTGTAATCCCTAAGTTGTTTATAGATTGTGTACTGTGCAGATTCACCAGGATTATTGTTGTGGTATGGAAATGGTTGCTATGAGGAAAGACTCTAGATACTGATACTATTTTCACTGAAGCAGAGACGGCTAAGAGATGATTTAGTACAGGTTTTAAAATAAAGAAGAGTTTTGCTAGGGTAAATAGAGAAAGACTATTTCCTTTGGTTATGGAGTCTGTGGGAGCTTGGACATTGGGTCAGGGGGCTCCCACCGACTCCCCTGGGCTCCTGGTCAGGGGGCTCCCACCGACTCCCCTGGGCTCCTGGTCAGGGGGCTCCCGCCGATCCCCTGGGCTCCTGGTCAGGGGGCTCCCGCCGATCCCCTGGGCTCCTGGTCAGGGGGCTCCCGCCGATCCCTTGGGCTCCTGGTCAGGGGGCTCCCGCCGATCCCCTGGGCTCCTGGTCAGGGGGCTCCCGCCGATCCCCTGGGCTCCCGGTCAGGGGGCTCCCGCCGATCCCCTGGGCTCCCGGTCAGGGGGCTCCCGCCGATCCCCTGGGCTCCCGGTCAGGGGGCTCCCGCCGATCCCCTGGGCTCCCGGTCAGGGGGCTCCCGCCGATCCCCTGGGCTCCTGGTCAGGGGGCTCCCGCCGATCCTCTGGGCTCCTGGTCAGGGGGCTCCCGCCGATCCCCCGGTCATGGGGCTCCCGCCGATCCCCTGGGCTCCTGGTCATGGGGCTCACGCCGATCTCCTGGTCATGGGGCTCACGCCGATCCCCTGGGCTCCTGGTCAGGGGGCTCCCGCCGATCCTCTGGGCTCCCGGTCATGGGGCTCCCGCCGATCCCCCGGTCATGGGGCTCCCGCCGATCCCCCGGTCATGGGGCTCCCGCCGATCCCCCGGTCATGGGGCTCCCGCCGATCCCCCGGGGCTTTGGGTCAGGGGACCATTGGTAGTCAGGACAGCTAGCCTGTTTTCTGAGTGTCCCATTTTTGAAATGGGTTACTGCGAGTTTGCACGTGCTGGGAATTTGACTAGATAATCTAAATACGCCAATCAAAAGCAAAAGGCAGAACCACATGCTGGCTTTTTTTTAGCCAGAAATGTAGCAAGCCCAACAAGGGAGGGGGTGGTTCTGGACTTAGTTTTAGGGAATGAAGCTGGACAGGTGGAAGGGAGAGCATTTTGGTGCTAGTGATCATAATTCAGTTAGATTTAGGGTAGTTATGGAAAAGGACAAAGATGGACCAGCAATAAAAGTTCTCGAATTGAAGGAAAGCCAATTTTACCAATCTGAGATTTAATTTAGCCAAAGTGGACTGGAAACAGCTACTTGAAGATAAATCGATGTCCGAGCAGTGGAAGGCATTCAAGGAGGAGTTCCCTTAAAGAAGAAGGGTGGAACTAACAAATCGAGAGCCGCCTGGATGTCAAGGGGCATACAGGGTAGGGTAAAGAAAAAAAGCGAGGCTTATGATGGATACCGAGGGTTCAATACTGCAGAAAACCTGGCAGAGTATAGGAAGTGCAGGGGTGAAATTAAAAAGGAAATTAGGAAAGCAGAGAGAGAGCATGAAAACATTTTGGGAAGTAAAATCAAGGAACACCCAAAGATGTTTTATAAATACATCAAGAGCAAGAGGATAACTAAAGAAAGAATAGGGCCAATTAGGGACCATAAAGGTAATCTGTGTGGAGACGGAAGAAGTGGATATAGTTTTTAATGAATATTTTGCATCTGTTTTCACAAAAGAGAGGGGCGATGCAGATATTGCAATCAGCGAGGTGGAGTGTGAAATATTAGATGAAATAACCACAGTGACAGAGGAAGTATTAAGGGATTTAGCAGCTTTGAAAGTGGATAAATACCCAGGCCTGGATGAAATGTATCCCTAGCTGTTTAAAAAAAGCAAAAGAGGAAATAGCAGAAGCTCTGACCATCATTTTCCAATCCTCTCTGACTACAGGTGTGGTACTGGATGACTGCTAATGTTGTACCTTTGTTTAAAAAAGGAGAAAGGGATAGACCGAATAATTACAGGCCAGTCAGCCTAACCTCTGGTGGGAAATTATTGGAGAAAATTCTGAAAACAGGATAAATCTTCATTTCGAAAGACTCTGATTAATCAAGGACTTGTTAAGGGAAGGTCATAGAAACATAGAAAATAGGTGCAAGAGCAGGCCCTTCGAGCCTACACCGCCATTCAATATCATCATGGCTGATCATTCAACCTCAGTACCCCACCCCAACTTCTCTCCATACCCCCCCTGATTCCTTTAGCCGTAAGGGCCACATCTAACTCTCTTGAATATGTCCAACGAACTGAACTCAACAACTTTCTATGGCAGAGAATTCCACAGGTCACACCTCTCTGGGTGAAAAAGTTTCTCCTCATCTTAGTCCTATATGGCTTACTCCTTATCCTGTAAGGGGAGCTTGGGGTGTGGGTTCAAATCCACACTCCCCTGAGGTTCTATACGTGCGATTTATGAGGATGGGTGAGTAATGAGGCACCAGACACAGTGGGTAAGAGTACAAAATGGCTAATGTTGCTTATTTAGAATAGTAAACACCAAGATAGAGGGCATAGGAAGAGGTCATAAATAGTAGTAATGGCACAATCTCGCAACAGGGAAGGGGAAAATAAGAGGTTAAAACATTCCACTCACACACACAACCACACCTCCCACTTCCACCCTTCTTACCAATTCCTATCCTAAATTGAGTCTGAGGGGGTTTGGGCTATACTCACAATCCTATCGACTCCGGAGTTCTGGGGGCACTTATTTCAGCTCGGGGTCCCCCTGGGGTGGGTTTTACGTTGTTGGTCAGTTCGGTTTTCCTCCTCGATGTTGCGTCGGTTTCTTCTCTTTGCCTTTCGGTTGGCTCCTAAGCAAAAAGCTGCTGGAGTTAAGCACATCTTCCCCAGAGCGAGGGCCCTGTGAAAAACTAACTCAACTCCCACAAGCTGACTCCCCCTGCTCCAAAAGCTGACTCTCACTCCTTCCCCCTCTGCTGGTTCTGTAGGTCCTATATTTGTATCCAATTTAGTTCTGGCCTTTTCGCGCTCAAACTCAGCTGGTGGTCCATTGTGTAAGTTTGGGCGGGGAGATGGCTTGAATATTTAATCAGAAGATGTCACAGGTACAGGTAGGTGTGAGGACAGTGGTATTGTTTCAGTGCACATTGGTGCCTCAAAGTCTGATGGTCCATTGTAACAGTCCTGGGAGTCAATCGGTTCAGGCCTCCCCTTTGATGGGCCATTAGGTAGATGATGGTCCACATTCATTAGGGGTGAGTCATATTTTCAAACTGGGCCGGGTAGTCCCCATTGGTTGAGGATTTCACTGCTTCAGGCCCAACTCGATCCCTGATTGGCCTGCCAGAATGCACTTTTCCCCCATTGGCCAGTGCCTCTGTCTCACTTGTGAGCCAGACTCCACACTGTCTGTATCCGCCCACACGTTTCCCAGCCTGCCTGGTCTGAGGATTTTACTTGGCCAAAAAATGCTCATTTAAAAATGTATAAGACAATCCGATGGAAGTTTTCTTGTCCTTGGGGTGTTCCAATAAAATGCGGCTGTGGATTTTCGAACCTTACAATCCTTAGACTGTGTCTCCTGGTTCTGGACTCCCCCAACATCAGGAACATTCTTCCTGTATCTAACTTGTCCAGTCCCATCAGAATTTTGTGAGAGATCCCCTCTCATTCTTCTAAATTCCAGTGAGTATAAGCCTAGCCGATCCAGTCTTTCCTCATATGTCAGTCCTGCCATCCCGGGAATCAGTCTGGTGAACCTTCGCTGCACTCCCTCAGTAGCACGAATGTCCTTCCTCAGATTAGGAGATCAAAACTGCACACAATACTCAAGGTGTGGTCTCACCAAGGCCCTGTACAACTGCAGCAAGACCTCACTGCTCCTATACTCAAATCCTCTCGCTATGAAGGCCAGCATACCATTTGCTTTCTTTACTGCCTGCTGTACCTGCATGCCTACCTTCAATTACTGATGTACCATGACACCCAGGTCTCGTTGCACCTCCCTTTTTACTAATCTGTCACCATTCAGATAATCTGCCTTCCTGTTTTTGCCACCAAAGTGGATAATCTCTCATTTATCCACATTATACTGCATCTGCCATGCATTTGCCCATTCACCAAACCTGTCCAAGTTCCTCTGCAGCCTCTTAGCATGTCTGACTATCTTGATTGAATTTTTTGAGGTCACAAGGAGAGTCGATGAGGGTAGTGCGTTTGATCTAGTGCATATGGATTTTAACGAGGCTTTTGAGAAGGTCCCACCTGGCAGACTGATCACGAAAGTAAAAGCCCATGGGATCCAAGGCAGAGTGATAAATTGGATCCAAAATTGGCTCAGTGGCAGGAAGCAAAAGATAATGGTTGATGGGTGCTTTTGTGACTGGAAGGCTGTTTCCAGTGGGGTTCCGCAGGGCTCAGTACTAGGTCCCTTGCTTTTTGTGGTATATATCAATGATTTAGACTTCAATTAGCGAATATGATTAAGAAATTTGCAGATGATACAAAAATTGGCTGTGGGGTTAATCATGAAGAAGAAAGCTATGACTGCAGGAAGATATCAATGAATTGGGCAGAACAGTGGCAAATGGAATTCAATCCGGAGAAGTAAGAGGTAATGTATTGGGGAGGGCTAACAAGGCAAGGGAATACACATTAAATGGTAGGACACTGAGAAGTATAGAGGAACAAAGGGACCTTGGAGTGCATGTTCACATGTCTCCGAAGGTAGCAGGCCAGGTAGATATATGGAGGTTAAAGGAAGGCATACAGAATACTTGCCTTTATTAGTTGTGGCATAGAATACAAGAGCAGGGCGGTTATGCTTGAACTGTATAAAACACTAGTTAGGCCACAGCTAGAGTACTGTGTGTAGTTCTGGTCACCGCATTACAGGAAAGATGTGATTGCACTCGAGAGGGTACAGAGATTTATGAGGATGTTGCCTTGACTGGAGAATTTTAGCTATGAGGAAAGATTGGATAGGCTGGGTTTGTTTTCTTTGGAACAGAGGAGGCTGAAGGGAGACCTTTATTGAGGTGTGTAAAATTGAGGGACCTAGATAGAGTGGATAGGAAGAATCTATTTTCCTTAGCGGCGGGGGGGTCAACAACCAAGGGGCATAAATTTAAAGTAATTGATAGGAGGTTTAGCAGGGATTTGAGGAGAAATGTTTCCACCCAGAGGGTGTTGGGGCTCTGGAACTCACTGCCTGAAAGGGTGGTAGAGGCAGAAACCCTCTCCGCATTTAAAAAGTACTTGGATATGCATTTGAAGTGCCGTAACCTACAGGGCTACGGACCAAGAGCTGGAATGTCGGATTAGGCTGGAGAGCTCTTGGTCAGCCGGCATGGCTATGATGGGCTGGAATGGCCTCCTTCCGTGCTGTAAATTTCAATGATTCTATGGGGTGTCTCGATTATCTATTTGGCAGAGATCTGTGGTCCACTTTAATGGAAGGATATGGGAAAAATTAAATATATTGCAGCAAAATTAGTATCAGCATGGAAATGTTACCTTGAATTTACAATATTTTATCATTTGTTTTGTCCCTGTTGTGAACTGTAAACCTTGGTAATTGCAGTCATAGTGATAACGTCAACAAGAAAGATGATCAAATGTTTGACTGATTATACCATTAGAGAATTCATCATTGCTTGCTTCACCTATTTTCATTATTTTTAAATGTTTTAAAAGAAAATGATTCAATTGAGCCGAAGATTATCTGATTCCACTGGATTTGGTCATTGTTCTGACTGCACTTTAATGCCTCGGTTATAATTACTCTACTTTTATTGACAGGCTTCATGATCGGAAGGTCTGTATCATTGGTTTGAGCACACTAATGGAAATGCAAAACAGACCAGAAGCTGTGGATGCCGTGGCCGCACAGATTCTGCCTTCGTTGCTGCTCCTCTTCCTTGGCCTGAAGCGAGCGTATGCAAGCAGAGCTCCCAATGACCAGAACGAGAACGGAGAAGAGGAAAACGAGGACGTTGAAGAAAATGGTACCTTTTTTTTGTTATGCATTTACTTTTCTAATGACCATGAACTCTTCCGTGATTGTGTGTATAGTTTGTCAAATTTCTTCACCAGTTTTCTTTGCTCCCCACCTCGAGGAGTTGACTCTTTGTTGGGTTATGGTTCCACATGAATTGGTTGCCACCTGGTTCCTTATCCAGTTGGCCATTATTGTGAGAGTCACCAGGCTATTTAACCATTGTTTGCAGTGGGTGGCGGGAATGCAACCAAACTGAATACGATACCTACCCAACCAGTCGCATGTATATTTTCCATCCAGGGTTGCTGGATAGCTATCTGGAGTGGGGCTCTTGGCTGATCACTTCCCCTCACCTACTGCCAGAACTGCTGAGGCCATTTGTGACAGCCCCATTCCCATTTAAAGTCATTTTCAACCCTTGTACAACTAGTTTGAGAAACGTTGGCCGGAATTTTGCCTACCTGGACTGGTTCAGTGTGGGTGGTAGCCATGGTGGGTCGCGACCCCGCTGCTGGTTCCATCCCGCTGCTGAAGATGACTTTCGCTTGATAGGGCCCATTAAGGCCTGCCTCTGCGTTACCCGGCCCAGTTAAATGACGTGGGTCTGTAGACGTCATCGATGTCACGTTTTCAGCCAGAATCTTTAAAGGGGCCATAGCCACGTTGGATTTGAATGTCAATGCAGCATAGTACTGTCCGTGCACTACAGCATTGGAGTGCTGCAAACACATAATGACTGCACAGAGACAGAGGGCGGCACCCAGGTTCTCTGAGTACATAGGGAGGTTCTCTTCCCTTCCAATGGGTGGAAAAGAGCTCCTCAGGACACCAAAACAGCCTGGTTGGAGATTGCAGAGGAGGTCACCAACATGGATGTGGTTAGGTGGACTAGGTGCGATGTCGCAAATGTTTCAATGATCTTATGATGTCAGGAAACGTGAGTACAAAGCCACACTCTCCTTCATCCTGCTGTGCCTCTCATCACATCCTCATCACTTTGCCTTCCCAACCCTACCCCTGCACATCCTTACACCAACATACCTTGCACGTCCACCCATCCCTCTCTATCTACATTATCACATTCCCATCTCACTAGCCACCTCTCACACTCGCCCTCATCTTAGTGCAATCATACCAACTAACAACACACAAGGAGACCACTTGGATATTTTATCCAATGTTTATGTAAAGTTTCCGTTAATGTGCTGTCAAACATAAATATCTTTATTTTCAACACTTTCCAGTGTTGGACAGATTTGTGTGTACCAGTGTGTGGCTTAGTGAGTTGCAGTGAATGGTGAGATATAACTGTGCCTCCAGCAATGATGGTGAGTGGGAAAGGAATGGCTTGGTCTTTGCATGGATGCTTCAAGGTGTTGCCGTGGGTGATACCAACCTGGCGCATCATGTGGCAGCTATATGGGTGTACAGCATAAAATTAAGTAAATCTGATCATGATGAGGCCATCCCAGGCAGCAATTTCCTACATTACAACAGTGATTACACTTAGGGGAAAAGAGTACTTCATTGGCTGTAAAGCGCTTTGGGATGTCCAGTAGTCATGAAAGGCGCTATATAAATGTAAGTTTTTTTTTTCCAATGTGCTAGGGTGCTGATGCCCTCTGTCCTGTGCAGCATCAGGTGTTTGCGGAGAAAGTTGGTGCTGCTGGTGTTGGGGCTCATCATGGTCAAATTCTGAGGACCAACATGAGACAGTATAAGGGGCATCCATGCTGATGGAGTAGATGACAGGTGAAGTAGTGATGACAGAAGCAATCTGTCAATGGTGAGAGAAGTTCTTCCAATGAGGTGACACTGGATGGAGATGTTGGAAAGACTGCAGCCTGCAGAATCTGTGCTGAGAATGCAGTCAACAACAGCTTCTGCTGAGGAAAGTGAACATCTGCCAGGTGGGAGCTTTTAAACTACATTTGATGCTGTCAACTAATCAGCTGGAGTAATGGCCACTGAACTCCCGCCACAGGTTGACAGACGTGGCTCCTGAGCAGCGTGTTTCCCGTGGCCATTCAGTTCAATTTAAAATGTAAGGTTCAAACCACTCTTAAGGGTCTGACAACTAGCTGCTAATTTAAATTGGGTCGCCTGCCTCCACTGGTCGGGTCTGCGCTGACGGCATGCCTGGGGTAAAGGCATGCCTGGTAGGAGTGGGATGACGGCGGGTTCCCGACCCACTCCCAAAAATAACAAGTTTCCCACCCGACCCACCTGCGATCACGCCCGCTACCCCCCTGGAAAATTCCGGCTGTTATGTAACCAAATATTAGAATTAAAACACTTGGCACCACCATTTGAGTAATCATTAACTCTAATGGGCCTGTCTTGCATGGGGGATGTTGCAGGGAAATTACAGGGCAGTAAAGGTTGAGAGGGAGTACTTTCTACTCTGTTCTCCCACTTTATTTTTATAGAGTACAGTGATAGACTGAGCAGCGTTTTGTTGATTTAAAAAAAAATGTGCTGGTAAGTTAGGGTAACTATTCCCCATGCAAGAGTGGGCAGTCTGTTGATCAGATTGAATCGGAGCCAAGTCTGCGCCTGTGCTCAGCCAACATTCTCGAGGAAGAATCACTCGCTAGCAGCTGGAAGCAGGAATCCTGGCTGATTATCACATGCACTCGGCTCACCAAAACCATTTGTCAAACTCTCCTGAGATATTTAGGGAAAATATTTAGAAGTAACATTTGAGACTTGTATTTGGTAAGTGCTGCAGAATGTGATTGTTTTCCAGGGGTGCAAAAGGGAGTGAGGTGATAATCGATATTTTCATTAGACCATTGTGCTCCATGATAGTTCCTGAAGATTGATGGGTAACTCATGGTCCTGCTGGTTAAATAGGGCAAAAAATTGGGCTTTGGGAACAGTAGGCTGGTGATCTTTACCTAGTAGGGAATATAATAACTTTTATTTATATAGCGCCTTTAACATTGTAAAATGTCCCAAGGCGCTTCACAACAATTTTATAACACATTAGATATTGACCATTGAGGGAAAGAGAGAAAAAGCGTGAGAAGGAAGTGTAAAAAGACGTTAAAGGCTCGGGCCCGAAGCAGCAGCCAAAATGCACACACAGATAGACACAGGTGGTGGAAAAAAATTTAAATTACATTGTAAATAATACAATAAGTAGTATACAATAGTAAAATCAGTACAATAAAGATTAATTATAATTAAACAAAATTAAATAATAATAAACACCATAATTATAAATTAAGTTAAAATTAGAAAATCAGTAATTGAAGCAAATTAAATCAGTTATTCGCTGTCTTTAAGATTCGTTCCCTGTCCAATGATTCAATTAATCTGAAAGAACCAATCACCATCCTCTATCCTTGTCATGTCGTCATAATTTTATTTTACTTTTTTTTTCTCATTTTGTCGTCTTGATCAAACCTGTAACAGCTCCAGGCTCTCACTGCCTCCGTTGTCGGGAGAGACGCTGATGTTTAAATCTCCCTCCAGCTTGTGCTTCCTCCATTGTCAGGGAGGTGTGGATGTTATAATCAGAAAGTAAGGACTTATGGGTAGTCATTGTCCAGTCACTAAAGATTCATGGTCAATGTGAAGTAGCTATGGGGAAAACAAAGTTCTAGAAAATATTGCTGGGCAAATAAAGTACAAATTCTGGTTATATAAGGTGTTGGTACTCCACACTTGGATCATCATGTCCAGTTTTGCTTCCCACATCTGGTGATGGGTATTGAGGCTCAAAGATGGCAACTCGTGATGCTTCAGGTTGGATCTCTTGGTTTGCAGTATAAGTTTAGAACATTAGGGTTTTTCATTTTGGAGAAGCCTGGGCTCAGGGAAGATAGGATTGAAGGCTTTACAATTTTGAAATGATTAGAATTAGCAAATTTGAAATGGATAATGATAGTAAGACTAAAAGGCATCCCAACAAAATAAGAAAAATATCAGACTAGATGCCATAAAATATTTATTTACTGATAAGGTTGCTAAACTGTGAAATGGGTTACTAATATATGTGGTAAATATGTGTATGCTACAATCCTTTAAGAAGGGTTGGCACAAGTGATGAGCCAAATGGCTTCCATCTGTGCCAGAAAATTCTGATTCCAAAGTCATTTGAGATGTTCTTGAGGAATAAGGACATTGTGACATATTGGTGGGGAGATGAATTGTGAGTTAGTTAAGTACCCCTAGAATTATGTCATGGGTAACCATGATCTCTTAAAGCTTCCTTGCTTGTTTTATGGAATTGAGGAGGAATTTCCTGGAGTTTTTCATGAAATTGGCTAGTGTTTTCTCTCTCTTTACCTCTCCAAATATTACCAGAGGTTGAAAATTGTACCATCTAATGGATAGGGTGAACATTATGGGCTTAATGGTCTTTTCTTACCTTCTCATCTGTTGTATCTGTTAAATCAGCACAAACCAGGGGTCAAACCTGGAACTTTCTGGTGATTGTGGCTTAGTTACACACTATTTATTCTTGGCAATTGTTTTGCCATTTTTCTCCCTTTCCATTCTCTCCTGCTGGTGTATAGTTCTACAGGTGCCAATTGACTTCCCAGTACCTTGTCCAAATGGCCATCATTCATGTTTGATCCATGATGATGAGTCTCAGCAGGACATTCAGCTCTGGGGACATGCGGGGTTGGGGGAATCACAACCAAGTCCAATCCTGTCCTTGCATGATATCCATACATGCATACTTCCAGCAGGGGTCCCTGTAAAAGCGATCAGGAATAAAAATTCAGGGATGCTAACACTAACTGCAGTGTCCCTCCAACTATCCTGGCTGAGATCAGATAGCTCAGCACAGACTGGGGATTGACCTTGGAATCTTGCCAATTTGTACAGATCAGCTGCTTCCTGGTTAAACTGGCTGACTTATCAGTTGAACTCTCACTGCCTTTATCAACAGAGCTCGCTTCTTTACCCTTACTTAACCCTTAATCTGCCATGCCTTTATTCAAGGAATGGTATAGATTTATAAGGTAGAGGGTTTTTTTCTAAAATGTACTTTTCAATTTCAGAAGAGATCCCTAGTGATGAAGATGACATTCGTGAGACAGGGCATCAGTACCTGGAGATGCTGGAGCAGCACCAGGGGCAGGAAGATGAGGAGGATGATGATGACGATGATTGGGATGAAGATGGGTTAGAAGAAACTGCTCTGGAAGGGTTCTCTACACCTCTGGATGAAGATGACAGTGTTGATGAATATCAAATTTTTACATCAGCACTCTTAAGTATGTGTTTTCAGACGATTCACACATCCAAATGCCAATATTGAATTTGTCGTTCCTTTAACCATTTAACTAAATGTAGTTTAATGAGAGCTGATGAGTGAACATGGATCATAAGAAATAGGAGCAGTAGTAGGCCATTTGGCCCCTCGAGCCTGCTCTGCCATTTAATAAGATCATGGCTGATCTGATCTTGGGCTCAGCTCCACTTCCTTGCCTGCTCCCCATAACCATTGACTCCTTTATCGATCAAAAATCTGTCTATCTCCACCTTAAATATATTCAATGACCCAGCCTCCACAGCTCTGGAGCAGAGAATTCCACAGATTTACAACCCTCAGAAGAAATTCATCCTCATCTCAGTTCTAAATGGACTCCTTATTCTGAAACTATGCCCCCTAGTTCTAGATTCCCCCATGAGTGGAAACCTCCTCTCTGCATCTACCTTGTCGAGCCCCCTCAGAATCTTATGTTTTCATAAGGTCCCCTCATTCTTCTAAGTTAATGATGATTTCTATAGTTCATGATTCCAATCAATGCAACACAATACTGTGGCTTTACGCTGTAAGTAAAACACGAGGGCTGCATGGATTGTCTTCAGGGGCAATGACTGACATGTTTTGAGCACTGAAGTAGCCTAAAATGTGTTCTGCAGAACTCCCTCGCTGTGTTTCGGTACATTATCACCCATCAGCAGCGATATCGAGATATTCTCATTGTTGAACTGCAAGCACATATGGACCCGGAGATAAGGGAGTGGCAGCAGTGAGTCCTTTTGAGCATCGCAATCATATCTTTCAACTGCGCGTTTATGATCAGGACACCCTGCCATTGAGAAAAATGGTGGATAGTGGGGGGTGGGGGTGGCGGTGGTTGCAAAAGTCCTAAATTGGTAAAATGAGCCGATTCCCTGGTCCTGCAGAAAATCACACTTCTGCCACAACCACGAACCTGAATTGCATTCCATCAAAATGTGAGAGAGATGGGAGCGGAAGGGAAAAGAGCAACTTAAACTGCAATAGCTCCAATAATTGTGAGTTCTCTTTTTGAAACTTGGAGGGTATCTCTGTACTGATACAATTAGCATTACATCAATATGATATGCATTGCAGACTGAGAGATGCAGTTATTGAGACAAGGTTTCTGGGGTTATTTTTGTTACAGGGGTACAGAGTATGGATTCTGCCTGGTACCAGGCTCTCACTGCCCCATTGAGCGAGGACCAGAAGAAGCAGTTGCAGAAGATCTTTACACTGACAGAACAGAGGAAAAATGCAGAAGGTTAGTGCCGAGCACAGGACTGTGTATTTTCCTTTTATAAAGTGGAACTGGCAATGGTGAACATTTTTAGATTTTGGGCATACTTCACTCTCCCTTTCACCACCCACTGCGAGTCTTGAAACATGCACTTCTGTAGTGAACATAAACTCTTCATCTGCTGGTGTCACGAGTGCACTTATTGACCCTCTGAGAACAACAGTAGAATTTCAGTATTAAAATTAATAAATTGATAAGCTTGTCTCTTCGTATTGGAAGACCTCCTGGAATTGAGCAGAATTAATAGAAGTCCTTTCTGCTATATGTATCAAAATTGTTAATAGTTTCTTCATAAATGCCTTTACGATTTTACACAAGGGAAATCTTGCATAGAATTTACAGCACAGAAACAGGCCATTCGGTCCAACTGGTCTATGCTGATCTGAAACGGTTTCTCTCTCCACAGATTTCCAGCATTTTCTTTTTATTTCTCCTCCCACCTTACTTCATCTCACCCCATCAACATATCCTTCTATTCCTGTCTCCCTCGTGTTTATTTAGGTTCCCCTTAAATGCATTATGCTATTCGCCTCAATTACTTCATGTACCACTTGTAAATCTTATCCCATTGTCTAATAATTTGAAGTTGCGTGATTTCAATTCAAGTCTGCTGTAGGAACGATTGCAATGTTACTGAAATGCCAGGTGTGTGTTTGAAAATCTGAACAGGCTCTTCAATGCAGTATGGGTCTACAAAGCAGAGCTGGTATCCAGGTGGAATTAATAATATAGCTATGCATTATGCAGCAAAATTTCTGTAATGCTAAACCAGTTTTCTTGTCACTGCACTGTTTAAATTAAAGTTTTTCTGAATAAAGGACAGATGGGAATATTAAAATCCACTGAATTTCTTGTACTTTCCATTGGAATTCTGCCCAAGGTATTTTTGTGCCTCATATCTGTATATGCAAAACATCACCAGGTTGATGAGCATTCACTCCTGAATGCCTATTGTATCCTCAGTGTCGGAGCCGCACCCTGACTATCCAGTCAAGTCAGGGCGTCACCTGGGCCACTAAAAGTCAAACTCTGTTTAATTGCCTGGGATTTTTACTGGCGTTTGGGGGTGCCATTTCATGATGCTGCCCTTTCCTCTCCGAAAATCCAAAACCAGTAGCCTTGGCAATCTTAGAAAATTGGTTATTTTCAAATTTTTAAATGAAACTTGTTTAAAGATGTGATGTGCTTTCAATTTTCAAGAATTAGGATTTGAGAAAGAGCCCAAGCAATTAAATTAAATTAGAATGCCTTTTTTTAATATAATTCAGTGCAAAATGCTATTCGAAGTGATTGGCAAATTTTCTTTGCAATCTGGCATTAGTCTCCATAATGCTTTAAATTAACCAGTTTTTAAAAGATATTCTGTGCTGGTATTTTTGATTATGCAGTGTTTGTATCCAAGATCAAACTGCCTGAATACAAAGGGGCAATTGCTTATATTGTCATTCAATGTAGGAGAACCACTTATAGACTGAGCTGAGTCAAACTGATTTGCCATTAATGAAGCAGTGGTGGTGAAAAAGATCACAGACATGTTTCAGAATTCCATTAAAAGCAGAAAGAATCAAACTGTGAAATCTAAGAACAAGATTTAAGCTGACATAAACATAGAAACATAGAAAATAGGAGCAGGAGTAGGCCATTCAGCCCTTCGAACCTGCACCACCATTCAATATGATCATGGCTGATCATGCAACTTCAGTACCCTATTCCTGCTTTCTCCCCATACCCCTTGATCCCTTTAGCCACAAGGTCCACATCTAACTCCCTTCTGAATATATCTCACGAACTGGCCTCAACAACTTTCTGTGGTAGAGAATTCCACAGGTTCACAATTCTCTGAGTGAAGAAGTCTGTCCTCATCTCGGTCCTAAATGGCTTACCCCTTATCCTTAGACTGTGACCCCTGGTTCTGGACATGCCCAACATCGGGAACATTCTTCCTGCAATCTAACCTGTCCAATCCCGTCAGAATTTTATGTTTCTATGAGATCCCCCCTCATTCTTCTAAATTGCAGTGAATATAAGCCTAGTCGATCCAGTCTTTGTTCATATGTCAATCCTGCCATCCCGGGAATCAGTCTGGTGAACCTTTGCTGCACTCCCTCAATAGCAAGAATGTCCTTCCTCAGATTAGGAGACCAAAACTGTACACAATATTCAAGGTGTGGCCTCACCAAAGCCCTGTACAACTGCAGCAAGACCTTCCTGCTCCTATACTCAAATCCTCTTGCTATGAAGGCCAACATGCCATTTGCCGCCTTCAACGCCTACTGTACCTGCATGCCAACTTTCAATGACTGATGTACCATGACACCTAGGTCTCGTTGCACCTCCACCTCCCCTTTTCCTAATCTATCACCATTCAGATAATATTCTGCCTGTTTTTGCCACCAAAGTGGATAACCTCACATTTATCCACATTATACTGCATCTACCATGCATTTGCCCACTCACCTAACCTGTCCAAGTCACTCTGCAGCTTCTTAGCATCTTCCTCACAGCTCACACTGCCACCCAGCCTATTGTCATCTGCAAACTTGGAGATATTACATTCAATTCCTTTGTCCAAATCATTAATGTATATTGTAAATAGCTGGGGGCCCATCAGTGAACATTGCAGTACACTACTAGTCACTGCCTGCCATTCTGAAAAGCACCCGTTTACTCTTTGCTTCCTGTCTGCCAACCAGTTCTCTATCCACATCAATACCTTACCAATACCATGTACTTTAATTTTGCACACTAATCTTTTGTATGGGACCTTGTCAAAACCCTTTTGAAAGTCCAAATACACCACATCCACTGGTTCTCCCTTGTCCACTCTACTAGTTACATCCTCAAAATTCTAGAAGATTTCTTAAGCATGATTTCCCTTTTATAAATCCATGCTGACTTGGACCGATCCTGTCACTGCTTTCCAAATGCACTGCTATTACGCCTTAAATAATTAATTCCAACATTTTCCTCACTACTGATGTTAGGCTAACCGGTCTATAATGCCCTGTTTTCTCTCCCTCCTTTTTTAAAAAGTGGGGTTACATTAGCTACCCTCCAATCCATAGGAATTGATCCAGAGTCTATCGAATGTTGGAAAATGACCACCAATGCATCCACTATTTCTAGGGCCACTTCCTTAGTCTCCAGCCCAGAGTACTTATCAGGCCCGGGGGATTTATCGGCCTTCAATCCCATCAATTTTCCTAACACAATTTCCTGACAAATAAGGATTTCCTTCAGTTCCTCCTTCTCGCTAGACCCTCGGTCCCCTAGTATTTCAGGAAGGTTATTTGTGTCTTCCTTAGTGACGACAGAAGCAAAATATTTGTTCAATTTGTTTGTTTCCCATTATAAATTCACCTGACTCTGACTGCAAGGGACCTACATCTGTCTTTACTAATCTTTTTCTCTTCATATCTGTAGAAGCTTTTGCAGTCAGTTTTTATGTTCCCTGCAAGATTACATTCATACTCTATTTTCCCCCTCCTAATTAAACCCTTTGTCCTCCTCTGCTGAGTTCTAAATTTCTCTCAGTCCTCAGGTTTGCTACTTTTTCTGCCAATTTATATGCCTCTTCCTTGGATTTAACACTATCCCTAATTTCCCTTGTTAGCCACGGTTGAGCTACCTTCCCCGTTTTATTTTTATGCCAGACAGGGATGTACAATTGTTGAAATTCATCCGTGTGATCTTTAAATGTCTGCCATTGCCGATCCACCGTCAACCCTTTAGGTATCATTCACCAGTCTACCCTAACCAATTCACGTCTCATACCATCGAAGTTATCTTTCTTAAATTTCATTAAGCATTGAGATTTTCCCAGAATGGGTTTTTGGTAGACCAACAGCTGCTGTAACTTTACTATCCAAGCCTTTCCTGTTTCACGTTGAGTTTTTAATTTTTAATTATCTTTTTGTTTTCTTAGAATCCAAGAAAATTGAAGGTCAGGGTGGCTATAAGTTTGACATGACTGCACCAGTTCCAACAACATTCAATTTTGGAGCAACTCCAGGGGGCAATTGAATTGCAAATGGCATTTTATTAAACTTCAGGGGATCATGAAAAAATCTTCCATCCATCATCATTACTGAAGCTGTCGGTAGACCTTCGGGACTGGTGTCGAACCCTTCCAGTGCTGGATCGTAACCCGATTATCATTTGAGGGTTTTGTCGGTATTTCTTTTGTTTCCCTCAAGCGAACTGAGTGAAAATCATCTGCCCTTCCCCCACCCTCCCCCCTTCGCAGGCACTACGGAGAAAGGTTTGGTTAACCACCACCTCTCAGGTTCCCAATATACAGGCATTTGACGGGTTAATACAGATACATAGTGCCTTCTGTCGCACGTGGATTGCCTCAGATTTTAGTTTGGAAAGAAGTAGCATGATTTTAAAGAAAAGTACTTTAACCATGTTTTTTTTAGTATTTACCAGAGATTTAAAAAATCTGTTTATCGCAGCTCTGCTATTTTTAAATTTCCGTGTGGTAACTGTTTTAACATTTAAAATATTATCCTTGGTAAAAACCTGTCGGTTTCTGTGATCTGTGATAGCAGTGTTAGCCTAGGAAGAAATAAATTGCAACTCCGTATAAGATTACGTGGAAATTCACAAGACTGTCTTGGAGGACAGTCGCGATTCCTTTTTTCTGAAAGGGAGACAGATTGTAATAACCGTGCACAGTCGAAAAGTATCAATTTTCTGACGGTATGTTTAACTGTTGAATGACAGTCGGGAGAGTTTTAGACTTTGGGACATGATTATTTTCTTGTTTATGTTATATAAGGTATCCGATTCCCATCTGGGTAAAACAAGAATTGTCATGGCCGGTTACTGTACTTTTACATTGGTTCTTTGAGAGAGCTTGTGAGTTTTCATTCTCAGCTATTGGTAGCCTCAATAAAGCCTTTGGTTGAGCACATTTTTGTCTGAATGCATTTTGTTTTGATGAAGCCCAGCAAGATTGCAAACTTGGCCTTCTCATTGTAGCTTAAATTGAGAAACCTAAATGAGCGGTCAAGGCCCCCCACATCACGAACATAAGAAATAGGAACAGGAGTAGTCCAAAGGGCCCATGAGCCTACTCCGCCTTTCAACAGTGTAAAGGAGATGAGAGCAGAGTTCCTGAGGCGTGCAACATAAGCAAGGAAATCACCGCTAGAATGATTGTGCAGGAAGCCATACCAATGACAATAGTTTAGGCGAGAACTTTCAAGGTGATAAAATAATTTGAAAGTAAACGTTAGCTTCCAAAAATAATCGACAATTCTTAACTGACAAACTCTAGAAAATCCAAATTGTGAAGGACAATGCAACAGAAATCATGCATAATAGTGCTGATCAAAGAATTACTGAGGAATAAAAGTCACATTACTCTCTTGCATCCATTCTTTATATGGTGGTACAAAATTCTGCTTCAGAAGCGTGCTGGTCCTGGAAGAAGTTACCTCAGCAGAGTATTCAGAAGAACATCAGAGCTGAAACTAGGCACATTGAGGACTGATCAGCTTGTGACAGACTTTTGGATTTAGTTTTGACAAATCTTACAAATTTGGTGCAGTGATTGAAATTTGTTCTATTTTGTCTGATGACCGCTATCTCCCTTGGGTTAAGCCATCCAGGTTAAGTGTTGAATGCCTAATCTCTATAGTTTGTGATCCATGATATGTAGATGTGTGATGCAGCATCCACTTCTTCAGATGATCTTACACAGCATGTGTTGAGTATCATTAACCACATGTTGAATGTAGCCAATATGTTTTATCATATGACTTGTCATCGTGTTTTATGTTTTCATTCTATCTTTACTTTTATGCGTTTTATAATCAAACAGTAATATCAGTAAAAAAATGATTAAGAAAGGGAAGATAGACTGTGAAAGTAAATTAGCGCAAAATATAAAAACAGATAGCAAGAGTTTTTCTAGGTATATAAAAAGGAAAATGTTGGTCCCTTAGAGGACGAGACTGGTGAATTAGTAATGGGGAACATGGAGATGGCAGAAATTCTGAACAAATATTTTGTATCAATCTTTACGGTACAGGACACTAACAATATTCCGACAGTGGATAGTCAAGGGGCTATAGGGAGGGGAGGAACTTAACACAATCACAATCACTAAGGAGGTGGTACTCAGTAAGATAATGGGACTAAAGGCAGATAAATCTGGACCTGATGGCTTGCATCCTAGGATCTTAAGAGAAGTAGCTGCAGGGATTGGTTGTAATTTACCAAATTTCCCTGGATTCTGGGGAGGTCCCAGCAGATTGGAAAACTGCAAATGTAACGTCCCTATTTATATAAAAAAAAGGAGGCAGACAAAAAGCAGGAAACTATAGACCAGTTAGCCTAACATCTGTGATTGGGAAAATGTTGGAGTCCATTATTAAAGAAGCAGTAGCAGGACATTTGGAAAAGAAAAATTCGGTCAGGCAGATTCAGCATGGATTTATGAAGGGGAAGTCATATTTGACTAATTTGCTGGAGTTCTTTGAGGATGTAATAAACAGGGTGGATAAAGGGGAACCAGTGGATGTGGTGTATTTGGACTTCCAGAAGGCATTTGACAAGGTGCCACTTAAAAGGTTACTGCACAAGATAAAAGTTCACGGGGTTGGAGGTAATATATTAGCATGGATAGAGGATTGGCTAACTAACAGAGAACAGAGAGTCAGGATAAATGGTTCATTTTCTGGTTGGTAACCAATAATTAGTGGGGTGCCGCAGGGATCAGTGCTGGGACCCCAACTATTTACAATCTATATTAATGACTTGGAAGAAGGGAAGTAACGTAGCCAAGTTTGCTGACGATACAAAGATGGGAGGAAAAGCAATGTGTGAGGAAGACACAAAAAATCTGCACAAGGGCATAGACAGGCTGAGTGAGTGGGCAGAATTTTGGCAGATGACATATAATGTTGGAAAGTGTGAGGTCATGCACTTTGGCAGAAAAAAAAATCAAGTTATTATTTAAACGGAGAAAGATTGCAAAGTGCCGCAGTACAGTGGGACCTGGGGGTACTTGTGCATGAAACACAAGGATATTATGCAGGTACAGCAAGTGATCAGGTAGGTTAATGGTATCTTGGCCTTTATTGCAAAGGGGATGGAGTATAAAAGCAGGGAAGTCTTACTACAGCTACATAAGGTATTGGTAAGGCCACACCTGGAGTACTGCGTGCAGTTTTGGTTTCCATATTTACAAAAGGATATACTTGCTTTGCAGGCAGTTCAGAGAAGGTTCACTAGGTTAATTGCAGGGATGAGGGAGTTGACTTATGAGGAAAGATTGAGTAGGTTGGGCCTCTACTCATTGGAATTCAGAAGAATGAGAGGTGATCTTATCGAAACGTATAAGATTATGAGGGGGCTTACTTAACAAGGTGGATGCAGAGAGGATGTTTCCACTGATGGGGGAGACTAGAACTAGAGGGCATGATCTTAGAATAAGGCGTCGCCCATTTAAAACCTGAGATGAGAAATTTCTTCGCCTGAGGGTTGTATATCTGGAATTCGCTGCCTCCGAGAGCTGTGGAGGCTGGGACATTGAATAAATTTAAGACAGAAATAGACAGTTTCTTAAACAATAAGGGGTTATGGGGAGCGGGCGGGGAAGTGGAGCTGAGTCCATCATCAGATCAGTCATGTTCTTACTGAATGGCGGAGCAGGCTCGAGGGGTCGTATGCCTACTCCTGTTCCGATTTCTTATGTTGTATTTGTACAATACATTGGAACCTCCTTTATTTGTGCTTCCGTTATCAATGTTCTTGATTATTCGCAAAAGTTTTCAGGAAAGTCTAGGCTAGTTCGAGTGACCAATGTGTGTCCAGCCTGGGTCAGGGGACCAATGGGAGTTGTTCTGTGGTTGAGGTTGTAGCAGGCATCGGGTTCAGAGACCAGTAGGTGTTTGGTCTGGCTCAGGGGATCGGTGGGAGTTGGCCTATGGTTGGGATACTAGCAGGCACTGGGTCCAGAGACCAGTTGGTTTTGCTTCTGAGTCAGAAAACCAGCAGGAGTTGGGGTTTGATGAGAAAAACACTTTTTAAAAGTCGATTTAGGTCTGACCGAGAGTTAATCGTCTGCAGTAGCCTGGATTGATAACCGCATAAAGTAGAAGCAAAATACTAGCTATAGGATATCTAAGCACTGTACAGTGTAAAATCAATGATCCACCAGGTCTCTTTACATAAGATTGAATTGAACATACTGAACGTGTAAGCTTGGGAGACTATTTGATTGCAGACATCAATTTTATCATGTAGTATTTCATGCTATCTTATGAGACCTTCATTGACTGATATACTTCCTTAAACATTCAAAATCCTTGGGTCCCAGAGACCTTGTTTTATGCGTGAGGTGTGTATGTAGTTGTGAATGTTTTACCAAATGTGCTGATCTGGAATTCACCATTCTCGATTCGTGTTACTGACTGCGTGTGGGTTTTTTTGAATGGTTAGCCGAGTTGTGGAACTGCAGACTCCCAACTATTAAAGAATCCAATTTTGAGCATCAAAACGGAACTGACCTTTATATTCGGCTATTCAACTACATGAATCTTCCCATGTCTCCCATTAAATGGAGCTACTTTGTGACACTGCTGCATCGAGGAGTAAAAATAATTCAGTCCTGCTGCACATCCTGTGACTAATCTGGTCAAGAATTGTACAGTCGTGTTGAGAAGTCTATAGCCTCACCAACCCACCCACTCGGTAAAGGAGAAAAACACGACATAGGCAAGGAGCTGAAAATGATAGCTGAACAGTACATTCTGGTCCTTCGTCCAATGTACCATTGAGGCTTTACTGTCCTACTTCTCAATGAAGTATAGAAGGAAATTTAAACATCCTTTTTGTTTACTGGGGTACAAGTGAGTCTTGAAAGAATTGACTCTTGCTGGGGTATGATTGTACAGAGGCAAGACACGTATGGGTTTTTTGCCAAGCAGCCATTTTTCATGACTCTGGGAGGCACCACAACCAATTCTATCCTCCCATTTATACATATGCACTGGAGCTTGATCAGGAGTGGAAACGCTAGCTAATTTTCTCCAATTTTCCCCCTCTTACCTCCTACCCTTCCTATCTCAGGCTAGTTGCCATCCCACCTGCACACACATGGAATGGGGCTTGGGATCTTCTGGTCTGAATAGCTCAGCTCCACTTTAACTTTACCATCTGAATCATTGGAGAACCTCGGATCTTAATAGCTGTCTGATTCAGTAGCCAATTAGCAGGCATCCTGTTGTTTTACTTCATTGCTTCTGTCCACATAGCATTGGCACTATTTGACAGGAAGCAATTAATCCGAGAGGATTTCTCTGGAGTCACTGGTACTGAATGAAGATCACTAGCGTTGCATTGTAACCTGATATAATTTGAGGGTTTGTCAGCCTACCTTTTCAAAAGGACCGAGCGAGTAATATTAGTTCCATGTGAGGACTGATGTAGTGACTCAGCTAGTCGACCCTCGCCCATATGGGTTTATTAGCTTAAAGGTGAAGAAGAAAGATTTTTTTCAAAAATCTGTGTTTTTAAATGGTCAGACAATGCACAAATAAAGTTACTGAAGATGATTAAGGCTTCCGATTTTAAACGTCATTGTTTAAACATGGTAAGAAACCATATTCTGGTATGATTTGGGTAGTGACTGATCTAAGAAACATAGAAAATAGGTGCAGGAGTAGACCATTCAGCCCTTCGAGCCTGCACCACCATTCAATAGAATCATGGCTGATCAATCCCTCAGTACCCCTTTCCTGCTTTCTCTCCATACCCCTTGATCTCTTTAGCCGTATCTAACTCCCTCTTGAATATATCCAATGAACTGGCATCAACAACTCGCTGCGGCAGGGCATTCCACAGGTTAACAACTCTGAGTGAAGAAGTTTCTCCTCATCTCAGTCCTAAATGGCTTACCCCTTATCCTAAGACTATGTCCCCTGGTTCTGGACTTTCCCAACATCGGGAACATTCTTCCCGCATCTAACCTGTCCAGTCCCATCAGAATCTTATACGTTTCTGTGAGATCCCCTCTCATCCTTCTAAACTCCAGTGAATACAGGCCCAGTTGATTCAGTCTCTCATATGTCAGTCCAACCATCCCTGGAATCAGTCTGGTGAACCTTCGCTTCACTCCCTCAATAGCAAGAATTTCCTTCCTCAGATTAGGAGACTAAAACTGAATACACTATTCCAGGTGAGGCCTCACCAAGGCCCTGCACAACTGCAGTAAGACCTCACTGCTCCTATACTCAAATCCCCTAGCTATGAAGGCCAACATACCATTTGCCTTCTTCACTGCCTGCTGCACCTGCATGCCAACTTTCAATGTCTGATGAACCATGACACCCAGATCTCGTTGCACCTCCCCTTTTCCTAATCTGCCGCCATTCAAATAACATTCTGCCTTCGTGTTTTTGCCCCAAAATGGATAACCTCACATTTATCGACATTATACTGCATCTGCCATGCATTTGCCCACTTGCCTAACCTGTCCAAGTCACCCTGCAGCCTCTTAGCGTCCTCCTCACAGCTCACACCGCCACCCAGTTTAGTATCATCTGTAAACTTTATTACACTCAATTCCTTCATCTAAATCGTTAATGTATATTGTAAAGAGCTGGAGTCCCAGCACTGAGCCCTGCGGCACTCCACTAGTCACTGCCTGCCATTCTGAAAAGAACCCGTTTATCCCGACTTTCAGCTTCCTGTCTGCCAACCAGTTCTCTATCTGCGTCAGTACATTACCCCCAATACCATGTGCTTTGATTTTGCACACCAATCTCTTGTGCGGGACCTTGGTCAAAAGCCTTTTGAAAGTCCAAATACAACACATCCACTGGTTCTCCCTTGTCCACTCTGCTAGTTACATCCTCAAAAAATTCCAGAAGATTCGTCGAGCATGATTTCCCTTTCATGAATCCATGCTGACTTGGACCGATCCTGTGACTGCTTTTCAAATGCGCTGCTATTTCATCGTTATTGATTGATTCCAACATTTTCACCGCTACTGATGTCAAGCTAACCGGTCTATAATTACCCGTTTTCTCTCCCTCCTTTTTTAAAAAAGTGGTGTTACATTAGCGACCCTCCAGTCCATAGGAACTGATCCAGAGTCAATAGACTGTTGGAAAATGATCACCAATGCACCCACTATTTCCAGGGCCACTTCCTTAAGTACTCTGGGATGCAGACTATCAGGCCCCCGGGATTTATCGGCCTTCAATCCCATCAATTTCCCTAACACAATTTCCCGCCTAATAAGGATATCCTTCAGTTTCTCCTTCTCACTAGACCCACTATAACCTAGTACATTCAGAAGGTTATTTGTGTCTTCCTTCATGAAGACAGAACCGAAATATTTGTTCAATTGGTTTGCCTTTTCTTTGTTCCCCATTATAAATTCACCTGAATCTGACTGCATGGGACCTATATTTGTCTTCACTAATCTTTTTCTCTTCACATATTTCTAGAAGCTTTTGCAGTCAGTTTTTATGTTCCCTGCAGGCTTCCTCTCGTACTCTCTTTTCCCCCTCTTAATTAAACCTTTAGTCCTCTGCTGAATTCTAAATTTCTCCCAGTCCTCAAGTTTGTTGCTTTTTCTAGCCAATTTATGTGCCTCTTCCTTGTTTTTAACACTATCCTTAATTTCCCTTGTTGGCCACGGTTGAGCCACCTTCCCTGTTTTATTTTTACTCCAGACAGGGATGTACAATTGCTAAAAGTTCATCCATGTGATCTTTAAATGTTTGTCATTGCTTATCCACCGTCAACCCTTTAAATATCCTTTGCCAGTCTATTCTAGCCAATTCACGCCTCATACCGTCGAAGTTACCTTTCCTTAAGTTCAGGACCCTAGTTTCGAATTAACTGTGTCACTCTCCATCTTAATAAACAATTACACCATATTATGGCCACTCTTCCCCAAGGGGCCTCGCACAACAGAATTGCTAATTAGTCCCTTCTCATTACACATCACCCAGCTCTCTAGTTGGTTCCTCAACATATTGGTCTAGAAATCCATCCCTAATACACTCCAGGAAATCCTCATCCACCGCATTGCTACCAGTTTGGTTAGCCCAATCAATATGTAGATTAAAGTCGCCCATGATAACTGCTGTACCTTTATTGCACACATCCCTTATTTCTTCTTTGATGCTGTCCCCAACCTCACTACGACTGGTGGTCTGTACACAACTCCTACTAGCGTTTTCTGCCATTTGGTATTCCGCAGCTCCACCCATACCGATTCCACATCATCCAGGCTAATGTCCCTCCTTACTATTGCATTAATTTCCTCTTTAACCAGCAATACCACCCCGCCTCCTTTTCCTCTCTGTCTATCCTTCCTAAATGTTGAATACCCTTGGATGTTGAACACCCTTACATGATGCGAAAGGAACAAGGTGTAGTCGGGATTGCGGTTCCCAGTTCCGGGCAGGTGTCGGTGATACACGAATATGCAGATGACACAACCTTAATGTTGAGAGATGGAGAGTCAGTGAGGAAAGCTATGGGAGTAGTGGAGGAGCATTGTAGAGCTTCAGGAGCCGGAGTGAATTACAGTAAGTCCCAATGCCTGGTTGTGGGAAGGAGTGGGGGGAGGAAAGCCCTTTTAAGGTGGTGGAGGTTTTGGAAGTTATGGGGTGCATGGTCACCCTGGAGCCATGTCTCCATGATGCCAATTATATCAAATCCATTAACTGCTATCTGCGCAGTTAATTCGTCCACCTTATTCCAAATACTTCTCGCATTGAGGCACAGAGCCTTCAGACTTGTCTTTTTAACACACTTTGCCCCTTTAGAATTTTGCTGTTAAGTGGCCCTTTTTGTTTTTTGCCTTGGATTTCTCTGCCCAATTTTACTATTTGTCCTTTCTATCTTTTGCTTCTGGCTCCATTTTATTTCCCTCTGTCTCCCTGCATAGGTTCCCATCCGCCTGCCATGTTAGTTTAACTCCTCCCCAACAGCACTAGCAAACGCTCCCCCTCGGACCTTAGTGTTGCGATATCCATCGTGTTTTGACATTGACCATGATCAGTGCTCTGATGTCCTTCATGTTATTTCATGGTCATTCTCCTTCATTGATGATCTTCCACTACCCATGAAAGAAAGACTTGCATTTATATAGCGTCTTTCATGACCACCAAACATTTCAAAGCGCTTTACAGCCAATGAAGTACTTTTGGAGTGTAATTACTGTTGTAATGTAGGAAATGCAGCAGCCAACTTGCGCACAGCAAACTCCCACTAACAGCAACGTGATCATGACCAGATAATCTGTTTATTATATTGATTGAGGGATAAATATTGGCCAGGACACCGGGGATGACTCCCCTGCTCTTCTTTGAAAAAGTGTCATGGGATCTTTTCCATCCACTTGAGAGCAGACAGGGTCTCGGTTTAACGTCTCATCTGAAAGATGGCACCTCTGACAGTGCAGCACTCCCTCAGTAATTCACTGGACTGTCGGCCGAGATTTTTTTTTTGTGCCCGGATGATCCATGGGGATAAGATCTGGCTTGATTGGGCTGGGGGAAACCACTTGCCTGCCACACATGCAAAAGCTTTTTCATTATCCAGCAGCTTGGCAAGTGTGCTCTCTTCCTGCATTAAAATAGCCTCAGGGCTGTGCAAATTGTGCGACATGGTTTATCCCCAGCTAGAAAGCATAAGCTCGTGCTTCTTACTTAACATAAGAAATAGGAACAGGAGTGGGCCATGCGGTCCCTCGAGCCTGCTACACCATTCAATAAGATCATGGCTGATCCGATCATGGTCTCGGCTCCACTTCCCTGTCTGCTCCCCATAACCCCTTATCCACTTAACGTTTAAGAAACTGTCTCTTTCTGTTTTAAATTTATTCAATGTCCCAGCTTCCACAGCTCTGAGGCAGCAAATTCCACATCTCTGTTTTTAGTGGGCAGCCCCTTATTCCAAGATCATGCCCTCTAATTCTAGTCTCCCCCATCAGTGGAAACATCCTCTCTGCATCCACCTTATCAAGCCTCCTCATAAATCTTATACGTTTCATAGAAACATAGAAAATAGGTGCAGGAGTAGGCCATTCGGCCCTTCGAGCCTGCACCGCCATTCAATGAGTTCATGGCTGAACATGCAACTTCAGTACCCCATTCCTGTTTTCTCGCCATACCCCTTGATTCCCCTAGTAGTAAGGACTACATCTAACTCCTTTTTGAATATATTTAGTGAATTGGCCTCAACAACTTTCTGTGGTAGAGAATTCCACAGGTTCGCCACTCTCTGGGTGAAGAAGTTCCTCCTCATCTCGGTCCTAAATGGCTTACCCCTTATCCTTAGACTGTGACCCCAAGATTCTGGACTTCCCCAACATTGGGAACATTCTTCCTGCATCTAACCTGTCTAAACCCGTCAGAATTTTAAACGTTTC
Source organism: Pristiophorus japonicus (assembly GCF_044704955.1). Taxonomy (NCBI): domain Eukaryota; kingdom Metazoa; phylum Chordata; class Chondrichthyes; family Pristiophoridae; genus Pristiophorus; species Pristiophorus japonicus. The sequence goes on along the minus strand of NC_091991.1, from coordinate 83,225,125 downwards.
TATGAGATCCCCTCTCATTCTTCTGAACTCCAGTGAATACAAGCCCAGTTGATCCAGTCTTTCTTGATATGTCAGTCCCGCCATCCTGGGAATCAGTCTCGTGAACCTTTCCTGTACTCCCTCAATAGCAAGAACGTCCTTCCTCAAGTTAGGAGACCAAAACTGTACACAATACTCCAGGTGTGGCCTCACCAAGGCCCTGTACAACTGTAGACACACCTCCCTGCCCCTGTACTCAAATCCCCTCGCTATGAAGGCCAACATGCCATTTGCTTTCTTAACCGCCTGCTGTACCTGCATGCCAACCTTCAATGACTGATGTACCATGACACCCAGGTCTCGTTGCACCTCCCTTTTTCCTAATCTGTCACCATTCAGATAATAGTCTGTCTCTCTGTTTTTACCACCAAAGTGGATAACGTCACATTTATCCACATTATACTTCATCTGCCATGCATTTGCCCACTCACCTAACCTATCCAAGTCACTCTGCAGCCTCACAGCATCCTCCTCACAGCTCACACTGCCACCTAACTTCGTGTCATCCGCAAATTTGGAGATACTACATTTAATCCCCTCGTCTAAATCATTAATGACAATGTAAACAGCTGGGGCCCCAGCACAGAACCTTGCGGTACCCCACTAGTCACTGCCTGCCATTCTGAGATGTACCCATTTACTCCTACTCTTTGCTTCCTGTCTGCCAACCAGTTTTCAATCCACGTCAGCACACTACCTCCAATCCCATGTGCTTTAACTTTGCACACTAATCTCTTGTGTGGGACTTTGTCGAAAGCCTTCTGAAAGTCCAAATACACCAACATCAACTGGTTCTCCCTTGTCCACTCTACTGGAAACATCCTCAAAAAATTCCAGAAGATTTGTCAAGCATGATTTCCCTTTCACAAATCCATGCTGACTTGGACCTATCATGTCACCTCTTTCCAAATGCGCTGCTATGACATCCTTAATAATTGATTCCATCAATTTCCCCACTACTGATGTCAGGCTGACCGGTCTATAATTCCCTGTTTTCTCTCTCCCTTTTTTTTAAAAAAGTGGCGTTACATTGGCTACCCTCCACTCGATAGAAACTGATCCAGAGTCTATGGAATGTTGGAAAATGACTGTCAACGCATCCGCTATTTCCAAGGCCACCTCCTTAAGTACTCTGGGATGCAGTCCATCAGCCCCTGGGGACTTATCGGCCTTCAATCCCATCAATTTCCCCAACACAATTTCCCGACTAATAAGGATTTCCCTCAGTTCCTCCTTCTTACTAGACCCTCTGACTCCTTTTATATCCAGAAGGTTGTTTGTGTCCTCCTTAGTGAATACCGAACCAAAGTACTTGTTCAATTGGTCTGCAATTTCTTTGTTCCCAGTTATGACTTCCCCTGATTTTGACTGCAGGGGACCTACGTTTGTCTTTACTAACCTTTTTCTCTTTACATATCTATAGAAGCTTTTGCAGTCCATTTTAATGTTCCCTGCAAGCTTCCTCTCGTACTTTATTTTCCATGCCCTAATCAAACCCTTTGTCCTCCTTTGCTGAGTTCTAAATTTCTCCCAGTCCCCGGGTTCGCTGCTATTTCTGGCCAATTTGTATGCCACTTCCTTGGCTTTAATACTATCCCTGATTTCCCTTGATAGCCACGGTTAAGCCACCTTCCCTTTTTTATTTTTACGCCAGACAGGGATGTACAATTGTTGCAGTTCATCCATGTGCTCTCTAAATGTCTGCCATTGCCCATCCACTGTCAACTCCTTTAAGTTTCATTCGTCAATCTATCCAAGCCAATTCACGCCTCATACCTTCAAAGTTACCCTTCTTTAAGTTCTGGACCATGGTCTCTGAATTAACAGTTTCATTCTCCATCCTAATGTAGAATTCCACCATATTATGGTCACTCTTCCCCAAGGGGCCTCGCACAACGAGATTGCTAATTAATCCTCTCTCATTACACAACACCCAGTCTAAGATGGCCGCCCCCCTAGTTGGTTCCTTGACATATTGGTCTAGAAAACCATCCCTTATGCACTCCAGGAAATCCTCCTCCACCGTATTGCTTCCAGTTTGGTTAGCCCAATCTATATGCATATTAAAGTCACCCATGATAACTGCTGCACCTTTATTGCATGCACCCCTAATTTCCTGTTTGATGCCCTCCCCAACATCACTACTACTGTTTGGAGGTCTGTACACAACTCCCACTAGCGTTTTCAGCCCCTTGGTATTCCGTAGCTCCACCCATACTGATTCCACATCATCCAAGCTAATGTCTTTCCTTACAATTGCATTAATTTCCTCTTTAACCAGCAACGCCACCCCGCCTCCTTTTCCTTTCTGTCTGTCCTTACTAAATGTTGAATACCCTTGGATGTTGAGTTCCCAGCCTTGGTCACCCTGAAGCCATGTCTCCGTGATGCCAATTATATCAAATCCATTAACTGCTATCTGCGCAGTTAATTCGTCCACCTTATTCCAAATACTCCTCGCATTGAGGCACAGAACCTTCAGGCTTGTCTTTTTAACACACTTTGCCCCTTTAGAATTTTGCTGTTAAGTGGCCCTTTTTGTTTTTTGCCTTGGGTTTCTCTACCCACCACTTTTACTATTCTCCTTTCTATCTTTTGCTTCTGGCTCCATTTTATTTCCCTCTGTCTCCCTGCATAGGTTCCCATCCGCCTGCCATGTTAGTTTAACCTCTCCCCAACAGCACTAGCAAATACTCCTCCTAGGACATTGGTTCGAGTCCTGCCTAGGTGCAGATGATCCGGTTTGTACTGGTCCCACCTCCCCCAGAACTGGCCCCAGGAATTTGAATCCCTCCCTGCTGCACCACTGCTCAAGCCACGTATTCATCTGAGCCATCCTGCGATTCCTACTATGACTAACACGTGGCACTGGTAGCAATCCCGAGATTACTACTTTTGAGGTCCTACTTTTTAATTTAGCTCCTAGCTCCTTAAATTCGTCTCGTAGGACCTCATCCCATTTTTTACCTATATCGTTAGTACCAATATGCACCACGACAACTGGCTGTTCGTCCTCCCTTTTCAGAATGTTCTGCACCTGCTCCGAGACATCCTTGACCCTTGCACCAGGGAGGCAACATTCCATCCTGGAGTCTCGGTTGCGGCCGCAGAAACGCCTATCTATTCCCCTTACAATTGAATTCCCTATCACTATCACTCTCCCACTCTTTTTCCTGCCCTCCTGTGCAGCAGAGCCAGCCACGGTGCCAGGAACTTGGCTGCTGCTGCTCCCCCCTGATGAGTCATCCCCCTCAACAGTACTCAAAACGGTGTATCTGTTTTGCAGGGGGATGACCGCAGGGGATCCCTGCACTACCTTCCTTGCACTGCTCTTCCTGTTGGTCTTCCATTCCCTATCTGGCTGTTGACCCTTTACCTGTGGTAAGACCAACTCACTAAACGTGCTATTCAAGTCATTCTCAGCATCGTGGATGATCCAGAGTGAATCCACCCTCAGCTCCAATTCCGCAACGCGGTCCATCATGAGCTGGAGGCGGATACACTTCCCGCACACGTAGTTGTCAGGGACACCGGAGGCGTCCGTGATTTCCCACATAGTACAGGAGGAGCATAACACGTGTCCGAGCTCTCCTGCCATGACTTAACCCTTAGATTAACTTAAATTGGCAACAACAATGCTAAAAGTTACCTACTGATATAGGAGAGAAAAAAGAAAAACTACTTACCAATCACCAGCCAATCACTTACCCTCTTGGCTGTGACGTCACCTTTCTATTTCTTTCTGCTTTTTTGCCTTCTCCCTGTAGCTGCACCGGTTGGCCTTTTGTAGGCCTCACCGACCCTGGACTGTCGCCTCTCGCCGACGCTGCCCGACTCCTGCACCGGTTGGCCTTTTGTAGGCCTCACCGACCCTGGACTGTCGCCTCTCGCCGACGCTGCCCAACTCCTGCACCGGCTGGCCTTTTGTCGGCCTCCACGCACCCCGGATTGTCGCCTCTCGCCGATGCTGCCCGACTCCTGCACCGGCTGGCCTTTTGTCGGCCTCCACGCACCCCGGATTGTCGCCTCTCGCCAACGCTGCCCGACTCCTTATCTCACGGCCTTCGATAAGATCGCCTCTCATTCTTCTGAATTCCAATGAGTAGATGCCCAACCGACTCAACCTTTCCTCATAAATCAACCCCCTCATCCACGGAATCAACCTAGTGAACCTTCTCTGAACTGCCTCCAAAGTAAATATATCCTTTTGTAAATATGGAAACCAAAACTGCATGCAGTATTCCAGGTGTGGCCTCGCCAATACCCTATATAGCTGTAGCAAGACTTCCCTGTTTTTATACTCCATCCCCTTTGCAATAAAGGCTAAGATACCATTGGCCTTCCTGATCACTTGCTGTACCTGCATACTATCCTTTTGTGTTTCATGCAGAAGTACCCCCAGGTCCTGCTGTACTTTGCAATCTTTCTCCATTTAAATAATAACTTGCTCTTTGATTTTTTTTCTGTCACTGTGCATGACCTCACACTTTCCAACATTATACTCCATCTACCAAATTTTTGCCCACTCACTTAGCCTGTCTATGTACTTTTGCAGATTTTTTGTGTCCTCACTCATTGCTGATGATACAAAGATGGGAGGAAAAGCAAACTTGGCTACGATACCCTCAGTCCCTTCTTCCAAGTCGTTAATATAGATTGTAAATAGTTGGGGTCCCAGCACTGATTCCTGCGGCACCCCATGAGTAACTGGTTACCAAACAAAGAATGCACCATTTACCCCAACTCTCTGTTCTTTGTTAGTTAGCCAATCCTCTATCCATGTTAATATATTACCCCCAACCCTGTGAACTTTTATCTTGTGCAGTAACTTTTTATGTAGCACCTTGTCAAATACCTTCTGGAAGTCCAAATACACCACATCCACTGGTTCCCCTTTATCCACCCTGTTCGTTACATCCTCAAAGAACTCCAGCAAATTGTCAAACATGACTTCCCCTTCATAAATCCATGCTGACTCTGCCTGACTGAATTTTGCTTTTCCAAACGTCCTGCTACTGCTTCTTTAATAATGGACTCCCAACATTTTCCCAACCACAGATGTTAGGCTAACTGGTCTATAGTTTCCTGCTTTTTGTCTGTCTCCTTTTTTAAATAGGGAAGTTACATTTGCAGTTTCCCAATCTGCTGGGACCTCCCCAAAATCCAGGGAATTTGGTAAATTACAACCAATTACTTCTCTTAAGGTCCAGGGGATTTATCTGCTTTTAGTCCCCATTATCTTACTGAGTACCACCTCCTTAGTGATTGTGATTGTGTTAAGTTCCTCCCCCCCCCCTCTCAAAAGCCCCTTGACTAGCCACTGTTGGTAAATGCCTCTGGTTTTTCCTCGGCCTGAAGTTGGATTGAGTGATCTGTGTATGTAACTTTATTGTTTGCAACCAGTTTTCTACTACTTAAGGTTTTGTTCTCCCAGGCCTGCATTAATCAGTATGGCCAATGGATACAATTAGAAATGGTACTGTGCTCATCAAGACATGCAAATGTATAAAACCAGACTGTAAAACGCAAATCAAAATAAGTTTGTACACGTTAGTCCTAACTTCTGGCCTTTACAATAACCGTCAGCATTTGTGAGAACTTGATTTAAAATTCTGTTCTACCTTTCATAATACATTCATTGGGAGAGCATCTGTTGGTGCCCAATTAGACCTTCACTGGTTCCAAATTGGGACCTAAATTGAATTCTTCGAGTTAATATATCCAGCATCAAAACCTATTGGAACATGTGAGCTTGCATTTCCTGCAGGGAAAACAACTGTCGTTCGGCCTTAATTTCAGTATGTAGTATTATTAAACGACAAGCCCCTTATCGTAGATCAGGCACATTTTATTTGTCATTCTGTCACTCTTGATTGCCTACCCAAATTGCATCCTGGTTAAATTTTGGGCTGAACAATTATTCCATTATTTTATCTGTCAAACCAGTCAGAAGTGGAACACTATGGGCCTTTTTAATCCGACACACCACGTGGAAATTTGGACTCCTGGACGAGCGGTTATGTCGCCCGCCTAAAGCTGGCGGGGGGGTCATTCTTTACATATGCAATTCGGGTTCCAATTATGTCATCAGGCCCCGGCTGCAATGTTAGCTGCAGCCTGAGTGGGGAAGGTGCTGTGGCTTTCCTGCCAGCTGAAGGCCAGCTAGGACATGCCAGGAAGAAGAGGCCACATTAGATAAGTTTTTTTAAAAACTTTCCTTTGTGGGGCCAGGAAGAGCATCTCTAGACGCCTCAATGAAAGGTTAATCCTCTCCTGCCCTGAACACCTCCCCCAAACCCCACCCCTCATCCCCTTGCTGAAAGATCTCCCGCAACCTCTTTCACTACATTTCCATAAGTGCTGAGAGCAGCACTTATGCATGTTAATGAAGACCAGGAATTTAAATACCCAGGGCCTGATTATTGCTGCAGCGGGTGACCTGCCCAGCGTTAAAATCGGGGCCATTACCATTTGTTCAGAGGTGCTCAGATCCCTCCGTTACTAGGAGGGCAAAATTTCCCTGTGCTCCAACTGGGGGCGGTAACCTTCTGGGGCTGGGACTTTTAGCGCCCAGTGCATAAGTCCCGCCCCTGCCGCGGAATTACCCTTACCGCCCCTCAAAGTAAGCTGAGCGTAATCTCGCGCGCTTCAGTTCCTTTGGGGTGCTGCTGGGGCGCCGAAGGAAATTCTACGCGGACGCTCCGCATAGTGCAGATGCATTTCAATGCCCCTCCCCTTCGATTAAAGGGAAGGGCTGCTGCGCGCTCTGTAAAGCCTCTGATGGCCTCGACGAAGCCACCAGGGCAGCGTGCGTCTGGGCCGGCACCCAAACGCATTGACATCCGCTCGGCCCGCGGGGCAATTTCCCCCATGGGGCATTAAGGGGTCGCGCGCACAGCGATTACGTTATTTCTGGTTTTACAGTGGGGCGCAGTGCTGCTATGGCAGCATCTCTGGGCAATTTCCCGGGAGGCAGTAGTGCCTCCCTCCCCTGGGCAAAAAGTGTCTTTGTGCCTTGTTAGTCCCCCCCCCCCCCCCCCACCAAGAGGCACGAACAGGGCTATAAAAAGGGGAAATTGGGATCCATTCTAGCGGCCGATGTAACAATTCCTTATCAAGGGATCCAATCTAAGTGTACTCTAACATTGTGTAGAGGATGCTTAATGAAGGGAAAAAAATGTATTATGCTTGCCATCAAATGATCTGCATTGTCCACACTCTACAGTCCCAAGCCATCCTTTTATATCCTTGGACCATGTTGGTTTTGGGAAAGTTGCAATTTTCAGCCTGGCATCCAATCGAAATGAACTGATGCACGTCCTTGGACATTATGCAACGTAAGTGGGAAACCAAGAGTGGCGCTGCCCAGCTATGATCACATGATGTTTTAAGGCAAGTGGTTTCCCAAGGCCAGTTAAACTGGGCTTTATTCAGTGAGTGGAGGATGCAGAGTACATTTCGAACAAAGGATCCTGTAACATAGATCATCTATCTTACGCGTTGGCCTTGTCAGTGTGTGCAGTACAGACAACACTTGCTCCCACTTTGCTGGGTACATATAACTACTTTTTTTGTCATCTCTAGACTCAAATTCAGCAATGTTCTTCATCCTTTTAACTCCTGCATCCTGTCCAACACTAAATCCTAGTGCTCCTAGTTTACTTTTTTTTTCTGAGATACCTAGTGGACATATAAATTCTCATGGCATTATTCTGAAGAAGAGCAGGGGTATTATGCCTGGTGTCCTGGCCAATATTTATTCCTCAAGCAACATCATTTTTTAAAAAAGATTTCTGGTCCTTTTTCTCATTGCTGTTTGTGGAAGCTTGCTGGCTGCCATGTTTCCTACATTACAACAGTGACTATACTTCAAAAGTACTTTGTTGGTTGTAAAGTGCTTTGGGATGTCTTAAGGTTGTGAAAGACTCTATCTGAATACAAGTGATACTCCCAGTCCATGCACCCTGTGCTTGGAGGTTGGTTGAGTTTTAAGCTGCCATAAGAACATAAGAAATAGGAGCAGGAGTAGGTCATTTGGCCCCTCGAGCCTGCTCCGCCATTCACTGAGATCGACTGATCTTCTACTTCAACTCTACTTGCCTGTACTATCCCCATAATCCTTTGATTCCCTTAATATCCAAAAATCTATTGATTTCTGTCTTGAATATGCTCAAAGACTGGGCTTCCACCTCCCTCTGGGGTAGAGAATCCCAAAGATGCACAACCCTCTGCGTGAAGTAATTTCTCCTCATCTCAGTCCTAAATAGCCGACCCCTTATTCTGAGACTGAACCTCTGGTTCTGGACTCCCCAGCCAGAGAAACATCCTCCCTGTATCTACCCCGCCAAGCCCTGTAAGAATTTTGTATGTTTCAATGAGATCATTTCTCATTCTTCTAAACTCGAGGGAATATAGGCCTAGTCTGCTCAATCTCTCCTCATAGGACAATCTTCCCATCCCAGGAATTAGTCTGGTGAACCTTTGTTGCACTCCCTCTATGGCAAGTATATCCTTCCTTAGGTAAGGAGACCAAAACTGTATGCAATACTCCAGGTGTGGTCACCAGGGCCCTATATAATTACAGTAAGACGTCTTTACTCTTACACGTAAATCTTGCAATAAAGTCCAACATACCATTTGCTTTCTTAATTGCTTGCTGTATCTGCAGGTTAACTTTCAGTGATTTGTGTACCAGGATACCCAGGTCCCTCTGAACACCAACATTTCCCAATCTCGCTCCATTTTCTATTTTTCCTACCAAAGTGGATAACTTCACATTTCTCCACATTATGTTCCATTTGCCACATTCTTGCCCATTCACTTAGCCTGTCTATTTCCCCTTGAAGCCTCTTTGCATCCTCCTCACAACTTACATTCCCATCTAGCTTTTTATCATCAGTAAACCTGGATATATCACATTTGGTTCACTCATCCAAATCATTGATATATATTGTGAATAGCTGAGGCCCAAGCACCGACCCTTGCGGTACCTCACTAGTTACAGCCTGCCATCCTGAAAATGACACGTTTATTCCTATTCTCTGTTTTCTGTCTGTTAGCCAACCATCAATCCATGCCAGTATATTACCCCAATCCCATAAATTGTGTTTAATAACCTCTGTGTGGCACCTTATCGAATGCCTTCTGAAAATCCAAATACACCACATCCACTGGTTCCCCCTGATCTATTCTCCTAGTTACAACCACAAAAAACTGATGGATTTGTCAAATATGATTTCCCTTTCATAAATCCGTGTTGACTCTGCTCAATCCTATTATTTTCTAAGTGCCCTGTTACCATGTCCTTAATAATGGATTCTAGCATTTTTACTACTACTGATGTCCGGCTAACTTGTCTGTAGTTCTGTTTACTCTCTCCCTCCTTTCTTAAATAGTGAGGTTACATTTGCTACCTTCCAATCCATGGGAACCATTCTAAAATCTATGGAATTTTGGAAGATGACAACCAATGCATCCACTAATTCTATAGCCACCTCTTTCAAAACCCTAGGATGTAGGTCATCAGGTCCAGGGGATTTATTGGCTTTCAGTCCCATTAATTTCTCCAGTACCATTTTTTTACTAATACTAATTTCTTGGTAGTAATTATTTGTACTGCACTATTTTGACAGACACGCATCTGTCCAGCCCTTCCTCACCACCCCACCCCACCCATGCCCGTACTACACTTTTTTTGACAGACATGCAGCAAGCCCCGCTCCCTGTCGAGCTCTGCTCCTCCCGGCCCCAAATCATTCCTCCCACATGGTGCCAAGAAGCAGGACCTGGGGCCCGAGGCTCTGTTGAGACCCCAGCTCTCTCACCCTGCTGATTCTCCGAGGACTCGCTAGGCCCTGACTCTTCTCTTCAAATTAAGTTTATCTAGGGGTTAAGTCATGGCAGGAGAGCTCAGACACATGTAATGCTCCTCCTGTACTTGGTGGGAAGTCAGGGACACTTCCAGTGTCCCTGATGATTATGTGTGCGGGAAGTGTGTCCGGCTGCAGCTCCTGACAGATCGCATTGCGGCGCTGGAGCTGTGGGTGGATTCACTCTGGAGCATGCACGCTGCTGAGAATGATGTGAATAGCACGTTTAGTGAGTTGGTCCTACTGCAGGAAAAGGGTACACAGCCAGATAGGGAATGGATGACCAACAGGAAGAGCAGTGCAAGGAAGGTAGTGCAGGGGTCCCCTGTGGTCATCCCCCTGCAAAACAGATACACCGCTTTGGGTACTGTTGGGGGGATGACTCATCAGGGGAGGGCAGCAGCAGCCAAGTTCATGGCACCATGGGTGGCTCTGCTGCACAGGAGGGCAGGAAAAAGAGTGGAAGAGCTATAGTGATAGGGGATTCAATTGTAAGGGGAATAGATAGACGTTTCTGCGGCCGCAACCGAGACTCCAGGATGGTATGTTGCCTCCCTGCTTCAAGGGTTAAGGATGTCTAGGAGCGGGTGCAGGGTATTCTGAAAAGGAAGGGTGAACAGCCAGTTGTCGTGGTGCATGTAGGTACCAATGATATAAGTAAAAAAAGGGATGAGGCCCTGCAAGACGAATTTAGGGAGCTAGGGCCTAAATTAAAAAGTAGGACCTCAAAAGTAGTAATCTCAGGATTGCTACCAGTGCCACATGCTAGTCACAGTAGGAATCGCAGGACAGCTCAGATGAATACATGGCTTCAGGAGTTGTGCAGCAGGGAGGGATTCAAATTCCTGGGACATTGGAACCAGTTCTGGGGGAGGTGGGACTAGTACAAACCGGACGGTCTGCACCTGGGCAGGACCAGAACCAATGTCCTCGGTGGAGTGTTTGCTAGTGCTGTTGGGAAGGAGTTAAACTAATATGGTAGGGGGATGGGAACCTATGCAGGGAGACAGAGGGAAGTAGAATGGGGGCAGAAGCAAAAGATAGAAAGAAAAGTAAAAGTGTTGGGCAGAGAAACCTAAGGCAAAAAGCAAAAAGAGCCACATTACAGCAAAATTCTAAAGGGGCAAAGTGTGTTAGAAAGACAAGCCTGAAGGCTCTGTGCCTCAATGCGAGGAGTATTCAGAATAAGGTGGACGAATTAACTGCGCAGATAGCAGTTAATGGGTATGATGTAATTGGCATCATGGAGACATGGCTCCAGGGTGACCATGGCTGGGAACTCAATATCCAGGGGTATTCAACATTTAGGAAGGATAGACAGAAAGGAAAAGGAGGTGGGGTCGCATTGCTGGTTAAAGAGGAAATTAATGCAATAGTTAGAAAGGTCATTAGCTTGGATGATGTGGAATCGGTATGGGTGGAGCTGCGGAATACCAAGGGGCAGAAAACGCTAGTGGAATTTGTGTACAGACTACCAAACAGTAGTAGTAACGTTGGGGACAGCATCAAACAAGAAATTAGGGATGCGTGCAATAAAGGTACAGCAGTTATCATGGGTGACTTTAATCTACATATTGATTGGGCTAACCAAACTGGTAGCAGTGCGGTGGAGGAGGATTTCCTGGATTGTATTAGGGATGGTTTTCTAGACCAATATGTTGAGGAACCAACCAGGGAGCTGGCCATCCTAGACTGGGTGATGTGTAGTGAGAAAGGACTAATTAGCAATCTTGTTGTGCGAGGCCCTTTGGGGAAGAGTGACCATAATATGGTAGAATTCTTTATCAGGCTGGAAAGTGACACAGTTAATTCAGAAACTAGGGTCCTGAACTTAAGGAAAGGTAACTTCGATGGTTTGAGGCGTGAATTGGCTAGAGTAGACTGGCAAATGATACTTAAAGGGTTGACGGTGGATAGACAATGGCAAACATTTAAAGATCACATGGATGAACTTCAGCAATTGTACATCCCTGTCTGGAGTAAAAATAAAACAGGGAAGGTGGCTCAACTGTGGCTAACAAGGGAAATTAAGGATAGTGTTAAATCCAAGGAAGAGGCATATAAATTGGCCAGAAAAAGCAGCAGACCTGAGGACTGGAGAAATTTAGAATTCAGCAGAGGAGGACAAAGGGTTTAATTAAGAGGGGGAAAATAGAGTGCGAGAAGAAGCTTGCCAGGAACATAAAAACTGACTGCAAAAACTTCTATAGATATATGAAGAGAAAAAGATTAGTGAAGACAAACGTAGGTCCCTTTGCAGTCGGATTCAGGTGAATTTATAATGGGGAACAAAGAAATGGGAGACCAATTGAACAAATACTTTGGTTCTGTCTTCACGAAGGAAGACACAAAAACCTTCCGGGGACCGAGGGTCTAGCGAGAAGGAGGAACTGAAGGATATCCTTATTAGGCGGGAAATTGTTTTTGGGAAATTAATGGGATTGAAGGCCGATAAATCCCTGGGACGTGATAGTCTGCATCCCAGAGTATTTAAGGAAGTGGCCCTAGAAATAATGGATACATTGGTGATCATTTTCCAACAGTCTATCGATTTGGGATCAGTTACTATGGACTGGAGGGTAGCTAATGTAACACCGCTTTTTAAAAAGGGAGGGAGAGAGAAAGCGGCTAATTATAGACCGCTTAGCCTGACATCAGTGGTGGGGAAAATGTTGGAATCAATTATTAAGGATGAGATAGCAGCGCATTTGGAAAACAGTGACAGGATTGGTCCAAGTCAGCCTGGATTTATGAAGGGGAAATCAGGCTTGACAAATCTTCTGAAATTTTTTGAGGATGTAACTAGTAGAGTGGACAAGGGAGAACCTGTGGATGTGGTGTATTTGGACTTTCAAAAGGCTTTTGACAAGGTCCCACACAAGAGATTCGTGTGCAAAATCAAAGCACATGGTATTGGGGGTAATATACTAACGTGGATAGAGAACTGGTTGACAGAGAGGAAGCAGAGAGTTGAGATAAACGGGTCCTTTTCAGAATGGCAGGCAGTGACTAGTGGAATGCCTCAGGGCTCAGTGCTGGGACCCCAGCTCTTTACAATATACATCAAAGATTTGGTTGAAGGAATTGAGTGTAATATCTCCAAGTTTGCAGATGACACTAAACTGGGTGGCTGTGAGGGGGACGCTAAGAGACTGCAGGGTGACTTAGACAGGTTAGGTGAAAGGGAAAATGCATGGCAGATGCAGTATAATGTGGATAAATGTGAAGTTATCCACTTTGGGGGCAAAAACGCAAAGACAGAATATTATCTAAATGGTGGCAGATTAGGAAAAGGGGAGGTGCAACGAGACCTGGGTGTCATGGTTCATCGTCATTGAAAGTTGGCATACAGATACAACAGGCAGTAAAGAAGGCAAATGGTATGTTGGCCTTCATAGCTAGGGGATTTGAGTATAGGAGCAGGGAGGTCTTACTGCAGTTGTACAGGGCCTTGGTGAGGCCTCACCTGGAATATTGTGTTCAGTTTTCGTCTCCTAATCTGAGGAAGGACGTTCTTGCTATTGAGGGAGTGCAGCAAAGATTCACCAGACTGATTCCCGGGATGGCTGGACTGACATATGAGGAGAGACTGGATCAACTGGGCCTTTATACATTGGAGTTTAGAAGGATGAGAGGGGATCTCATAGCAACATACAAGATTCTGATGGGACGGGACAGGTTAGATGCGGGTAGATTGTTCCTGATGTTGGGGAAGTCCAGAACCAGGGAACACAGTCTTAGGATAAGGGGTAGGACTGAGATGAGGAGAAACTTCTTCACTCAGAGTTGTTAACCTGTGGAATTCCCTACCGCAGTGAGTTGTTGATGCCAGTTCATTGGATATATTCAAGAGGGAGATAGATATGGCCCTTACGGCTAGGGGGATCAAGGGGTATGGAGAGAAAGCAGGAAAGGGGTACTGAGGGAATGATCAGCCATGGTCTTATCGAATGGTGGTGCAGGCTCAAAGGGCCGAATGGCCTATCCTGCACCTATTTTCTATGTTTCTCTGTTTCTTCTCTCCCGCCCCCCCCACCCCCACCTGGACTCTCTACTTCCCCCCCTTCGACCCCGATGGGTGGGGGGGAGGGGGGTCTGAGAGCAGCTGCAGCAAGCAGAGAAGCGGCTGGGGGAGAGAGAGAGAGAGAGAGAGACTTGGGGCTGGGGGGGAGGAGGGAGAGGAAAGAGAGAGGGCAAGAGACTTGGAGGGGGGTGGGGGAGGAAAGAGAGACTGAGGGGGGAAAGAGAGACTTTGGGGGGGGAAAGAGAGACTTGGGGGGGTCAGAGGAAAGCGAGAGGGAGAGAGGCATGGGGGGGGGTGGTGGTGGGCGGAGGACACGGTTGGGGGGAGAGACATGGGTGGGGAGGGACCAGAGGGGAGAGCGGGAACTCAGGAAAGACAGATCACGTTCTTCCAACCCCCAGAAGGGACATCGTTGGAGAGGATGATATCCAGAAGTCACAACATTCACTATTCAATTCATACCCAATAAACCTGTTAACGGGAGCGGGGGGGGGGGGGGGGAGAAGGATACACTTGTGCTGGGGTAAGGCACTTTGATTGGGGGAGGCATGCACTGTCTTCTGGAGAGCTCTGTGCTCTGTCGCTTCAGGCAGTCAAAGTGGATCGAGTTACAATTTGCAAAGTCAGTCAGAGCTTGGAATGGGCGGTTCCAGTTACACATTCATGTGAAACTTCAGGGTGTGGCTTATCCTCCAAGGGGACCAATCATAGACAAAGGGTGGAGCATGGTGCCCATTTTTGTAGTACAAATAAGCACGTCCTAATTTATTTCAGTTCCTCATTCTCACTATACCCTTGGTTCTCCGCTATTTCCAGCAAGTATTTTGCCTCTTCTTCCATGAAGACCGACACAGAATGTTTGTTTAATTTCTCTGCCATTTCCTTATTCCTCATTATAATTTCTCCTGTCTCAGCCTGTAAGAGACCCACATTAATATTGCTACTGCTAACATTACTCTTCGCCAAGAGGTTTTCAAGAGTAGTGGTGTAAATGCCAGCATGAACCATAAAAGCAGCTGCACTTTGCACAAATGGTCAGCATTCTGTATGATATAACATTGCATTGGTAAAGACCCTTTTACAGATGGGTGTCACAGAGCGTGTCGTGGCTTTGTAGGGGTGTCACCAAAGGGTCTTTCACATGTAGCAGACAGGGAGGTTGCACTCTGCACCACTAAGGAGCAGGTGAGGTAGAACGCACTATGAATGCCACAATGAGCCAAACGAGAGCGGAAATGTAGACGAAGCCCATATCTGTTCCGTGACTTTGACTTTTTAACCTAAATCAGGGGTGTTCTTGAAAGTAGTACTAAAAGCCAAGTAATCCATTTATAGCCAGCCGTATATAACAGATATCCCAAGGAGGCAGAGCAATGTCAGCAAACTCTAGAGAGTACTGGATAGTTTTCTTCTTCACAGCAGTGAAACAGATTATATGATCATTACCGTATTGCTGTTTGTGGGAGCTAGCTGTGTGCAGATAGGCTTCCAACATTGCAACAGTGACTACATTTCAAAAGTACTGCATTTTTGGAAAAACGCTTTGGGATGCCCTGAGGGCGTTATATAAATACAAATGACTTCTTTAGCAAAAGTACGATGGGTCGCATGGCCTCCTGTGCTGCATCATTCTATGGAGAGAAATGATTGAGGTTAGGAAATAGAGTATCGTGTGGCATTTTTCTAAACTTTGGTACAAGTCTGCTAGATCACAGTGGTCTTTGATGGTCCTGTACATTCCTTTATATGAGCAACTACTGATTAAAGAGGGGGTGGCAAGAGGGGTCACCTGAGGGTTGAGGTGGCTTCAAAATGACAAGCTAGGCAATTGAAGTTTGTAATCTAATCAACCCTCTGTATGGCTGACTTGGTAATCAGACATAAGAACATAACAATATAAGAAATAGGAGCAGGAGTAGGCCATTTGGTCTCTCGAGCCTGCCATTCAATAAGATCATGGCTGATCTGATTTTGGCCTCAACTCCACTTCCCTGCCCGCTCCCCATAACCCTTGACTCTCTTATCTTTCAAAAATCTGTCTATCTCCACTTTAAATATATTCAATGACTCAGCCTCCACAACTCTCTGAGTAGAAAATTCCAAAGCTTCACGACCCTCTGAGAAAAGAAATTCCTCCTCATTTCCGTTTTAAATGGGCGACCCCTTATTCTGAAACTATGCTCCTAGTTCTAGATTCCCCCACGAGGGGAAACATCCTCTTTGCCTCTACCCAGTCAAACTCCTTCAGAATATTACACATTTCAATAAGATCACCTCAGTCTTCTAAACTCCAATAAGTACAGGCCCAACCTGCTCAATCTTTCTTTATAAGACAACCCCTTCATCTCAGGAATCAACCTCGTGAACCTTCTCTGAACTACCTCCAATGCAACTATATCCCTCCTTAAATAAGGAGACCAAAACTGTACGCAGTACTCCAGGTGTGGTCTCACCAACACCCTGTACAGTTGTAGCAAGACTTCCCTACTGTTATACTCCATCCCCCTTGCAATAAAGGCCAACATTATATTTGCCTTCCTAATTACTTGCTGTACCTGCATCTGAACTAGACTGGTCTCCTGTACCTGAGGCACTGTTGCCGATTGACCAGCATGCCTACTCTCTCAAATCTGGAGAGGTCGATCTGTCAGTGAGGACTGGGGTCCTTCCCATTCAGCTCCAGTGAACTGTGCAAGCCAAAGCCCTAAGGCGTAGGCTAGTGACTAGCTCGATAAGTAGGAGGAAGGTTACCTGCGCTCTGTTAACCAGCTTTTACCTGGTTAAATTCCAGCAGTACCCCTGCAGTGTCTCATGGTATATTGTAATTTGCACTCCTATAACTGCCTTGGGCAGGCCACAAAAGGTGAGGCTCAAGATTGCAAGAGGAATGATATGTTGATAAGGAATCATACAGTTTAAGGGCCTCGGAAGCAGTTGAAGAAAGAACTTGCATTTATATAGCACCTTTCGTGACCTCAGGCTATCCCAAAGTGCTTTATAGCTATTGAAGTTATTTTAATGAAATTGTAGTCATGGTTGTAATGTAGGAAAGGTGGCAGCCAATTTGCACACAGCAAGGTTCTACAATAAATGACTAGATCATTTGCTTTTAGGTGTTGGTTGCAATATTATTGCTGCAAACATTTTGGTTGGCCATTGCAGTGCTTGACCCTTCATGCAACGTAAGGACACATTACTGGACTTGGGTGAGGAAGTGGCCTACTACCTGTTCTCTACCACTATTTTTTCATCAGTTGTGGAATGAATCCTTCTCTTCAGCTTGTGGTTCCAAATATTTCAACCCCTACATCCTCTTTCCTCTGGCAGTGATGATGTATGGCAGATGGTGACTTTTATTGATAACACTCATCAGTACAGGTACCTTATAAGGTGCCTTGGTGCATTGCATTCTATCTGTGCTTTGCTATGGAGAGGCCTCATGAGCCAGACTAGCATCGTCTAGTCCTTGTCCGCCGGTGGACAGCTATTGAGCCTTTGGTGCTCCCAAGTAGACGTGAAATAGTGGAGGTTTTCAGGGGAGTTGCCTGATGCAGATGAGCAGTACAGAATTAGAGTTGGTGATGGACATTCTGAAACACCGCCTCAGTCACCCACTGAATTGAGATCTGGCCTGCAAAAAAGTCCACTGCACTAAAATTGCCAGTTCCCTGCAAGACACAAAAGTTCAGGTCAACTTCTCTACTGCAGGGAGTCCAGCACTCATTTTGATGAGCAGCCTGGATGGGGTGGCAAAAGATCGTCACTGCCCCTCCCAGGATGGTCTCTACCCAATTCTGCTTTTCTCTTTCACGTGTCCCAGATATATTTTTTGGAACTTAACGCACACCATATGCGGCTGGATTTTCGGCATTTTGTGTTTTCGCCCGTTTGCAGGCGCAATTCGCGGCGGAGCCAAAAATTTAGCACCGGGTTAACGTTAGCGCCAGAGTGAGGAACTTTCACCAAATGAAAGTTCCTGAGGAGTGTTAGCGTTAACTCTGGCATTGCACCACCTACTTTGTGCGCCGGAGCCGAAAGTTTCGGCACTGAAAAAAATCGGCCGTTCTGCACATGCGCAACTTCCCCCCCCCCCCCCCTGTTTCCGGTGTGGTCTCCAGTCACAAATGCTAATGCAGGGCTCGGATCCACACGTGCACAGTACAACCGGGGCTGAATCAGGCATTTTACATTTGGATTTTGATCATGGAGGATGACGATTCCAGACAGCGTGCCAGGCGATTCAGCCACAAGGCGAATGACGCTCTAGTGGGGGCTGTTGCATCTTTGGGGTGGATCTAGACCCCTGCCATCGACATTTAAAAGAATTTGGAGGGAAATCGCTGAGGAGGTCTCTGCCTCAGACACTATGGTCAGGACTGGCACAGTGCTG
This sequence comes from Pristiophorus japonicus, assembly GCF_044704955.1. NCBI lineage: Eukaryota > Metazoa > Chordata > Chondrichthyes > Pristiophoridae > Pristiophorus > Pristiophorus japonicus. Next base: position 83,206,803 of record NC_091991.1, on the reverse strand, counting down.
AAAGAAGTTTAATGATTTGACAAGGAGTCATCAGAGTGAGTACAATTTTAATTCATGCACTCCATCATTACTTGAATTATAAATCTGACGCACTATTTGTTCTCATGCTGTTGGTGCTAAATTTAGGCTGCCTCCTAAAATGCATGACACAAAAGTAGGCTTAGTCCGGCACCCTATTTGCTGTAAATGATCTTTACACAATATTAAGATTGCTTTCTGGGATTTCATAAGATGGCTTCCCACTTCGATGCCGTCCTGATGAATGACGTGCAACTTACAAGGCCATTAAACAGAGGACTGCATTACATTCAGATCGCATGATATAAGTGCTTTGGTGGCTATCTGTCATGTAATCAACCAGCATTGTAACCCATGTATAATCTGACCACACACCCGACACCATAGGACGACGCATCGTACGTTAACACAAGTTTCTTACATGGGTCATATAGCGTTAACAGATTGTTGGAACATAACAAATTGCGTGCTCTAATAAAAGCCCTTTCCTGGCTGTCCCCCCAGACCCATTCGCGACCTTTGCGTAGGAGCACATGTAGCAGCTCTAGCAGCGTGCTCAATTTGGGAAGAAAGTTACCAAAATAGTTCAGGAGCCCCAGGAACGAACGCAGCTCCGTCGTGTTACGGGGCCTGGGTGCTCTCTGGATCGCTTCCGTCTTGGACGCAGTAGGGCTGATCCCGTCTGCTACAACCCTCATCCCCAGGAATTCTACCTTTGGAGCTAGGAAGACGCACTTCGCCTTTTTCAGTCGCAGACCTACCCAGTCCAGTCTGCGTAGCACCTCCTCCAGGTTGTGGAGGTGTTCTTCAGTATCGTAACCCATGATGAGGATGTCGTCCTGAAAAACCACCGTCCCTGGAATCGACTTGAGGAGGCTTTCCATATTTCGTTGGAAGATCGCGACGGCCGAGCGAATCCCGAATGGACATCTGTTGTACTCAAACAACCCCTTGTGTGTCGTGATGGTGGTCAGCTTCTTCGACTCACTCGCCAGCTCCTGGGTCATGTAAGCTGAGGTCAAGTCCAATTTTGAAAAAAGTTTGCCACCGGATAGTATCGCAAAGAGGTCCTCCGCTCTCGGTAGCGGATACTGATCTTGGAGTGACATCCGATTGATGGTGGCCTTGTAATCACCCATCCGCCTTGAGCACTGGCACAATTGGGCTCGCCCAGTCACAGAATTCGACTGGTGAGATGATGCCTTCCCTCAGCAGGCGGTCCAATTCATCTTTTATCTTTTCCCGCATCATGTACGGCACCGCTCTGGCCTTGTGGTGTACTGGCCTGGCATCCAGGTTTATGTGAATCACTAGCTTGGCCCCCATGAAAGTGCCGATGCCGGTTTTAAATAATGAGTCAAATTTGTCCAGGATCTGTGAGCATGATACTTGCTCCATAGAGGAAATTGCATTGACATCGCCCCATTTCCAGTTCATGACAGCAAGCCAACTCCTCCCCAGCAGTGCGGGACCGTCCCCCGGGACAATCCAGAGTGGCAACCTGTTCTCCGAATCTTTGTGGGTCACGACTACCGTGGCGCTGCCTAGCACCGGAATGATCTCCTTTGTGTAAGTCCGTAACTGTGCATCAATCGGCAATAATTTTGGCCTCCTAGCCTTGGACGCCCACAACTTTTCGAACTGTTTGATACCCATCAGGGACTGGCTGGCCCCTGTGTCTAGCTCCATTGATACTGGGATGCCATTAAGGAGCACTTTCATCATTATCGGTGGCGTCCTGGTGTATGAACTGTATACGTACTCCACATGAACTTGCTGAACTTCAGCTTCCAGCGATTTCCCCCAGCGTTCATTTCTGCAATTTCTGCAGGTATTTTGCTCATCTGCAAACTCTGGCTGAGTGTGTGCCTCCACGCCTCCAACATGAGCTGTTGTTGGAAACAAAAGGTCCCTTGCCAGTCAATCGTCCCTGACTGCCCCTGTGACTGTCCTTGAGTGCGCCATTAACAGGTGTTGATGGCCCCATTACTGGCCGCATTGTCCCTTGCAATGGCGTGAATCGCCGTTCAGCTTGCCATTGTCTCTGTCGAACTCCCCCTCTGGGTTCGACTACATGTTGGGGCATGCCCGATTGCCCTTGTCTGCCTGGAGAACTGTGTGCTGCTTTAACAATGTTGAATCTCTGTCCCAACCATTCCTTAACACAATACCTCTCGTCTGTTCTGCTAGTGGTCATGCTCGCTGGGTTTAAATCCCAGTTTCTTGTCACCATTGATACGTCCTTACTATACAGTATAAATGCACACGAGGCCCATGCTTGAGAGAAGGTCAGTCTGTGACCTGTCCTTTATTCCTTAGCACTCAAGTGATGGAAGTGGGTGGAGCTTCCCCTTTTATACCTGAAGGTCCAGGGTCGGAGTGTTTCCCACAAGTTCACCACCTAGTGGTCATTGTTCTCACAGGGTACAACTTAGATCAGATTATACATGGGTTACAATGCTGGTTGAATACATGACACTATCTATGCCACAAGAGCAAATGGATCCTCTTGTAGCTATTCCCATTTTCACCTTTGCAGGCCAAGAAGTCTCATAATTGCCGGAGCAGGTGCGGACAGGTGGCAGTCCCCCTCAGGCCTTGCCACTCACCGACATTGAGGACAGAGTGGCAGTCCGCATCGGCGTCACAGGTCAGGCAGCTGCCACTGGTGGGTGCTGACCCCTGCTCAGATACTGAGGGTAAGTCCTAAACACTCCCTGCGATAGATTGGGGCAATGTCCTGGCAGTGTCTCTGGACTAGGGTTGGGGCAATATCCTGCACACTCCCTGGGCTGGGTTGGGGCAATGTCCTGCAGTGTCTCTGGACTAGATATAATGGAATAGTGGCGGTCCTTCAAATGAGCCTGTGCTATGTGACCTTCCTCATGTCACCCTGCCCCCTCCCCTGCTGCTAACCACTCGTCTGTTGCTTTCTACTTCCAGATGGCCAGCCACAGGCACAGCATTCCTCAAGGGACCACTCCACGTCAGGCCATCATCTAGAGGAGGAGGAAGAGGAGGATACCGATGAGCCGACTCCGGCGCAGCGACATTCCACCCGTTCCACCATCGGCACTCAGCTCCTCTGGGGACGACGTGACATTCTCGGGGTTTTGAGGAATCCGAGGCTCCGGGGATGAGTGGCATGCAGCAACGCAATGTTGGGGTTGAATCCCGTATGCCATCTCTCCGGAGGGTGAGTCGCCAAAGTCGGTCTGTTGACAGACAGGCAGACGTGAAACTGGAAATGGTGGGAATGTCCAGGGAGAGCATCCAGGTCAACCGTCAGCTCCTTGATATCTTGGATAGGATCCCAGCGCGCATTGACAGTCTGAAAGCGACCATTATGGAGGTATATTACAGAGCGATTATACGGAGATTGTCAGTGCGAGCCGCGATACCTGCGAGGCCATCAATGCCCACACGAGGCTGGTGATCTCCAGCAGTGACATTGAAGTCCCAGAGAGTGTGGCGCAAACCCTTGCAGAATATGGCGCATCTCAGGCACAAGCTCTGCTTGAGCTTGGGCAGGTGATGCAGTCCATGCCTGCCGCCATACTTTCTGCGTTCCCCATTGTCACACCCACACTACATGTGACTGGTGACGCCGATTAAGAGGCTAGCCAGTCAGAAGCCGGGCCTTCCATGCCACGAGCTGTTCCACTGCGTCCCCAGATGGTGTCTCCATGGTCTCCCCCGCCCCCAACACAGCAGCACTCTGGCAGCCTTGCTGCACGCCATCTTGGTGCCACTTTGAGTAGGGGCAGCAGGCAAGGGATGGTGGCAAGGGGAAGGGGTGCAAAAGACGGTGGGAAAATATAGTGGGGCAGGATATGATGTTGCTGCATTATGTTGTTGATGCTGGTTGCATTGTATGTTTTATGTTACAGTATTATTATGTTGCAGGTTATGGTAAAGTATCACACTGGATTATGTTGTTGATAATGTTGTTGAATTATCGCACTGCTGGTTGCAGCTCATTTTATTTAGTTCTCACAATAAAGGTTACAAAGTTTACAATGTTACAATGTTTAATAATTTTTTTTGTTCACCTTAACCATTCCTGTGTAGTGTCTCATTTGCAGAATAAAATGGGGAATAGTCAACGTGTTGGGATAGAGTGGCCAGGCAATGCTCAAACGTGCCGTTCACTCTTCAAGTAAAGCGTTCAATTATGAGCTGCCGACGCAAGGCTCTTGTAGTGGTGAAATCTCCACAATGCCTCCCCTGTGGTTGTGTTAGTGGTGGTGGCATGGGTTCCTCACCAAGCTCCTCTTCCTCGTCTTCCTCCTCCTCCTCCCACCCCCCCCCTCCCCCCGCTCTCCTGAGGTGATTCTGCAGTGCTCAATGGCAATTCCTGTCCCCTCATGATGGCTAAGTTGTGTAGCATGCAGCACACCATAGAGACCTACTGAGAGGAGTATTGCAGGCAGCCTCCAGAGTGGTCCAGGCATCGGAAGCGCTGCTTGAGCACTCCAACTGTCTGTTCCACGATGTTGCATGTGGCTGCATGGCTCTCATTATAGCAATGCTCGGCTTCTGTCTGAGGGTTCCGGAGGGGGGGTCATGAGCCAGGTGGCGAGGCCGTAACCTTTGTCCCCGAGCATCCTACTCTGGCCTTGTGGTTGATGCTGGAACATGTGTGAGACGCTGCTCTCATGCAAGATGAAAGCATCATGGATGTTCCCTGGATATTGGGCTTTGACTGCCATGATCCACTGAGTATGGTCGCAGACGATCTGTAAGTTCATGGAATGGAATCCCTTTCGATTTCGGAAAACCTCTGCATTCTGTAAAGGAGCTCGCAGGGCGATGTGCGTACCGCCAAGGACATCCTGAACCTTGGGGAAGCCAGCAAATCGTCCAAAACCTACAGCCCTCTCATCTTAGGTCTCCCGGTCATTGGGAAGTTTATGGTCCATTCTACGTGCAACAGTGCATTAATTACCTGGCGAATGCAGCAATGTGTAGCATGCTGCTAGATGGAGCATATGTCCCCTGCTAATGCCTGAAAGGAGCCGGAGGCATAGAAGGCAAGTGCCACAATCACCTTCACCTCGACGGGCAGTGCAGTCCTGTTGCCGCATGTAGGCTGTAGGTCTGCCTGTATGAACTGGCATATCTCTGTGACCACCTCTTTTTGGAAGTGTGCCTCAGAGAGCCTGAGGTATGAGCGATATTCCTTGTAAACTCGTGGGGGACGAGGCCTCCTCCCCATACGTCTGCGACCTCTTCGATTACATTGCAAATGATGAACAATAAACCTTCTTCCAGCTCGAAGCCGTATGAATATAGCAGACAGGATTACTGGCTTCCGACCAAGCATGGCCCCCATCTTTTAAAATGTCCTTTATAAAACAAACTAGAAACTCACGTAAACTTCACAATCAAAAGTATGCAGTATTGCAGCGGTCTTCTCCCCATGCTTTTAATCGCTCACATCTGTGACTTTCTCCTCTGCTTTCAACATGGCGCCGTTAGGGCCCGGTGAGCCCAGTGTGTGTCTGATTTTTCTGGGCGGGTCTTTGGGTGGATGCTAAATCGGGCGAAATGCTCGAAAGTTCCACCCGGGGCGCTAGCGCAGCGGTGCACGACGATTTACATCATCAAAACGATCAAAACAGTGGCGGGGCAGTAAGTTTAATGCCGCCACAAAACCATTGGCGAAAGTTCCGCCCGGGAGCAAAATCTTATGCGCCTCGTTTCACACCCAAAAAAATCATTTTTGAGCCCCACCAAGACGCTAAATGGGGTGCAAATCAGCCAAAAATTCAGCCCTTTGTGTGGTGGTTGGTTGGTCTACAATAGAGATTGTGCTTCAGGGCAGCCATCCCTGTATCCCTAATGTTGATGCTGTGCCAATAATGCAAACACAATTCATTTTCAACAAACATGTACTGCTCATTCATTTAAATAACTTGACCTCAATGCCTGCTGGCCATTTCAAAATAGCTAATGAAAACAGCACAAAAACCTATTGCCAAATAATCAACAATGCTGTGATTGGTGTTAACAATCTAAAGCAGCAGATTTTGAAAGGGTTGAAACTGACCATACTGGCAATTTCAGGTTACCTCCAGGTTTACTACACGTTTGATGATTTGTCTCCACTGTCTCAATTGGCTGCAGAACACAGGCAGGGTGGAAGGCAGGAGATTAAATGACAAAAGGGATGGTAGTGCAAGGCAAAAAGGGGTGTGAATGGGACAAGTAAAAGAACAAAAGAGGGACGAGGAGCTGTAACTGGGAATAGCAGCACCTGCAGTCTGAAAACATGGGAGCAGTAGTTATTGTTGAATTTGATGGTAATGTTGTAAAGTGCCTAAATGAGGTGCCGTTCCTCAAGCTTCTATTTAGCTTCATTGGAACAGTGTAGGAGGTCGAGGCCAGATTGGAGTGGAGAATTAAAATGACAAGTGACCAGAAGCTCAGGGTTATGCTTGCGGACTGGACGTAGGTGTTCAGCAAAGCAATGACCCAATATGCATTTGATCTAGCCAATGTAGAGGAGGCCATATCATGAGCACCAAATACAGTCTACTAAATTGAAAGAATACAGTAAGTCGCTGTCTCACCTGGGAGGAGCGTTTGAGTCCCTGGACGGTGGGAGGGGAGGAGGTGAAAGGGCAGGTGTTGCACCACAGGGGCCGCGGGAAGGGTTTTGGGGTGATGGACCAGGATATCACGGAGGGAGCAGACCCTTTGAAATGCTGCAAGGGGAGGGGATGATCTGTTCGGTGGTGGCATCACGCTGGAGGTGGCAGAAATGGCAGAGGATGATCCGGTGAATGTGGAGGCTGGTGGGGTGGAAGGTGTTTGCAAGCGGAAACTGTTATGTATTTAACCCTTTGTAACTTGCATTACACCTGACCACCAGAGGGCCCACCTGTTGGAGTCCCAAGGGATCCCAGCATCCCTTGGGAGCACAGTATATAAGCAGGTCACCCATGAGGTACCTGCACTCTGGAACCTTAATAAAGGAGCTAAGGTCACACTTGCTCATTACACACAGTACTCAATCTCAGCATTTATTATGAGTATAACAATTGGCGACGAGGCAACGAACAACTGCGCGAAAATGCAAAGAATAGCCGGCATCCTGGAGAAGTTCTCAGAAGGGGACGATTGGGAGGCCTTCGTGGAGAGACTCGACCAATACTTCGTGGCCAACGAGCTGGAAGGGGACGAGAACGCCACCAAATGAAGGGCGATTCTCCTAACTGTCTGTGGGACAACAACCTATGGCCTCATGAAGAATCTCCTGGCTCCGGCAAAACCAACAGAGAAATCCTACGAAGAATTGTGTATGCTGGTCCGGGAACACCTAAATTCTAAGGAAAGCGTTTTGATGGCAAGGTATCGGTTCTACACGTGTCAACGATTGGAGGGCTAGGAAGTGGCGAGCTACGTCGCCAAACTAAGGCGCCTCACAGGACATTGTGAGTTTGAGGGATTCCTAGAACAAATGCTCAGACACTTTTTTATACTGGGCATCGGACATGAGATGATCCTTCGCAAACTGTTGACTGTAGAAACTCTGAATCTGAGTAAAGCCATAACGATAGCCCAGGCATTTATGTCCACCAACGACAACATCAAACAGATTTCGCAGAACAAAGAAGTTTCGGCCAGTACTGTGCACAAAGTAACGTCGGTTTTGAGCAGAAATGTACATGGCAGAAAATACACGCTGGCTGCTGTGGCTCAACCTCAATTGACCCAGAGTCCACCTTCATCTGTTAATGCGAGACAGTTAACACCTGTTGGTGCTGCGGAGGTGATCATCGGCCCCATCAATGCCGCTTTAAGCACTATGCATGCAATGGTTGCAGAACAATGGGACACCTCCAATGAATGTGCAGGCGAGCTGCAAACCCTGCAAACCACTACATTGCAGAGGAAGATCGATCCACAGTGGATCAGACTGAGTTGGCAGAGGTGTACAGGGTACACACGTTCACGACGAAATGCCCACCAATAATGTTGAAAGTTGAACTGATCGGCATTCCAATATCTATGGAGCAGGACACGGGGGCAAGTCAGTCCATGATAAGTAAAAAGGCCTTCGATAGGCTGTGGGGAAAGAAGGCACACAGTCCCAAGCTCAGCCCCATTCACACTAAACTAAGGACTTACACCAAGGAACTAATCCCTGTAATCCCTGTAATTGGCAGTGCAGAAGTCAAAGTCTCCTATGATGGAGCAGTACACGAACTCCCGCTGTGGATCGTGCCAGGGGATAGCCCCATGTTGTTTGGCAGAAGCTGGCTGGGGAAAATCCGCTGGAACTGGGATGACATCCGAGCGTTTTCGTCCGTCGACGATGCCTCATGTATCCGGGTTCTAAGCAAGTTCCCATTGTTATTCGAGCCAGGCATTGGAAGCTTCTTGGGGGCAAAAGTGCAGATCCATTTGATTCCCGGTACGCGACCCATCCACCACAAGGCTCAGGCGGTACCGCACATGATGTGTGAAAAAGTGGAAATCGAGCTGGACAGGCTGCAACGTGAAGACATCATCGCACCAGTGGAATTCAACGACTGGGCCAGTCCGATTGTCCCGGTACTTAAGGAGGATGGTACGGTTAGAATTTGCGGGGACTATAAAGTAACGATTAACTGTTTTTCGCTGCAGGACCAGTACCCGCTACCCAAGGCAGATGACTTATTTGCGACCCTGGCTGGAGGGAAGACGTTCACCAAGTTGGACCTGACCTCGGCCTACATGACGCAGGAGCTGGAGGAGTCTTTGAAGGGCCTCACCTGCATCAACACACACAAAAGTCTGTTTATCTACACCGGTGCCCGTTCAGGATTCGACCGGCCGCGGCAATCTTCCAGCGGAACATGGAGAGCCTGCTAAAGTCGATTCCTTGCACCGTGGTCGTCCAGGATGACATATTGGTTACAGGTCGGGACACCATGGAGCACTTGAAGAATCTGGAGGAGGTTCTTAGTCGGTTGGATCGCATGGGGCTCAAGTTGAAATGCTCGAAGTGTGTTTTCCTGGCACAGGACGTCGAATTCTTAGAAAGGAGAATCGCAACAGACGGCATCAGACCCACCGACGCCAAGACGGAGGCCATCAAGAACGCGCCACGACCACAGAACGTGACGGAGCTGCGGTCGTTCCTGGGACTCCTTAACTATTTCGGTAATTTCCTACCTGGGTTAAGCACCCTGCCAGAACCCCTACATGCACTACTGCGCAAGGGAGATGACTGGGTATGGGGGAATTCACAAGAGGCTGCCTTTATGAAAGCCAGAAATTTGTTATGTTCTAACAAACTGCTTGTCCTGTATAATCCATGTAAACGATTAGTGTTAGCTTGCGATGCGTCATCATATGGGGTCGGGTGTGTGTTACAACAGGCTAATGATTCGGGGATTTTGCAACCGGTTGCGAATGTATCCAGGAGTTTGTCCAAGGCCGAAAGGGCCTACAGCATGGTTGAAAAAGAGGCTCTGGCTTGCGTTTACGGGTAAAAAAAAGTGCACCAGTACTTATTTGGCCTCAAGTTCGAGCTTGAAACTGACCACAAGCCGCTCATATCATTATTATTGGAGAGCAAAGGGATTAATACCAATGCCTCTGCCTGCATCCAAAGATGGATGCTCACGCTGTCGGCATACAACTATGCAATCCGCCACAGACCGGGCACAGAAAATTGTACAGATGCTCTCAACGGGCTACCATTGCTCACCACCGGAATGGAAATGGCACAGCCAGCGGACTTGCTCATGGTCATGGAGGCATTTGAGAATGAGAAGTCCCCCATTAAGGCCCGCCAGATCAGGACTTGAACCAGCCAGGATCCTTTACTGTCCTTGGTAAAAAAAACTGTGTCTCCCATGGGAGCTGGTCCAGTGTCCCAGTGGAGATGCAGGAAGCAATTAAGCCGTTCCACAGACGCAAAGACGAGCTGTCCCTGCAGGTGGACTGTCTTTTGTGGGGCAATCGCGTTGTCTTGCCCAATTATTTGCGAACTGCACAATACCCACCCAGGCATCGTAATGATGAAAGCCATAGCCAGATCTCATGTGTGGTGGCCTGGCATCGACTCAGATTTAGAGTCATGCGTGCGCCAGTGCAACACTTGCTCTCAGTTGAGCAATGCACCCAGAGTTTGTGGTCGTGGCCATCCAAACCGTGGTCGAGGATCCATGTAGACTATGTGGGCCCATTCCGAGGCAAAATGTTTTTGCTTGTCGTGGACGCTAACTCAAAGTGGATTGAATGTGCAATAATGTCTGTAAGCACATCCACGGCCACCATTGAAAGCCTATGAGCCATGTTTGACACGCACGGCTTGCCTGATGTCCTAGTCAGCGACAATGCGCCGTGCTTCACGAGTGCTGAATTCAAGGAATTCATGACCCTCAATGGGATCAAACATGTTACATCTGCTCCGTTCAAGCCTGCATCCAACGGCCAGGCAGAACAGGAAGTTCAGACCATCAAGCAAAGCTTGAAATGTGTGTCGGAAGGTTCCCTGCAGACCCGGTTGTCCCAAGTGCTGCTCAGCTACCGCACTCACCGGGATTCTCCCAGCTGAGCTGCTCATGAAAAGAACGCTCAAAACAAGGCTCTCTCTTGTCCACCCTGATCTCCATGATCACGTGGAGGGCAAGCGGCTTCAACAAGTGTGTACCATGACCGCGCAAATTTGTCACACGATATTGAGATCAATGATCCTGTGTTTGTGCTCAGTTATGGACATGGTCCCAATTAGCTCGCTGGCATGGTCACAGCTGAAGAGGGGAGTAGGGTGTTTCAGGTCAAACTGACCAATGGTCAAACGCACAGAAAACATTTGGACCAAATCAAGTTGCCGTTCACCAACAGCAACGAACAACCCAAGAGAACACCACCAACTTTGACCTTCCAACAAACACGAAACCGAACTCATGATCCCCAGCAGCCCTGCAAGGCCGGCTGCCCAACAGCCCAGTGAAGAACTGACCAACCCACCCACACCAGCATTTGTACTGAGACAATCGACAAGGGCGCGCAAAGCCCCAGATCGTCTCATCTTGTAAACAAGTGTACTGTTGACTTCACGGGGGAGTGATGATATGTATTTAACCCTTTGTAACTTGCATTATACCTGACCAACAGAAGGCCCACCTGTTGGAGTACCAAGGGATCCCAGCATCCCTTGGGAGCACAGTATATAAGCAGGCCACCCACGAGGTACCTGCACCCTGGAACCTTAATAAAGGAGCTAAGGTCACACTTGCTCATTACACACAGTACTCAGTCTCACCATTTATTATGAGTATAACAGAAACCTATCGTGCTTCTGGGAGGAAGGGGAAGGTGTGAGGGTAAAAGTGCGGAAAATGGATCGGACACAGCCCTATCAACCACGGTGGAGGGGAATCCTTGGTTGAGGAAAAAAGGAAAACATATTGGACGCAATGCTGTGGAAAGTGGCATCATCAGAACAGATTCAACAGAGATGCAGAAACTGGGAGAAAGGAATAGAGTCCTTACAGCAAGCGGCATGGGAGAAAATATAATCAAGGTTGCTGTGCGAGTCAGTGGGCTTGTAGCGGATATTGGTTGACAAGCTATCCCCAGAAATGGAGACAGAGAAGTCGAGGAAAGGAAGGGAAACATCAGAGATGGACCATGTCAAGGTGAGGGAGGGGTGAAAACTTGAAATAGAGTTGATTACATTTTTCAGTTCGGGGCAAGAGCAGGATGAGGCACCGACACAGTCATCAATGTACTGGAAAAAGAGGTGAGGGAGGGAACCTGAGTAGGACTGGAACAAAGAATGTTTCACGTATCCTACAAAAAGACAGGCATAGCTAGGACCCATACAGGTTCCCACAGTGACACCTTTTATTTGGAGGAAATGAGAGGAGTCGAGGGAGAAATTGTTCAATGTGCGAACAAGTTCAGCCAGGCGGAGGAGGGTGGTGATGGATGGGGACTGGTTGGGTCTCTGTTCAAAGAAGAAACAGAGAACTCTCAGGCTGTCCTGTTGGGTGATAGAGGAGTAGAGGTTCTGACGCCCACGGTGAGAAGGAGACTGTTGAGGCCAGGAAAGTGGATACCATTAAAGTAGCGGAGGGCGTCGGAACAGTTGTGGATGTCGGTCGGAAGAGACTGGACAAGGGCAGAAAAAGTAGACTGAGATAAGAAGAAATACATTCTGTGGGGCAAGAAAAGGCTGATGGGCCTGTCAGTGCAGTCCTTTTGAGTTGATGATCTATTCCCCCCCCCCACCCCCACCCCCCTCATCACCATCTTAAAAGTTTTCAATTTTTTCCTTTAGCCTCTCCATCCCTGCCCCTCCAAATGCCATGTGACATTTGCCCAGCAGAGAGAATGGGCCAAGCAACCTCCTTTGAAGCCAGTAACTGGCTGCTAGGATCAGGGCACATGAACAGATTAGGGTTGTTCCCTACTCCCTCCTCTTTTGCACCCTCTGAGTCACAGAGGTTGGGGTAGAGCGCCTGGATTACCATCAGAACTTTGCAGAGATGAGAAGGTAATTTCACTGTGGACAGAATGTGGGTGTGGCGCGGGATCTCGCATGTCCAATGGGTGGATCGCACATGGTTCTGTTTTTCTTGATGACTCTAAAGTTTATTTCAGTTTAAATTTTATTTGAAGGCTTCCTGTTTTCTGTTTGCAATAATGTGAGTGGGATATATTTTTGTGCGAAGTACCTAGTTTGTCAGGCTCTTTTTTTGCCATGTCAAGGAAGTGACTTGCAGCCCATGCTTGTATCTCATTGAACAGGAGAGTAAAGACAAGTTAGCCCTTCCAGCTTTATATCAGTAACAAAAATTGGAGGTTTTCAGGAAGTTGCAGTGTCTTATTGTTCCATTGTTCAAAAGCAAATTTAACCTCTCTTGTTTGGATGGTTTTAGCTTGAAGGAAACTCCACCCAGCTGATTATGCCAGATAAATTGAAAGGTCATTTTATGAGCATAATTGGTAGTGTTGGAAATTATAAATGGCTCACTCTAGGAGCTGGAGGGGAATGACCTGTTAGTCAAAGCCTTTCCTTTACACTGTTTGCTGTACTTTTTTGACAAAAATATTTGGAGAACCACCCATTAAACAAATTACCAGAAACAAATAGCCCCGGATTTTATGGGGAAAGGGATCTCTCTGGGCCCGACTTCTGTGTACTCACTGTCCTCGGCTTATGCTCCACCTACGAGAATGCATTGGACTGAAGCAAATTGCCTGAGACTACAGCTGAACCCTGAGGCTCTTCAGGTATTGCTTTCTGCACCAATCTATTTGGACACAGAGCAAAACTGGCAGAGTTATAAATAACGTCATCTTCATCCTCATTTGCGTGTAAGTGGAGTTTTACTTGTGTAAAAAAAAGCTGAATACAAAGGACAATCACAACCTGCATTGCAATACATAATATAATCTGTGAACTTCTAACCATCAGAGTTAATTGCGAAATTCCTGTAGCTCATGGGTCATGTCCTGTAAATTTACTAACGTTGGCAGATTTCGTCTTTAGTTTCTTCAAAGTATATTCTTTGTGATTTCTGTTTGCAGTTGGCATGGCTAAAGCCACTGCCAGAGTCATATTTGCCCAGAAAAATCATCTTCAATTTGTGTATCACCTTCTCTTCCTGTTGGCCGCAAAACTTTTCTCTCCATCACACAAATGGTCCATAGCCAAAATAATTGTATTTCCAATAGGCAATAGGGTTTTTGAGAATATATATATATATATATACTCATAAAATATTTTATTTTTTATTCATATTCTCATAATATATGTGTGTGTGTATATACTCAATTTATGGATGTGTGCGTATATATATATATATATATATAAAAATTCTATATATATATGCATGTTGATGTGTGTGTATTATTTTATATATTCTATATATTATAGAATATATAATATATATGTGTGGGTGCATCTAGCAGTGGATTCAAAATTACCTTTTTAGGGAAATAGAATTACTAGCTAAATAACCGAGAGGGAAGCCGATTGTCAGTGAGGTAGCACCAACTCCGCTGGGTTACCAGGAATACTTCTCTCTTGCATATATGCACTCTGTGTCTTTCTCTCGTGTGTGTGTGTGTGTGTATGATGCTGTCTGGAGGCACCATTTGCTGCTGCAACTCACATCAGCATTGTCTTCACCAGAGAAGGGAGTAAAGGGTTATGGGGAGCGGACAGGGAAGGGGAGCTGAGTCCATGATCAGATCAGCCTTCATATTAAATGGCAGAGCAGGCTCGAGGGGACGTATGGCCTACTCCTGCTCCTATTTCTTATGTTCTTATGTCCAGAACCTGATATTTGACACTCACAGGTTTACAACTAAACAAACTGGAGAAATGGCAAACCAAGCTGTGTATATGTCAAACTGCCTCTCGCGTTCTGCGTTGATTTTAAGATTCTTTTTGCTGTCTTCAAAACTATTGACAACATCATTCTCCTCCATCTACAAGGCATTGCTCTTGTAATTCCATTCAACTTGTTCAAATGCAATCACAGTACCTCCTCAAATAACCGCTGTTCCCAAACCTAACCTGTTCATCTTCAATGTACCTCAGAACTTCATCCTTAGAGTCCCCTTCCTCATCTACATGTGTCCCCTTGAATCTTCTCCATCATCTACATGTGCCCCTCGAGTCTTCTCCGTCATCTACATGTGCCCCCTCGAGTCTTCTCCGTCATCTACATGTGCCCCCTCGAGTCTTCTCCGTCATCTACATGTGCCCCCTTGAGTCTTCTCTGTCATCAACATGTGCCCCCTCAAGTCTTCTCCATCATCTACATGTGCCTCCTCAAGTCTTCTCCATCATCTACATGTGCCCCCTCGAGTCTTCTCCGTCATCTACATGTGCCCCCTCGAGTCTTCTCCGTCATCTACATGTGCCCCCTCGAGTCTTCTCCGTCATCTACATGTGCCCCCTTGAGTCTTCTCTGTCATCAACATGTGCCCCCTCAAGTCTTCTCCATCATCTACATGTGCCCCCTCAAGTCTTCTCCATCATCTACATGTGCTCCCTTCTCCATTATCTACATGTGCCCCCTCAAGTCTTCTCCATCATCTACATGTGCCCCCTCAAGTCTTCTCCATCATCTACATGTGCCCCCTCAAGTCTTCTCCATCATCTACATGTGCCCCCTCAAGTCTTCTCCATCATCTACATGTGCCCCCTTCTTCATCATCTACATGTGCCACCTTCTCCATTATCTACATGTGCCCCCTCAAGTCTTCTCCATCATCTACATGTGCCCCCTCAAGTCTTCTCCATCATCTACATGTGTCCCCTTCTCCATCATCTACATGTGCCACCTTCTCCATTATCTACATGCTGCCCCCTTGATGACATTTGCAGACATGTGGATCAAGCTCCTTATGCACGCTGAAGACTCTACATCTCTAGCAGCAGCTTTGACTCCAGGACTTGTTTCTGTACGATCCAATTGGCTGCCATGATGTAAAGCCCTTGATGATTCACAATAGAGTTTTCAACTCTGGCAGAAATAAGTGATCCATCTGTAGCCATTGGTGGAACATTCCCAAAATATTGTTGCTTTCTTGCTTCAGTTCTGCTAACCATAGACATTTGCACATTGATATCTGATGATGTCATCTGATGCAGTCTGCTTATACCCAATCCTTTCTGCTGGAACAACCTTTTTAAAGCAAATGTCTCTCATTTACAATCCACCTCTGATGCCCATCTGATGCCCATGCCTCACTGCCACAAACCATTACTGGGATAATGAAACATTGACAAAACCATGAATTCAGTTTCATGGTTACTACTGAGCTAAGCGACATTAGCAAAGCACAGTTATCCACCCTAAATTCAGGGTTTTATCATTGTCTTTCCATCCCGAAAGGTGCAACTGAGAAAGAGGAGGTCTTGCGATTCACAAATCTTTTAATGTGACCATGAATTCTTTTATTTTCTCCCCAGGTCATGCACCATTTGCTGCTGCAACTCACATCAGCGTTGTCTTTACCAGATCAGCTAAGTCTTCAGAATCTGATGTTTGACACTCACAGCATCACAGTGGGCTGAAATGGCAGGCAGAAGGGCTGCTTTCTCCTAAACCTGTGCCAGTGCCATACATGGTATGGCAGCTCTTTCATACTTGGTTTGTATAGTTTGAATGTCTGAATAAAAGACCTCGTCCTGCCATTTACTACAACTGAGTGTGTGTGTAATTCGACGCTTATAGCAACGAAGTGAAAAGAGCAACAAAGCTGCACAACATATTGGTGACCCACCTGTGACAGAGACTGTGGTTCTTGTATTGGACTGTACAGCCACCTAAGAACTCATGTTAAGAGTGGAAGCAAGTCTTCCTCAATTCTGAGGGACTGCCTATGATGATGGCAGCTATGTAGCATGTATAGGTTATCAGGAATACCTCTCTCTTGCATATGAGCACTCTGTTTTTCTTTTGTCTGTGTGTGTGTCTCTCTCTTTTTATCCTTTGGTGGCTCATCAAAATGAAAAACTCTTTAACAAGATACCTGGTCTCTGCGTAGTACCTCTCTAGTGGCACATCTGAGATGGGCAGGGACATCCTCTTCCACCATTGCCTAACAGCATGTCAGTACATTTTCTTAAAGAGTTAACGTGAGCAATGCATTTTGTTTGAGACTTGGTGTATCACCTTTCAAAGTCACTATATTTCTGATCAGGTCCAGCAATAATCGAGATGAATGTACCTAAGCATCAAATCATTGTACACCAGTGCTCTGAAACACTTCATTATAAATGTCAACAGGGATTCATTAATATGGAAATGTGGTACATTTATTCTGTTTAAATAATTAATATTTATGGACCTCATCAATTCAGATACATCCATATTAAAATGTAGGTACTGCATATATACACTGTATATATTAAACATTTAAAAACAAATGTTCTGGCCATTTATAATGAATCAGATAGAAGTGTCATTTACATTGTTAATGTGTTAGTGTGGCATTTTTAAATGATTTGAATCCCAAGTAATTTTATTTTCCAGTGCTGTCCCAGATACCAAAATTATGAGTAGATCCAATTTTCAGATTATTGATTGAGAGTAATATTAAATTGCACCATTTATTTAAAAAAATTTGGAATGCATTGTTCTGCCTGAGGTTTGTACTGTTCCAGAAGTAAATTAGAAGGAAACAATTGACAGATTGTGTGTGTCAGCTGTGGCTCAGTAGGTAGCACTCTCGCCTCGGAGTCACAAGGTTGTGAATTCAAGTCCCATTCCACAGACTTGAGCACAAAGTCTAGGCTGACACTCCAGTGCAGTGCTGAGGAAATTCTGCACTGTCAGAGGTGTCGTCTTTCAGATGAGACGTTAAACCGAGGCCCATCTGCCCTCTTCGGTAGAAGTAAAAGATTCCATGACACGATTTGAAAAAGTGCATGGGAGTTCTTCTCAATGCCCTGGCCAATATTTATCCCTCAACCAAAACCTAAAAAAACATGTTAGCTGGTCATTATCATATTGCTGTTTGTGGGAGCTTGCTGTGTGCAAATTGGCTGTTGTGTTTTGTACATTACAACAGTGACTACACTTCAAAAGTACTGCATTAGTACTTTATTAACCGAGGCATAGAATACAAGAGCAGGGAGGTTATGCTTGAACTGTATAAAACACTAGTTAAGCCACAGCTAGAGTACTGCATGCAGTTCTGGTCACCACATTACAGGAAAGATGTGATTGCACTGGAGAGAGTGCAGAGGAGATTTACGAGGATGTTGCTTGGACTGGAGAATTTTAGTTATGAGGAAAGATTGGATAGGCTGGGTTTGTTTTCTTTGAAACAGAGGAGGCTGTGGGAGACCTTATTGAGGTGTATAAAATTATGAGGGGCCGAGTTAGAATGGATAGGAAGGACCTATTTCCCTTAGCAGAGGGGCCAACAACCAGGGGGCATAGATTTAAAGTAATTGGTATGAGGTTTAGAGGGGATTTGAGGGGAGATTTCTTTACCCAGAGGGTACTGGGGGTCTGGAGCTCACTGCCTGAAAGGGTGGTAGTGGCAGAAACCCTCACCACATTTAAAAAGTACTTGGATGTGCACTTGAAGTGCTGTAACCTGCAGGGTTACAGACCAAGAGCTGGAAAGTGGGATTAGGCTGGATAGCTCTTTGTTAGATGGTGGGACACGATGGACTGAAATGTCCTTCTTCCATGCTGTAAATTTTTAAGATTCTATGATTAGTTATAAAGTGCTTTGGGATGTTCTAAGATCATAAAAGATGCTATATAAAAAGTATTTATTTTATTTTAAACTTTCTCTGTCTCAGTATAGTTTGGTAAGCTTTTCTTCACAGACCTGTGTTCCAAATTAAGACTATTAGGGGCCAAAATTCAGCCTCTCGATAAGACCTCTGGCCGCCACGGCCATGGGTAGGTGTTGAATGGCCGCCGACTTGCGGCAGACTGACCGACGCACACTAAATTCACCTCGGGGCTTGTTGCTGCGGTGTGGAGATCTGCCCCACTGCTGCCGAAGCCGGCAAAGTGCCCCGTTAGGGCAGCGAAATTCAGCTGTACAAGTCTTCCGGCCAGTGCCCCCGACAGCTTTTTGTGTCGGTGCACTCCTTGTTGGTCCGTGGTGGTCGGCGGCACGATCGCCCTTAAAGGGGAGGTGGTGCTGCCAGCGGCGCCATTTTATTTTTTATTGTCGGCCGACTGCCAGGTCGGCCCGACAATTATGCCCCTGGGATCGGCCGGGCCACCAACAGGCAGCCTGGCACCCCCTCTTGGGTGCCAAGCCGCTGGCTCGGCCGAAACCCTCCCTGGTGGCCCAGTGGACCTTACTAAAATAAACAGAGTTCGCAGCCGAAACTAGCGGCTTTGGTTCTTCGCGGTATTCCGACGGTTCTAAAAACGCGATCAGCGTTTACCGCCGGAATACCGCCGAGATATGGGCAGAGGCGGTAAATATTGAATTTTCAGCCCTTAAACCCCCTCATTTTAAATGGGTTAACATGACAGACAGTTGAATTTAGTAGGAATGCACTCAGCGTAAATAGGAGAAACTTCTTAATACAGGGATTTGTGAAGCTGGAAAATTCATTTGCAGGATTAGTAGTTGAGGCGATGTAACCATTCAAGTTTTGATTGGATCAGTGGTGGAAGTGATATGGGAACAAGGTAGGTAAATGTCATTAGAACTATACACTCACATGGAGTATAAACACCAACATTCATTGGTTGGGCCAAATGACCAGTTTTCTAAAAATGGACATAAAGGTAGACTTGTATCGATCATGTCACTCAAGGATGTCCCAAAATACTTCATATACAATGAATTGCCATGAAGTGCAGTGACTGTTGTTATTTAATTAGTCATTTTGCAACTTCTATATATATTGCACAGCGTAATTTTTAGGCTAAACCATTTGCTTACCAGCCCAAATCGGGCAGTCTGCCTTAAATTGCAACTGATTTCTCTCTACAGTGGAAAGTGAGCATTGTGATGTTTTATACCATACCAGCGGACTCAAAATCAGTGACTGATTACGTGATGGATTCATTCTGAACCCAGCTCTATAGTGCAACCACTACCAACAGTAAGGCTCAACTATAGCTACTGAATGTTGGAGTGATCACAATCAATGAGCAAGGAAACTGCCTTAAAACACTACTCATAATTCCTTCCGGAACAATGTAATATAAAAATAAACACCAATTCCCATGTCACTGGAAATACTTCCTGTAATTATCTTCCTTCTTTACCTCTCCCTCCCACACCTTTCACCGTAAAATGTCAACTTGGCACTCTCTCCTGCGATTCTGAGCTAGTTGGTTTTGAGCCCCACTCCAAGTCTCGAGCACGTTATCTAGGTAGGCACCAGTGCAGTATCGAGGGAGTATGGTTGTTGGAGGTGCTCTCCTCTTGATGAGAGATGACGTTGAGGATCTGTCTTCGTGTTCCAGCGGATGTTAAAGATTCTATGGAAATAGTCACCGAAGAACAGGATGTGCTCCTGGTCTCCGGGCCAACATTCGTCCCTCATGACCCCTGGATCAACACCAGCAAGATCGGAATAACCGAACCGTGGGATCTTTCTCTGTGTAAAATGACTACTTAAATAACAAATCACAGCACTTCATGGCAATTCATTGTACATGAAATATTTTGGGACATTCCTGAGTGACATGATAGATACAAGTCGACCTTTATGTCTATTTTTATATCTTTGACTCCTTTCTTCTGCATTCCTCCTCTCCATACTTCATCCCTTGCTCTGTCACCCACAATCATTTTGTGATTACATTCTCTGTCTCACACCCTCCCAACATCAACTTTATCCCCAACAATTTCTGTCTCCTGCTATCTGTCCTTTGCTTCCTGGGACTTTGTATAACATAGTGAGTGAGGTCAGAGTAAGCCAGGTTATAGAAAATATTGACTTTGCATTGCCAAATCAAGGTGAAGAGCCAGCACCAAGGTTACAAAGAGAATGATCAGAAATAACGGCTTTGTGATGCCAAACCTACATTCTGAAAGTGCAGCTTGTAGGGCGAAGGGAATTCTGTGGGAGGGAAAACATTCCAACACTTTGCACTCCTGGGAAAGACTGAGTTAGTGTAGGATACAGTGTGATGAGTCCTAAGTGCGACACATTAAGGATAGAGCGAGAGAGAGTGTGTGCAGGATCATGTATTTGGAGCTTAGGGAGTGTAATAGAGAGAGGGACGATATGTAAACCATAGGAGGTTAAGATCTCTGTATCCAATTTTAAGAAAAGGCTGCATAGCTTTAAGAAATTGTTGATTTTAATTACCTTTAATCAGGAATGACTCCCAGCCCGTAAGAATAAAAGGCAGGGAAATGGTTCAGTTGTGAGGGGAGTTCAGATAATTGACCATTGAGCCTGGACTGACATTATTTTGTTCCATTGAATAAAAAGAGGGAAGTTTACCATCAAATAGAGAGAGAGAGATGAGGAGATTTTATAAAACATGTCCAATTATTTTTATGTTTGTGCAAAGACTAAGTGCCAGCCTTTTGTGGGTTGTGAAGAGTGTGATTACTGACATCTTCAGCTTTACTGAGTCCGACTTCTCCTCAACTGGCCAGTCACTGTTTGATGATTTTGCCAGTGGAAGGCACACTGTTAGCTGGATGAGATGGTCAATCCTTTTCCTTCTTCCCCGCACTGCCCCCCTCCCACACCTTCCCAGGTAGAATTTTCCACTTTTCAAGAGACTCCCAACTGAGACCAGTGCCCAGGGTCAGCACTGATTGCGCCTGATTAGGAAGTTGGTACTGCGCTGTTAAGTGGTCAGAACATGTTCTGGAGATGCTAATAATTTAACTGCTCCAGCTGGTCTGTGAAACATCTGTCATCAAGTCACATAGGACACTGTATTCCTGTGAAACACGTGTATATGTGGCATCATGTTAAATTGTGTCATGTAAACAAAGATTTATTGGAAACAAGGTATCCTACAGCACTTCACAACAGCTGCTGGACTCGGTGACCCACTTTATGTACAACTTCAGAAAGTGGGAATGATGGCCTCATCTCTCTGATGGTTAATGAAAAATCTTATGTCATCCTGTTCAGCTGTTTTGGGTGACTATACAGCATCTTAAACAATTTGCAGTCGATGCCAAATTGACTTTGCAAGAACTTTCATGAAAGCAACTCTTACAGATCTAATCAAAAGTGGGTGTACTTTATTCAAACTGCATAGTAACTTTAACCCGTCACCTATTACTTGGGGGAGAAAGGGGTATTGTCATTTTTCCCAAGGTATAAAATAAAATGCAACGATCAATGTGTGGCTAAATGGAAAGCAAGAAAAGCTCCTGAAAATGCTGCAGTGCCGTTCCGTTGGAATCTGGAGGAAATCATTAAAGAGGAAATGAGGACTGTTCATGCCTTGTGAGTGATTTGACAAGTCACAAACGATTGCTCCTCTCGACTGTAATCACGGTGACCAAGAATGAAAGCAGCTGAGGTGACAATTTTCCAAACGATTGGTGCAGTGAGCAGGAGGGAATCGGTAAAGAGCACTGTCACGGCAATAAATCTGTCAGGGCAGTAACTGCGTCATAAGAACATAAGAACATAAGAAATAGGAACAGGAGTAGGCCATTTGGCCCCTCGAGCCTGCTCTGCCATTCAATAAGATCATGGCTGATCTGATCCTGGCCTCAACTCCACTTCCCTGCCCGCTCCCCATAACCTTGAGTGGCGGAGCAGGCTCGTGGGGCTAGATGGCCTACTCCTGTTCCTAATTCTTATGTTCTTATGTTCTTCTTATGACTCGCTTGTCGTTCAAAAATCTGTCTATCTCCACCTTAAATACATTCAATAAACCAGCCTCCACAGCTCTCTGTAGAGAATTCCAAAGATTCACGACACTCTGAGAAGAAATTCCACCTAATTTCCGTTTTAAATGAGCGACCCCTTATTCTGAAACTGTGCCCTCAAGTTCTAGATTCCCACACAAGGGGAAACATCATCTCTGCATCTACCCTGTCAGGGCAGTAACTGTGTCAGAGTACTAACTGTGTCAGGATAATAACTGTGTCGGGCGATAACTGTGTCGGGGTGATAAATGTGTCGGGGTAATAACTGTGTCGGGGTAATAACTGTGTCGGGCGATAACTGTGTCGGGGCGATAACTGTGTCGGGGTAATAACTGTGTCGGGGTAATAACTTTGTCGGGGTAATAATTGTGTCGGGGTAATAACTATGTCAGAGTAATAACTGTGTCGGGGCAATAACTGTGTCGGTGTAATAACTTTGTCGGGGTAATAACTGTGTCGGGGTAATAACTGTGTTGGGGCAATAACTGTGTCGGGGTAATAACTTTGTCGGGGTAATAACTGTGTCAGGGCAATAACTGTGTCGGGGTAATAACTTTTTCGGGGCGATAACTGTGTTGGGGCGATAACTGTGTCGGGGTAATAACTGTGTCGGGGTGATAACTTTGTCGGGGTGATAACTTTGTCGGGGCAATAACTGTGTCGGGGCAATAACTGTGTCGGGGTAATAACTGTGTCGGGGCGATAACTATGTCGGGGCAATAACTTTGCCAGGGTGATAACTGTGTCGGGGCGATAACTGTGTCGGGGTAATAACTGTGTCGTGGCAATAACTGTGTCGGGGTAATAACTTTTTCGGGGCAATAACTGTGTCGGGGTAATAACTGTGTCGGGGTAATAACTGTGTCGGGGCAATAACTGTGTCGGGGTAATAACCTTGTCGGGGTAATAACTGTGTCGGGGCAATAGCTGTGTCGGGTAATAACTTTTTCGGGGCGATAACTGTGTTGGGGCGATAACTGTGTCGGGGTGATAACTTTTTCGGGGCGATAACTGTGTCGGGGCAATAACTGTGTCGGGGTGATAACTTTTTCGGGGCGATAACTGTGTCGGGGTGATAACTTTGTCGGGGCAATAACTGTGTCGGGGCAATAACTGTGTCGGGGTAATAACTGTGTCGGGGCAATAGCTGTGTCGGGGCAATAACTGTGTCGGGGTAATAACTGTGTCGGGGCAATAGCTGTGTCGGGTAATAACTTTTTCGGGGCGATAACTGTGTCGGGGTGATAACTTTGTCGGGGCAATAACTGTGTCGGGGCAATAACTGTGTCGGGGCAATAACTGTGTCGGGGTAATAACTGTGTCGGGGCGATAACTGTGTCTGGGCGATAACTGTGTCGGGGCGATAACTTTGTCGGGGTAATAACTTTTTCAGGGCAATAACTTTGTCAGGGTAATAACTGTGTCGGGGCGATAACTTTGTCGGGGCAATAACTGTGTCGGGGCAATAACTGTGTCGGGGCAATAACTGTGTCGGGGTAATAACTGTGTCGGGGCGATAACTGTGTCTGGGCGATAACTGTGTCGGGGCGATAACTTTGTCGGGGTAATAACTTTTTCAGGGCAATAACTTTGTCAGGGTAATAACTGTGTCGGGGCGATAACTTTGTCGGGGCAATAACTGTGTCGGGGCAATAACTTTGTCGGGGTAATAACTTTTTCGGGGCAATAACTGTGTTGGGGTAATAAATTTGTCGGGGTAATAACTTTTTCGGGGCGATAACTTTTTCGGGGTAATAACTTTGTCGGGGCAGCTGAGGCACATTATTAATGAGGCAGTCCAATCCAGTTTACCAAAAGCAACTGTGGAGATATAATACCAAGGTGTACCAGCGAGCAGACCCTGGAATGGAGCATTACCTTCTACATAGAATTATATATTAAATATAATTTACAGCACAGAAACAGGCCATTCGGCTCAACAGATCTTTGCTGTTGTTTATGTTTCACACAAGCCTCCGCTCACCTTACTTCATCCACCCTATCATCATAGCCTTCTTTTCCTTTCTTTCTCATAAACTTATCGACATTTCTGTTAAATGGATTCGGCCCATCGAGCCTGTGCTGGCTCTTTGAAAGAGTTATCCAATTAGTCCCACTCCCCCGCTCTTTACCCTTAGCCCTGCACATTTTTACTTTTCAAGAATATATCCAATTCCCTTTTGAAAGCTACTACTGAATCTCCTCTACCACCTTTTCAGGCAGTGCATTGCAGATCATAACACCTTGCTGTGTAATTTTTAAAATCTTCTTCTCCCCTCCCTGCCCCCGATTCTTTTGTCAACGATCTTAAATCCGTGTCCTCTGGTTACCGACTCTCCTGCCATTGGAAACAGTTTCTTGCTGTCTAGTCTATCAAAGCTCCTCATAATTTTGAACACCTCGATTAAGTCTCGCTTCACTGCTCTAAGGAGAACAATCCCAGCTTCTCCAGTCTCTCCACATAATGGAAGTAAGTCATCCCTTTAATGGTAACTTTAATTGGTGACTGCTGCTAATTAACTGCCAGGTTTTTTTCCAAAACTGTTTGTATTAAAAATTAAATTGAACTGTCAGCGCGGATGGCAGTAAGGGCACGGGCAACTGCCCTCAGTGTCCTGATTTTAGGGAGACTGGTCAGATTTCCCACTCCAGATTGCAATCCAGCCTCTATTCAAACTACATAAAAGGGAATCCAAAAGTCTTCTAGAAGCATATAAATAGTAAATGGGTAATAAGAGGAGGGGTGGGGCCGATTAGGGACCAAAATGGAGACCTATGCATAGAGGCAGAGGGCATGGCTAAGGACTAAATGAGTACTTTGTATCTGTCTTTACCAAAGGAAGAAGATGCTGCCAAAGTCATAGTGAAAGAGGAGTTAGTTGAGATATTGGATGGGATAAAAATTAATAAGGAGGAGGTACTAGAAAGGCTGGCTGTACTTAAAGTAGATAAGTCACCAGGATCGGATGAGGTGTACCCTCGGATGCTGAGGGAAGTAAAGATGTAAATTGCGGAGGTACTGGCCATAATCTTTCAATCCTCCTGAGATACGGGGGTGGTGTCAGAGGACTGGAGAATTGCAAAGGTAACATCTTTGTTTAAAAAAGGGTGCAAGGAAAAACCCAGCCACTACAGGCCGGTCAGTTTAATCTCGGTAGTGGGGAAGGTTTTAGAAACGATAATCAGGGACAAAATTAATAGTCATTTGGACAAGTTTGGATTAATTAAGGAAAGCCAGTACGGATTTGTTAAAGGCAAATCGTGTTTAACTAAATTGATTGAGTTTTTTGATGAGGTAACAAAGAGGGTTGATGAGGGTAATGCGGCTGACGTGGTGTACATGGACTTGCAAAAGGCGTTTGATAAAGTGCCACATAATAGGCTTGCCAGCAAAGTTGAAGCCCACGGAATAAAAAGGACAGTGGCTGCATGGTTATGAAATTGGCTCAGTGACAGGAAACAGAGCATAGTGGTGAAAGGTATTTTTCGGAGGAAGGTATACAGTGGGATTCCTCACAGGTCAGTACTGGGACCGCTGCTTTTCTTGATATATATATTAATGACGTAGACTTGGGTGTACGGGGCATAATTTCAAAATTTGCAGATGACACAATACGTGGAAGCATAGTGAACAGTGAGGAGGATAGCGATAGACTTCAAGAGGATACAGACAGGTTGGTGGAATGGGCGGACACATAGCAGATGAAATTTAATGCATAAAAGTGCGAAGTGATACATTTTGATAGCAAGAATGAGGAGAGGCAATATACACTAAAGGATACAATTCTAAAGGCAGTGCATGAACAGAGAGACCTGGGGATATATGTGCACAAATCGTTGAAGGTGGCAGGGCAGGTTGAGAAAACAGTTAAAAAGGCTTATGGGATCCTGGGTTTCATAAATAGAGGCACAGAGTACAAAAGCAAGGAAGTTATGATGAACATTTGTAAAACACTGGTTCAGCCTCAACTGGAATATTGTATCCAATTCTGGGCACTGCACTTTAGGGAGGATGTGAAGGCCTTAGAGAGGGTGCAGAAAAGATTTACAAGAATGGTTCCAGGGATGAGGATCTTCAGTTACGTGGATAGGCTGGAGAAGTTTGGGTTGTTCTCCTTGGAGCAGAGAAGGTTGAGAGGAGATTTGATCGAGGTGTTCAAAATCATGAGGGGGCTGGACAGAGTAGATAGAGAGAAGCTGTTCCCTTTGGCAGAAGGGTTGAGAACCAGAGGACACAGATTTAAGGTGATTGGCAGAAGAACCAAAGGCGACATGAGGAAAAACTTTTTTTCGCAGCGAGTGGTTAGGATCTGGAATGCACTGCGTGAAAGGGTGGTGGAGGCAGACTCAATCGTAGCTTTCAAAAGGGAATTAGATAAGTACCTGAAGGAAAAAAAATTGCAAGGCTATGGGGAAAGGGCGGGGGAGTGGGACTAGCTGAAATGCTTTTGCAGAGGGCTCAAAGGGCCGAATGGTCTCCTTCTGTGCTGCAACCATTCTCTGATTCTATGATACATGCGCATGAATCCTGGGTGAAGGCTTGGATCCTAAAATCAACAAATTAACAGCCCCGTTGAAACATGTGTTAAAGACAAAGTTTAAAAAAAAATCATAATATGTGTAATATGGTAAGCATGGAGTAACAGGACGACAGGACATTGTTCGATAGCACATTCAATTGGTCAATACTGAAGAATAATATCATGAAATATATTACTGCAGCGTGGAATTGTATCTAATGACTGCTGGGGGCGAGGGATGAAACATAACCTTATAATGTTCCATAGTTATGTGTGCAGCATTGAAAACGTCAGCTTTTCACGTCTCAAATCCTAAATTGGTACTTCATTTTCCTTTGCTTTGCAGATTCGATTTCCAATAGTCTGCATTAAGAGAGAGTGATGGACGGAGTTACATTAAAGTGAGGATGGAAAGACATGGTAATGCGGGACAGATTGTTTGACTTGCCATGTATTTAATCACAGGGACTATTAATGGAAGCTGAAGGGATGCCTTATGCGCTGGTGAAGAGCCAAAGGGAAAGCAGGGCCGCAGATGATCAATCCGCGCACAGGGAACTCCAGATAATATTGAAACAGCTTTTCTGTAGTGAATGGCGTAGATTTTGACCTCGCGTGGTGATGTAAACTGGTTGATGGTGAATCGGCAGCCAGTTTTACACCTCCCGATGCACCGACTTTAATAGGAATAAAAATAGGGAGAGATGTAAAACGGGCTGGCGATTATACTGTCAAAACCTCCCCCAATCCCTCCTCACACAAAAACAACAAACTGTATATTTGGTGTTGGTACTGAGACAAACACACAGAGCGCTCATTAGGATTTCAGTGAAGCCAACAGTGAGCACTTCATCAGTTCCCTAGCCACACTGACTCCATCCCTCTCCCCAACTCCTGTCTGAGGCTGAACCAGACTGTCCGTAGCCTTGGTGTCATACTGACCCGGAAATGAGCTTCCAACCACATGTCCGCAGCCTATTTCTACCTCCATAACATCGCCTGTCTCCGCCCCTGCCACAGCTCATCCGCTGCTGAAGCCCTCATCCATGCCTTTGTTACCTCTCGACTTGACCATTCCAATGCACTGCTGGCTGGCCTCCCACATTCTACCCTACGTAAACTAGAGGTGATCCAAAACTCGGCAGCCCGTGTCCTAACTCGCATCAAGTCCCGCTCACTCATCACCCCTGTGCTCACTGACCTACATTGCCCTCCAGTTAAGCAATGCCTCGATTTTAAAATTCTCATCCTTATTTTCAAATCGCTCCATGGCCTCACCCCTCCCTATCTCTGTAATCTCCTCCAGCTCCACAACCCCCCCCCCTCCCCCGAGATGTCCGCGCTCCTCTAATTCTGCCCTCCTGAGCATCCCTGAATATAATCGCTTAACCATTGGTGGCCGTGCCTTCTGTTGCCTAGACCCCAAGCTCTGGTATTCCCTCCCTAAACCTCTCCGCCTCTCTTTCCTCCT
The DNA here is from genome assembly GCF_044704955.1 of Pristiophorus japonicus. Taxonomy (NCBI): domain Eukaryota; kingdom Metazoa; phylum Chordata; class Chondrichthyes; family Pristiophoridae; genus Pristiophorus; species Pristiophorus japonicus. The sequence continues at coordinate 83,178,480 of NC_091991.1, read as the reverse complement.
TCAAGACCTTCCTTAAAACCAACCTCTTTGACCAAGCTTTTGGTCACCTGCGCTAATTTCTATTTATGCGGCTCAGTGTCAAATTTTTATCGTATAATACTCCTGCAAAGCGCCTTGTGACGTTTCACTACTTTAGAGGCGCTATATAACTACAACTTGTTGTTGTTGTTGTTGTTGTTTCATACTGCATTCAGTTGAACTGTGGAAAACATCCAGGGGTAGGATTCAAATTCTTGGGTTGTGTTTTGAGGAGGAATGTTTGAGCTGTAGAAGGCTATTATGAGGTAGTGATGGGTACAGGTCTGTTGCTGGTAGCAGTGGGGGCAATGTGAGCTGATGAGCAATGTTAAAGTGTGAGGATTTTGTGAAGTCTTACACAGGCACTGATTTGCAGGAGAATGCAGCAGTGTTAATATTGGGGTGCATTGCTCCAATCCAAAACCAGGGGCATCAGTGTTAATACTGGAGTGCAATATGGCACTAAATTGCACAGCTCCGAATAGACCCCCTCTGTGCGAAGATTCTATGATTATAATACCCCCCCAATCCAAAATGAGAGCAGCAGTGTTAATTCGGGCGTGGTGGTGGAGATGGCAATCCCCCATTCCAGAACAATTGCCTTTATCTTGATCAGGACTGGCTCAATGTCTGAACTTCCCAGTGGGTGCTCCACTTAAAGGGCCCAAATTTCCCCAAGAGCTGCGCCGTTTTTTTTTGGAGTAAGTAGCTTTTTTGGAGTAATTTAAAAATTGCAAATTTCCCCATTTAACTTGCTCTAGTGTAAGTCAGTTAGTTAGGTTTTTTTTTAGTTTAGTTTGTTCTTTCCAAAAGGGGGTGTGACAAGCCACTTATGCCTCTTCTGGCCATAGAAGCAAATTTGGCCAGCTAAAAGTTACTCCAAACTAACTCAGGCCAGTGTATGTGGCCACTTTTGTGGGCACAGAAAAACCTTACCTACATTTAAGAAATCAGCGCAGGGAGCCAGAGATTGGCGGGGGGGGGGGGTGCGGTTTGTGGGGGAGGTGAGTTAGAGGATTCCAAAGCACTAAAGACCTTCACAACATCAGCATTACAACATCTTCAGCACAAAAGCTGCACAGCATCATCACAAATAAATGAAAGATAAATCAGCTACTGAAAATAAAGCATTAAATTCGGGGCTGTTGCAGAACATTTGCATTTCCAATAGGGCGTTGTATGTTATCGATTTCTCCTTGCCGCTGATATTCCTCCTCAGTTAGAAGCTGTCGAGGCTCGAGCTTGCTTCTTCCTATGAACACCTGCTTGTATGCAGCATATGTCCACCTAAACGGAAGCTCTAGCTTCTTCATGCAGAAAGCTATAATGATGAGTGCCAGGGCAACATGGCGTACTTGAATACCTTGCCGACTGCAGAATGCACCGGCTAGCTCTCCCGCCATGGTTAGGGGCGGCAGGCACGTATGACTGTAGGGGTGAGGGATTTTTACTTTTTACAGTTGACCCTAAATGTTGCGTGGTCCTAATGGAGGCTGATTCAGTTTTGATGCAAAATATCTTTTATTGTAAATTTTACAGTGCATTTCAATGACACCAACAACAACAATAACAACAACAGGAAAGAAAGGCTGCACCCATCCCTCACCCACATCTCAGGGAAAGTGCACATCCTCATAGGGTTGGTGATGGTGATGATGGTGGGGGGTTTGGGGGCCCGGCTTGGGTCTGACCGGTGGATGGTGCGTGGAGTGAAGTGGGAGTGGCATTTGAGTCTCCGGCCTTTGTGCCCTTATTGCAGAAGCCAGCTCCCTCATGGCATCTGCTATCATTTGCACACCTTCTGAAATGCCTGCCCTCAGTTCTCATCTCAGTGCTAAGATTTCACCCGACAGTGTAGCGACCTCATCACGCACCCCACTGATGGCCGCCACGAGTGATCTTGTAAGAGCATTGGTCTCCTCACCCAATGAAACAACCTGATTAACCACTGCTGAGAGCTGGCTCTCAGGAGAGACTTGTCGGCTTCTCCTTCCCCTCCCCGTGGGTCTGCCTAGTGGCACCCCTCCAGTGCGAGGTGCAGGTTGGGACGGTGGGGGATTGGGTGTCCCAAGATGTATTTCCCAACTGCCACTGGGACCCGTGACCTCGGAAGGTGTGAACCCATGGAATGTTGCCGAGGAGCTCATGGACGGTTCTGGCAGTGTGATGCCCTATGCTATGTGCCGATCCATATCGCGGTCAGCATTCTCCCGAGCACACATTTCCATGGACCCCTCCTCCCCCCACCCGCCTTGGTCAGGGGTGCACGCATCTGGATCCTCAGGATCTTGAGGAGTGTCTTCTTCTTCTGCAAAAGACAACAGAACAGTCAAATGGTTAGCAGCACAGGAGGGGGCAGGATGGGTGGCATGAGTAATCTCACGCGTAACAGGCCAGTCAGCAAGTTGATTTGAAGGGCGACAATGCATTTTACTGACTCACCCTCACCCTCGCGTGTGGGTCTAGCTTGTACAGAGCTGATTCTTTTTCTGCCGGTGCGACTCAGCAAAGCAGCAACCCTCTGTTCCAGGGGTGTCAGTTGGTGCAGATTTAGCGGACCTCCTCCTATTCTAGTTCTCTCCCTCTTGTTGTCGGCCAATTTCTTCTGCAAAGATGAAAATATTAATTGTCAGACATGGTGCGCTTCTGATGGGTGGGACACATACAGATGCTCACATTTTCCACTGCAATTCAATTTAAAGATGAAGATATTACTTACACTTACTACTTGACCAACGTCCTGCCATTTCTTCTTGCACTGGCTTCCAGATCTTGCGGTGTTGACCCCAGCAGAGAATTCTTCTACAATGAGGTTCCATCTTTTTCTCATTTCCTTGGGTGAGACTTTTGATAGACCACTCTTGCTGATATCCAGCTCCAGCCATTTCTCCTCAATTACAGTCACTAACTTCTCCACTTCCTCATGGAGGAAATTCTTGGTTCGTCTTGCATGCTCTTGCACCATTCGTCTATTGGACTCAAACGCAAGTAATGTTCAAAAATCACACTTACACCTCTCTTACACCTATCCAGCACTCCTTTCCACTCCTTCAGCTACACAAAAATCAATATTCAGACCTCACCTTTATATATGCTCCATAACCAATTATTCTGAGGACGCTCTCCCTTTAATTGGTCGCTTGCCAAGCTTCCTGTTGCACTGCGCATGCGCGCAAACTGAACTGAGCAAGCGCGGTCGAAACTCCGCCCCCACCCCCCAGGCTGTGCAGCGCCACGCCGATGGATCTGGACGACGAGTGAGCAGCCAAATTCAAAGGTAAATTTTTGGCGCTTTTTTCCCCCCAGGTCGTCGACGCACCACATCTAATTACACCGCTCTAAGTGGCTGGGAAAATTTGGGCCCAAAGTAGGCACCCAGGTAAATCAGCCGATTCAAATTTCTGTCACTATACAGAGCCAGCACACTGGTTGCCACCACCAGTGCGGGAAATTCAAGTGGACTGATTTAATTAGTTGCAGAGGCCAAGTTGTGTTCACACGGTGAGATCTGACCAAGGCAAAGGATATGTTGAATCGGATCACTGGGCAAGGGAAGGGTGGGCAGAGTACCAGGTGGGGAGAGATGGGCAGACCATATTCCCAGCTTTCAGCCGTGGCTCAGTTGGTAACACTCTCAAATCCCACCACGGCAGCTGGGGAATTTAAATTCAGTTTGTAAATAAATCTGGAATAAAAAAATGCTCATGGCGACCATGAAACTACCGGATTGTCGTAAAAACCCATCTGCTTCACTAATGTCCTTTAGGGAAGGAAATCTGCCATCTTTACCTGGTCTGGCCTATATAAGAACATAAGAAATAGGAGCAGCAATCAGCCATTTGGCCCCTCGAGCCTGCACCACCATTCATTAAGATCATGGCTGATCTTCTATCTCAACTCCACTTGCCTGCACTATCCCCATGTCCCTTGATATGTGACTCCAAACCCACAGCAATGTGACTGACTCGTAACTGCCCTCTGAAATGGTGGCTCACCACCACCTTCTCAAAAGGCAATTAAGGAAGGGCAATAAATGTTGGCTTTGCCAGCGACGCCCAGATCCCAGTAACAAATTTAAAAAAAAACTCTCGCCTTAGAAGGTTCTCGGTTCAAGTCCCACTCCAGGGTACATAATCTAGGCTAGTACTGAGGGAGCGCTGCACTATCCGGATGAGATGTTAAACCGAGCCCCCGTCTGCCCTCTCAGGTGGACACAAAATATCCCATAGCTCAATTTTGAAGAAGAACAGGGGAATTCTCCCCAATGTCCGGGTCAATATTTATCCTTCAATCAACACCAAAAATAAATTTACTGGTTCACGATCACAGTGCTGCTTGTGGGATCTTGCTGTGTGTAAATTGACCTCTGTGTTTCTCTGCATTACAACAGTGACTACACTTCAAAGGGCGCTATGTAAATGTAAGTTCTTTCCTTTCTTTTAAGATCAGACAGCTGGCAGAGCGAAGAAGAAGGTCACAGCATGAAAGATCGGGTGATCAGGGAGACGAGACAAGAATGAAGCAGGGTCTGTTTCTCTCTCACAAGTTGAAGCTTATGCTGCTTATTGTACCAATATGCTAAATATGCAACATTGAGCACACATGTCTCTCCAGCTGCAGGCTCGGAAAGAAACAGTGTGAGCTGAAGGGTGCGTGTGTGTGCGCCCTACAGTACTCTCTCAAGGCCAGATCTTTGTCAGATTGCGGCCACATTGTCAGTAGTAGCTGCAGGGAGAAGAATCGAAGGCTATCAAAATAATGTGCTAACAAGGGTTCTATCTGAAACGTTAATGTGTCCTTTCTCATTGCAGATGTTGATGTTTCCTATTGTGCAATTCCAACATGTTCTACTTTTTAATCTGATCTGCAGCATTCACATTCTCCTCCTTTCTATCATCCTATAAGATGGCCCTGAATTTTGGGGGGTTTCCGTATCTGGAACCCACTGGGAAACAGCAGGTTTTTTTGGGCTTTGCCATTTCCCAGTGTAATGTATGCACCTGTGAGTATGCTCACAGGTTTGTAGAGCTGTTGAGTTGGGAGTGGCTTAGTCAGTCATCTGATGTTCACAGGACTCAATAAAACCCCAGCCAGTTGGGTTCGGGGGGTCCACGATGAGGCAGGTTTGGCAATGCTAGCTTCTGGGTAGGTAGAAGTGGGCCCCACTAGGGGTAAGCCTGGTGGATGAGCTGGTAATGTGTAGTATGATTGCTAAATCTTTGTCAATAAACCAACTAGTTCTTAATAGCAATATGTTGCTATGAATTTGTAAGCAAAGAACCCATGAAGCAAAGACATTACACCCGGGCTCGGAGAATCCTTGCACTAGGAGCACCTGCTTCCCCGACTCAGCCAGGGCTGGCCAGTACACTGGTGAAGATGAGGTGTACCTGCTTCCACTAAGGTTGCTAACTCTGGTTGGATATATTCCTGGAGTTGGCATCACATGACTTCCTACCTCCAACTGCCCCGTTCCCACACTCCCACCATTGGTTGTCCAACATGTCTATTTTCACGGTGCACTGCCTTCCCACGGTTAATTGGGAAGCAAATACATGCTTCATTACTCGACTGGATGAATCTTGACTGTCAGTCAAACAGCCTTTTTTCTATTGTCCAATATTTTTAGAACTGGTAAGCAGAATTGTTCAAAGAAAATGTTAAAATAAGCACAATTTTTTTATTGCCCCTGTATTTTGCTCCCAGCAGTTTTCTGGAGATTAATATTTAATTCCTGGAGACGCCAGAGTATTCCTGAAGTGTTTGGCAACGCTAGCTTCCGGGTAGGTAGAAGTGGCCCCACTCGGGGTTCTGGGCTGGGGTCAGACCAGGAAGGTGAATAAAAATTAAAAGATCAAACTTGTTCAGCTACCGACAGGGATACAGACCATAATGACAGTATGTGCTGTCTTGCCTGTGTGCTTCAGCTGCAGAAATCCAGCAAAACGAATCCAGCGATCCTGGTGGGTTGCTATAATCCCAACAGGTATCAGAGATGCCCAGCTGGGACACACAGAGCGGCTGCTATTGCTGCTTGGGCAAGGTGTCATTATATCCGCTCCATTCACAGCATTGGAATGAGAAGTCAAAATAGCTTCCTATGGTCAAGGAGTCATTAAAGGAGGCTGTGTACATTCGCGCAGTGGCCATGTAACTGGACTAGTAATCCAGAGGCCTTCACTAATAATCCAGAGAATGCGAGTTCAAATCCCACCACGGCATCCTCACGCAGTTGGGCCTGTACGTGACTCCAGTCCTACACCAACGTAGTTGACTGCCCTCTGAAGTGACTTAGCAAGGCAATCAATTGTATCAAACTGCTATCATGGGCAATTAGGGATGGGTAATAATTGATGGCCCTGCCAGCGACGTCCACATCTCGAGAACGATTACAACAATGTGCCCCACTTAATTTGCAAAACCTTTCGATCCGAGGAAATTGTTCTGATTGAAAAAATTCAGCCAAATCCTGTAGGAGTGAGATACGGCCAAAGTAACCACAACACTTTGAATATAATAGGTATCACGCTGAGGGAAGGAGACCCATTGTCCCTTTAATTGCAAAAGAGAAGACAAAGAGGTCGCAGTCTCCTTGGAGCAGAGAAGGCCAAGAGGAGAATAGATAGAGGTGAATAGATCGTTAAGGGTTTAGAGCAAATAAAGAGAACCAGTTTCCAACAGCTGACGGGTCGATCACCAGAGGACACAGATTTAAGACGATCGGCAAAACAACCAGAAGCGACATGAGGAAAAACTTCTTATAATCAATGAGTAGTTAGAATTTGGAATGCACTGCCTGATAGGGTGATGGATACAGATTCAATAGTAGCCTTCAAAAGCTAATTGGATAAATACTTGAAGGAGAAAAAATTGCTGGGATATGGGGAAAGAGTGGGAGAGTGGGACTGACTGGATTCAACTCTTCAAAAGAGCCGGCACAGACGGATGGGCCGAATGGCCTCCTTCTACGCCGTACTGTTCTATGATTGCTGCAGATTTAGAACAGCTGGTTTTGGCTGTCACAAGCCTTTCATTTATTCTGTCTGATAGAAAGTGGACGAGGAATGAGATGTGTATGTATATTCAAAAAAATAGCATCAATTGCTCAGAGATGATGTTGTGACCCTTGTAATGAAAGTTACGAGGAAGGCCTGCCTTAATTGCACTTCCCTGTTTACTCCAAGAGGCGACTTTCACTTCCTGTTACGCCATGGAGCACATGAGGCACTATATAAATTCACTATTTGTTCCTCATTCCTGCTCATCTTGTGGGTCAACTTCCCTTCACACATTCCACGCAATGTGACTTCTAAACAGCAGCTCTGCTGGATTCCTTGACGTTTTATAAATAGCAAACTTGTTAAAGTTTTTTTAATGTTTTATGCACCTTCAAAATGAAGCTGTAAAAATGAAACAATTCCTCTCTCATTGATTGTTGGTATCAATTTAGCCATCGGCCATGACCTAAGCTTCTGGTTTGTTGAAAGTCAGAGTTCAGCCCGACTGCCTGCCTCTCTTCCACGGTTACATCTGAGCCAGGGTGTCCCTGGAGATGGAGCACGCGGTGTCCACTGGTACGCTCGCGGTCTTCCGCGAGAGGTGGGCGCCGGAGGGACTGGAGTGCATCATCACCCCCAGCAACCAAATTTTAATTTGAACCACATGTCCAAAGTGTAATTTGTCTAAGTTTGTTGGTTTTAGTGCCCCCCACCCCCCTTTTTAGCCAGAGGGCACTTATATAATTTGTGTTTTTGGTGCCCTCAAATAAAAACCAAGGGGGCACTTGAACAGTTTTTGGAGTGTGACCCCCCCCCCCTTCAATCAGGGGGCACTTGATTAATGTTTACAACAAAATAATTGGAAGTCAGATCGAGAGCCAATGCGCACTAGCTGTGAGTGCCCCTGCGGCCTTTCACAATACCTGTACCTCCCTTATTTACATCTTGAAAGCGGTCCGAGAGCTGGTTAACTTGGTGGGCCAAGAGACCATCTTGAATTTTCCCCCAAATTTATCACAGCAACCTATTGCACCTGTAAAGAACGTAACAACTGAACTAATAAGATTGGTGAATTAATTTTACAAATTCGATCTGTCCTTCATGAAACATTAACCCGGGGTCCTGTCTGCTTGTTGCAATAGTTCAATTGGAATCTCCCTCACCACCAGCCTCAAATTATCCTTGCTGGCCTCCTTAGCTCCATCTTTTTGCTTGGCTCCAATCCTGTACTATGTCCTGTTAGCCAATCACCCTTGTCCTCACTGACATCCATTGGCTCCTCATCCTCCATTGCATTGTGATTGCAAAATTCCCTTTCCTCTCTACAAATTCCTACATGGCCTCATCCCTCCCTCCCTCCCCCAGTAATGGGGCTATCCCATCTGCTTATCCAATTCTAGTCCAATATGTTGCAACACCCCGCTCCCACCCTGTTCCCCGATTTGTGCCGAGCCTTCACGGGGCACACCCCCAATTCTGGAATGCTTTTCTTAAACTAGTTTGCCTTGCTCCATCTGCCCCCACCTTCAAAAGGCTCCTTTTTATTGCCTTATAAGATGGTCCTGAATTTTTTGGGGGGGCTTCCGTATCTCCGGCAGAACCCACTGGGAAACAGCAGGGAGCCAGATGATTCTTCTGTCTTGTTAACAATGTGTTCAGTCAGCTCCTCTAACGCTTGCTTCGGTATTTGTCATCCCCCTACTCCCTTCCCCCTCTCCCACCCTGGGGGAAGGTGGTTTGGGACATTTTGCTATGTTAAAAGTTGAAGTTATTGTTATTGATGATCCCAAGACACTTTGAAGAAGAGCATGTTGTGGTGCCCTGGTCAGTGTTGATTCCTCAACCATTGGTGGCTAATTATCTTGCTGCTGTTGGTGGGGTGTTGCTGACACAGGATCACTGCTGTCTTTCCCCCCATATCAGCGGCCACCGCACTTCATTGTGCGTGAAGTGTTGTGAGACATTTCACCCTGCTAAATGAGGTGCTACTTAAAGGCAAGTGTTATTTATTAAATCTTAATCCGTTTGTCCTACCGATGCAAATTGTATTCACCAGACATCTACACAAGCCATACAATAGAGGGATGAGCCCGCTGTCATTATCGTTTCTTACTGTATGACAACAGCTTGCATTTATGTATAAAAAAGGCCCAAGTCGCTTCATGGGAATCAGACAATAACATTTGTACCAAGCCAAAGAAGGAGACATTAGGACAGGTGAGCAAAAGCTGGGTTAAAGAGGTAGGTTTTAAGCAGAACCTTAGAGGAGGCGAGCCGGTGAGGTTCCGGCTGGGAATCCCAGAACATAGGGCCCAGACGGCTGAAGGCACGGCCACCAATGGTGGGGCAAAGGAAGTGGGGGATGCACAAAAGGCCAGAATTCCTGGTGGGTTGCCGGACTAGAGGAGGTTACAGAGATAGGGAGGGGTGAAACCGTGGAAGTATTTAAACATGAGAATGAGAATTTAAAAATCAAGGCGTTGATGGACCGGGAGCCAATGTAGGACAGTGAGCACAGCGGCGATGTGTCCATACTTCAGGATATAGTTTGGGATCCGGAATATGATTGAAACACCTGTGAACTTATCCATTTTCGGCGTGGAAGCAAGTCATCCTTGTTTCGAGGGACTGCCTATGATATGATGGGATGTGTGAATGGGACTTGGTGCGAGTTAGGATATCTGCCACACAGCTCCTCATTTGCAGCAGTGAATTTACAGGCAAAGGCCAAGTACTGCAGGAGCTGCAGCTATATATTGCATTCAGGAGAACTCCTCTCCAGCACTTTGTTGCGCTCCGTTGAGTGTGACTGGCCTCACCGGAAGATGTACATTGCTGTTATTATTGTAGCATAGGTGCAGGTTGAATGTTCTATAACGACTGACTTGTACAATCCCTGCAACGGAGTCCGTCACCTGCTGTGCTGAAATATTGCAGGCACACGCTCGATGCTACATTACTGTTGAGCAGGGCAGCAGTTACTGGGGGATCCGTGCCCTGGACATTCAGCCAAGATAAAGGTGGGAAAATAGGATAGAAATAACTGAGCTTGAGCGCATCGCTTGCCAGTTGGGCAGAGGGCAGACGACAAGTTAATCAGTGTACCCTAGTCTTCTGTGTGCCCAATCTGGCCCACGTTGCATGAAAGAAAACCAATCTCACTTTTGATGTGAGAAAACTAGGAATCTTTCTGCAATCATACTACACAACGTTCAATCACTTCATTCAAGCGTAAAGGTAAGTTTAAAGTGACCCTGTACTTTTTCCGCCATTATTCCTATATAACCTTTCTTTATTCCTTTGCCGTAGTACAGCTTTCCTGATAAATACCCGATGGATGTAGAAAACTCCCACTCGTTTTAGCTTTTCACCTGAAGGCGCTGCCTTACCCGTGGCATCAGTCCCTTGGGCACCAGCAGCCCTCCACGATCATTGGCTGCTCCCCCTGTGCAGCCCAGACAGTGACTATTCCACTATAGAAGGCAACATAGCCAGGTCCAATCCCGGTGCCTAGGTCCCTGTACTGTACAGCAACTGGATAGCCGGTAAATTTCCTTTTCTCTAGCCCAGCAGTGCTGAAACCAATTGTTGACCTCCTATTGGTCCCTTGAGATGGAGGATGAGACACAGGACCTCCTCTCAAAAAAAAATAAGAAAAATCATACACCAGTTCACATTATATAAGTATATTTCCTTCACTCATTTAAAGGGTGGCACATTGTTAGCAATGTATTGTGTGGATTTGCAGTGAAAGAACTAAAGACTTGCATTCATATAGGGCTGCATCTACTTGTACTAACTGAAAGGCAGCCGTTTCTCTGATTGGCTTTCCATTTTCACATGACCTATTACTGATTGGTCCCCTTGGAGGATAAGCCACACCCTGAAGTTCCTCTGGAATGTGTAACTGGAACTGCCCAGCCCAAGTTTTGAATGACTTTCCAATTCGATCCATTTTGACCAGAAGCCACAGAGGATAGATCTCCCCAAAAGCCACCAAGTTCCAGCCGAAGTCCATTACACCAGCGCAAGTACATCCCTCCCCACCCCCTCCCCAATAGATGGGACATTGTGTGTAGATTGTTAACAGGTTTATTGGGTATGAAGTGAATAGTGACAGTGTCGTGACTTCTGGATTTCATCCACCCCAATGATGTCCCTTGTAACACACGCACCGAGCTGGCACACACCAGGGGGTAGGAAGAATGTGATCCGTCTTCTCTGGGCTCCCTCTCCCCCCTCCCCCCCGCCACCTGTGTCTCTCCCGTCCCCCCAGGCTCTCTCTCTCCCCAGGCTCTCTCTTCCATCCCCCACAAGCTCTCTCTCTGCCCCACCCCCCAAGCTCTCTCTTTCTCTCTCTCTCCCCAGATTCTCTCTCTCCCCGGCGCTGTGGGAGGCTCGGGACCCATAGCCTGCTCGGGGCTCAGGGCTCGGGGCAGCGGGAGGCTCGGCGGATGCGTTCCGCTGCTCAGTGGAGGCAACGTGGAGTTAGGCGCATGCGCAGTAAAGGATTAGTAGGAATTGCGCTGGGGGGGGGGGGGGTGGAGTTGGTGATATTTGTCCTAATTCTCGCTTCTGTGCATGTGTCAGGAGACACATGTGCAGAAGGGAGACTTGGTATAAATAGTTTATATAGCATCTTTCATGACCTCAGGATGTCCTAAAGCACTTTGCAGCCAATTAAGTACTTTTAAGGTGTAGTCATTGCTGTAATGTAGGAAACGCAGCAGCCAATTTGTGCACAGCAAGCTCCCACAAATAGCAATAAAATAAACCAGACCATTACATGGAATTACATAAAATGTACAGCACATTCAGCCCAACTGGTTGATGGCTGTGTTTATGCTCCACACGAGCCTCTTCATCTCACCTCATCAGCATCAGAAAATGTTGGAAATACTCAGTAGTTCAGGCAACTTAACCTTTTATTCCTTTCTCCCTCATGTGTTTATTCAGCTTCCCTTTGTGAGCAGCCCATCTGTTTTAGGTGTTGGCTGGGGGATAGATGTTGGTCAGAAGATAGAGAAGTACTCCCTAGCTCTTCTTCGAAATAGTGTCGTGGGATCTTTTATGTCAACCAGAGAGGGCAGACTGGGCCTCATCCGAAAGATGGCACCTCCGACAGTGCAGCACTCCTTCAGTGGGATGAATCAGGGTGACTACCGGAAGAGCTTTGCCCATAGATCATTAAAATGTGTCTCTCTTGTCAACACTGATGTGTAGATGTAAGAGAGATCCCATTCCTTTTAGTGGGAGACTTTGGCTCTGCAAGATCGACTGAGCATATTACTCCAAACTCAGCAGACTAGCTAGCTCCTGTCGGAGCTAGTGGGTCTCAGTCATGGTGGGAATCAGTAACCTTATTGCAACCCTGAATTTTCCACAGTTAGAGAGTGGTTGGCAGGCTGACATGAGCAAAACACAATAAAGTTATCAGTGGGTAGTGGAAAATAAACATTACTCATTCTCCTCTGCACTGCTTGTAACTGGTGCAGTCTGGATACAACTGGATGGTTCCTTTTCATTAATCTGTGTATCCCTATTGTTTATTCTCTGTCACCGGTGACGCACGCTGTTGTAACTCTGGCTAGGAGAACATGTATTGGCTTCGGTGATGGTTTTTTGTATGATGCAGTGGCAGCTCTTGCCCACCAGAGGGCTCTGCCACAACTCTGCGATAATGCTGGCAAAGTTTGATAACTTTCTCCCTCCCTGGCTCAAGAGGGCCAGGCCTCGCCCTTCCCAATCACAGTCCAGTTATACCTGCTGTAAAATATTGAGTGAAGTCGAGGAGTAGGCTCGGTGGTGACTGTTTCTGTAGCCAACTAGCCGGCTCACACTGGCTACCTTGACTCCTCACACCATATCATAGGCAGTCCCTCGGAATCGAGGAAGACTTGCTTCCACTCTAAAAATGAGTCCTTAGGTGGCTGAACATTCCAATACGAGAACCACAGTCCCTGTCACAGGTGGGACAGATAGTCGTTGAGGGTAAGGGAGGATGGGACTGGTTTGCACCACGCTCTTTCCGCTGCCTGCGCTTGTTTTCTGCATGCTCTCGGCGTTGAGACTCGAGGTGCTCAGCGCCCTCCCGGAAGCACTTCCTCCACTTAGGGCAGTATTTGGCCAGGGACTCCCAGGTGTTGGTAGGGATGTTGCACTTTATCAGGGAGGCATTGAGGGTGTCCTTGAAACGTTTCCTCTGCCCTTTGGCTCACTTGCCGTGAAGGAGTTCTGAGTAGAGCGCTTGCTTTGGGAGCCTCGTGTTCGCATGCGGACAATGTGGCCTGCCCAGCGGAGCTGATCAAGTGTGGTCAGTTACCTTGACTCTTATAAAACATATGGTAGCATATTGGTTATGTTACTGGGAGGTCGAGACTAATAGTGCAGGGACCCGAGTTCAAATCTCACTGTGGCAGTTTGAGAATTTGAATTCAGTTTGAAAAAAGTCTGTAAATAAAATGCAGGTATCAGTAACAATGACTGTAAGTAAAGCTGCCGAATTGTTGTAATATCCCAACTGGTTCACCAATGCCCTTTAGGGAAGGAAACCTGCCGCCCTTACCCGGTCTGGCCTATACGTGACCCCACATCAACATGGTTGATTCTTATCTGTCCTCTGAAGTGGTGTAGCAAGCCACCCAGTTCCAGAGATGGACACTGAATGTCGCCCGGATCCTGAGAATGATTCCAACATTTGGGTGAAGCAGTGAGTCTGTGTCTGTGGGACTAGATCCTGTACCCGAGGAGGGGTGAGAGTTGGCCAAAAAAACTTTACATTTTAAATCATAATGAGGGCAAAAAATAAAGCTACCTGCAAAAATTTCAAATGAATAACCATGTTACCCACCTAGAAATGTGCCCAGGCAGACAAAGTTTGTGTGGTGACTGGGCACATTGGCTGCTGGGTGGTCTGATTGGTTCAAATGGCTCCCACAGAGCTGGTGTGCTGTGGGCTTTGCTCTGTGCACCAGGGTACAGCAATGGCTCTACACTGATCTAACCCCGCGTTAGTTATCACTCACCCCAATTATTGTTTCACAAATCAGGCTAGAACCTGGGTTGAGAGACCAGGGGATTAGAATTTTCCACTTTAGAGAATATATTGGAAAATTGTAAACCCCCCAACACATGATTTTCCACCTGCTAATTTTAATGGGTGGATAATCATTGGCTATCCATCTGCCATTCCCCGACATGTGGTCCCAGCACATGGCAGGCGTGCAGAAGCAGAGATTTAAAGCAGAGACAGAGAGATTTTTAAGCGATAAGGGCGTAAAGGGTTATGGGGAGTGGGCAGGGAGGTGGAGCTGAGCCCATTGATCTTATTGAATGGCAGGCTCCAGGAGCTGAATGGCCTACTCCTGCTCCTATATGTTCTTATGAATCTCATCCCCTGAGCCAGTCGCATGTAAGCGTTCATACTGAGGTGGCTTTCACTGTATAATCCCAGGTCCTCTGGGCGTAATTTCCCAGTCGACCCACTCGGGACATGTTTTTCAGCACTCAGTATATGCCCCCTCTGGCTGCGTTCCCAGTGCACCCCCTGGTTGTGTTCCCCACTCTGACTGTGTGCCCAATGTCCCCTGCCCCTCTGATTGTGTTCCCAGTGCCGTTCCCCCCCACCCCCCTCAGATTGTGTTCCAGGTTACCCTACCCCAGCTGTGTTCCCAGTGCCCCCCACACTGGGCTGTGTTCCCAGTGCGACCCCCGGGCTGTGTTCCCAGTGTCCCCGGGGCTCGCTGTCCCGGTGCCTCCCCCCCTCAGTCTGTGTTCCTGGTGCCCCCCCGGGCTGTGTACCCGGTGCCCCTCCCTCCGGGCTGTGTTCCCGGGGTGCCCCTCCCCCCGGGCTGTGTTCCCGGTGTCCCCGCACCGGGCTGTGTTCCCGGTGCCTCCCCCCCCTCAGGCTGTGTTCCTGATGCCCCCCCAGGCTGTGTTCCCGGTGCCTCCCCCCCCCTCAGGCTGTGCTCCCGGTGCCCCCCCCCGGGCTGTGTTCCCGGTGCCCCTCCCCGGGCTGTGTTCCCGGTGCCCCCGCCCCCCCGGGCTGTGTTCCCAGTGCCCCCACCCCAGGGCTCGCTGTCCCGGTGCCCCCCTCAGGCTATGTTCCCGGTGCCCCCGGGGCTCGCTGTCCCGGCGCCCCCCACGGGCTGTGTTCCCGGGGTACCCCTCCCCCCGGGGCTGTGTTCCCGGTGCCCCCGCCCCCCCCGGGCTGTGTTCCCGGTGCCCCCACCCCAGGGCTCGCTGTCCCGGTGCCCCCCTCAGACTATGTTCCCGGTGCCCCCGGGGCTCGCTGTCCCGGCGCCCCCCTCGGGCTGTGTTCCCGGGGTACCCCTCCCCCCGGGGCTGTGTTCTCGGTGCCCCCGCCCCCCTCGGGCTGTGTTCCTGGTGGCCCCGCCCCCCTCGGGCTGTGTTCCCGGGGCTCGCTGTCCCAGTGCCCATTCCGCCCCAAGGCTCGCTGTCCCAGTGCCCCCCGGGCTGTGTTCCCGGTATTGAGCTGAGCTGAGCCGAGCCTGGCCTGGCCCCGCCCGGAACGCGTGCGTTGGTGGGTGGCCGCTGTGCTGGGGCTGGCCGGCGAGTCGCAGTGTGGACCGGCTGGCCGCCTCCCTCCCTCCCTGAGTCGGGCTGCCGAGGATGCGAGAGCCGGAGAGACATGCGGGTGCGAGCGGAGGACCGGGAGCCGGGGGCCGGGGCCGGGAGCCCTCGCCCCTCGCCGCCTGCCCTTAGCCTGTGCCTCGGGCTGTGCGTCGCTCTCTGCGCCGCCGCTTACTGCAACGGGCTGGCCGGCGAGCTGGTGCACGACGATGTGTGGGCGATCGTCAACAACCCGGACCTGCGAGCCTCCGCCCCGCTCCACGGCATCTTCCACAACGACTTCTGGGGCAAGAGCATGGGGGATAACAGCAGCCACAAGTCCTACCGACCCCTCTGCATCCTCACCTTCAAGTAAGTGTCTCCTCTCCCTCTCCTCCCGAGACTTAGTACTTCATTTGTCTCTGACTCTCTCTCGTCTGACTACTCAGGTTTACCTCTGACTCTGTCTCTCGCCCTAGTCTTATTGCTTCTTCTGTCTCTGTCTCTGTCTCTCTCCTTATTCTTATTACTGAGGTTTACCTCTGGCTCTCTCCCTCTAGTCTCCCCTCTGCATCCTCACCTTCAAGTAAGTATCTCCTTCTCTCCCTCTTCCTCCCTAGACTTATTACTTGATCTGTCTCAGGCTCTCTCTCTCTCTCTCTCATTCTTATTACTGAGGTTTACCTCTGACTCTGTCTCCCGAGACTTATTACTTGATTTGTCTCTGACTCTCACCCCAGTCTATTACCGAGGGTTGCCAATCCTCCAGGATTAAGAGAGTCACCGCCACCAACAACTTGCATTGATATAGCACCTTTTTAAAGTAGTGAAACGTCCCGAGGCGCTTCACAGGAGCGCGAGACCAAATTTGACACCGAGACTGGTGAGGGGATACGAGGACAGGCGGTCAAATTCTTGGTCAAATAGGTCGCTTTTAAGGCGCTTCAAAGGAGCAGAGGTGTATCAAGGCAGGGATTTAGGGAGGGTATTCCAGAGCTTAGGATCCAGGCGGCTGAAAGCACGGCCGCGAATGGTGGAACGACGGAAATCGAGGCGGCGCATGAGACCAGAATTGGAGGAGTATAGGATAGCTCGGGAGGGTTGTGGGGCTGGAGGAGCTTACAACGATAGGGAGGGACGAGGGCTTGGAGAGATTTGAAAACCACGATAAGAATTTTAAATTCGAGGCGTTGTTGGACCAAGAGCCAGTGTAGGTCAGCGAGCAGTGGGATCAAAGATTAATCTCCAGGAAAGTGATGCGATCAACACCTCATCATCATCATAGGCAGTCCCTTGGAATCGAGGAAGACTTGCTTCTGCTCTAAAAGTGAGCCAATACGGGTATTACAGTCTCTGTCACAGGTGGGACAGACAGTGGTTGAAGGAAAGGGTGGGTGGGGAGTCTGGTTTGCCGCACGCTCCTTCTGCTGCCTGCGCTTGGTTTCTGCACGCACTCTGCAATGAGACTCGAGGTGCTCAGCGCCCTCCCGGATGCACTTCCTCCACTTAGGGCGGTCTTTGGCCAGGGACCAACACCTCGGAAGAAAGTTAAAGGGGTATTAAAAAAAATTAAAAAAAAATTTTTTTTTCTTTGAACCCGTTTGTTAGTTTTAAAAATATTTGAGATGGGGAAAGTGAAGGTGGCTCTAACTGACAGGGCTGTTGGAGGTCTCTGCTGTTACCTCCAGGAATATATGCAAGCAGACTTGGCAACGCGAGAGTCTTTGAGACTTGAGGGTCAGGACAGATCAAACTGTTCAATAAAACATTTATTGCAGAGTAGGTGAAGGAGTTTTCTCTCTCCACGTTTTATTTGTTTTAAATTAAAAAAAACAGATTCAAAATCCAATTAATATTTTTGCAATATTTTATATAGCGTAACTTGATTTCAATTAAAATCAATATTTCTTAAGCCCCATGGCTTTTCTGTTTGACATTAATCGTGCCAGTTTGCGACAATAATTTATTATTCCAAGAGTGAATATCATGTTATTTTAAAAAATTGGGCCCCCTGTAATTTTTCCTATGAGTGATTATTTTGGAGAATACTCCACTTGCTCAGAGAGAGAGAGAGGTTTCCCTGCTGTGCTTGGGGGGTGGGGGGAGCTGGAGGAATGTAAAATGTTAAGCAGCACTCGAACAGTTTGATTATATTAATCATCTTGTTAATGATTATTTTCTAACTGCTTAATGGCAGCTGTGCAAGTCTAAGTTGGCGATTAAAAGCAGATGATTTAACCCATGCTGGCAGGGGCTAGTTTGCCATACAATTGTGTAAATGTTAAATCTACATAATCTGGTACACCTGCAGTGAATTATTTTAGGAAGATAGATTTGTTAATGCTGCAAATGGTATGTCAGTAAGAATATTCCCCAGTGTCTGTGGACCAGCGGCTAAAGGCAGTGTGTTTCTGAGCTGGATAACAGTCTGTGGAGCTACAAGGAGCCTTGCTAACGCTGGGCTAACTCGGGGGCACATCGACCAAGCAGGCCACGCTCTGTGTGAGCCACAATGTCATTCGAGTGCATACGATTAGGCTTGGCTGTGAGGCATCCCACAGTTGAACAGCCAGAAGACTCTCGCTCCTGGCCCACATTTTGGAAAAAAAAGGCCACTTTGGTATAAGGCACCAGTCGTGGTGAACGGTTGCTTGTCGGACTGGAGGAAGGCATACAGCGGTGTTCCCCAGGGGTCGGTATAGGGACCGCTGCTTTTCTTGATTTTATATATATATTAATGATTTGGACTTGGGTGTACGGGGCACAATTTCAAAATCTGCAGATGAGGCAAAACTTGGAAGTATAGTGAACAGTGAGGAGGATAGTGATAGACTTAAAGACACAGACAGGCTGGTGGAATGGGCAGACATGTGGCAGATGAAATTTAACACAGAAAAGTGTGAAATGATATATTTTGGTAGGAAGAATGAGGAGAGGAAATATAAACTAAAGAGTACAATCCTAAAGGGGGCGTAGGAACAGGGAGACCTGGGGGTATATGTGCACAAATCGTTGAAGGTGGCAGGGCAGGTTGAGAAAGTGGTTAAAAAAGCTTACGGGATCCTAGGCTTCATAAATAGAGGCATAGAGTACAAAAGCAAGGACATTATGATGAACCTGTATAAAAAAAAATGGTTTGGTCCCAACTGGAGTATTGTGTCTAATTCTGGGCACCGCACTTTAGGAAGGATGTGAAGGCCTTGGAGAGGGTGCAGAAAAGATTTACGAGAATGATTCCAGGAATGGGGAACTTCAGTTACGTGGATAGACTGGGGTTGTTCTCCTTGGAGCAGAGAAGAATGAGAGGAGATTTGAAAATTGTTCAAAATCATGATCTGTCTGGACAGAGTAGATCGAGAGCAACTGTTCCCATTGGTGGAAGGGGCGAGAACCAGAGGACACTGGTTCTTTTGCCAATCACCTTAAACCTAAGGTAATATGAGGAAAAACTTTTTTACGCAGAGAGTGGTTAAAATGTTGAATGCACTGCTTGAATGGATGGTGGAGGCAGAATCAATCACTGCTTTCAAAAGGAATTGATTAAGTAACTGAAGGAAAAAAGAATACAGGGCTACAGGGAAAGAGTGGGGGAGTGCGACGAGCTGAAATGCTCTTGCAGAGATCCGGCACAGGCTCGGAAGTATAGTGAACAGGCTTCTGTGGTGTAACCATTCTATGGGACCAAATTTGGTCCTCCGTTTTTTTTGGAGCACTTTCCTGAGGTGCGGCAACTTTCTGCTCAAACGGCGCCGAAAATGTAGCTCCGTATTCTGCCGCTCCATGGACCGTCCTCGGGTTTGGCATGGTAAAAGCAGTGGGGGATGGAGCTAGGGCTGTGCTGCTGAAAGAGAGCTGGCAGGGCTAGGGCCCAGCGTCTGTAACAGTGCCGGCAGCGTTGCGCATGCGCATTGGAGTGTTCGTGCATGCGCAATGGGGGACTAACATTGGCAATCGGCCACCCCCCCTTTAAGTTCCCTCCTGCAGCCTGTGTGTTCCTAGCCCCCCCCCTTTAAATTCCCTCCTGCCAGCCCCCTTCTGTGAGCCCAGCCTGCTGCTTCTTGGGTGTGTGGCCAGTTCACTGCTCTCCCACCCGGGTTTCCCACCCACCGCCCCTAGCCCTGGCCGAAGGGCTTGCCGGTGCGTGCTGCAGTCGGTACGTTCTCCCACTGACTCCCGGGGCCGAGGTAGGACCTTATAAATTTTAATTTAAAAAATTTTATTATTGGTTTTTATGCTTCTTTAATGTTGTTATGAAGGTGTTTAGTGCTTTGCAAGGTCCTCTCACTTCCCTTCCTCCCCCATCTCTGGCTACCTGCGCTGATTTCTTAACTCTCTGCAAAGGTTTTCTGTGCGGGCCACGAATGGTCACATACGCTGGCCTAAGTTAGTTTAGAGCAACTATTAGCTGTCCAAACTGGCTTAAATGGCCAAAACAGGCGTAGGTGGCTGGTAACGTCCCCTTTTTAAAAAAAAACAAAACTAAAAAAAAATCCTAACTAACTCACTTACACTGGCACAAATTCAATGTGCAGAATGGGGATTTTTAAGATACTCCAGAAAAATCAAGTTGTTCCAAAAAAAACAGAGCAACTCTTGGCCAAATTTGGGCCCATTGGGCCCAAGTTTCGAGCCGCGCCTAGAACGGCGCAGCCCCGACCTGGATGCCCGTTTTTCGCGCCACAAAGTGCGCCTAAAAAAAAACCTCCGTATTCTCCACCTCCCTGCAGGTCCTCTGGCCCTCGGCGCAGCATGAGCTGTAGGGGGCGGAGCCAGGTCCCTGCGCTGAAAACAGTGCCGGGACCTCTGCACATGCGCGCTACAGTGGGCACGCAAGTGCAGTAGCTCCAGGCGCCCAAAACTGTGTGGAAGGGGCTGAAGCACGCAGCCCCTAGGCCTGGCCGAATGGCCTCACTGTGGCTGCGTGAATAAGGCTCCTCCCACAGCCAGCTCCTGCTTCCTCCCGACCCGACTGGACTCCCGCTTCCCGCCCCCCGTCTCCAGATCGGACCCAACACCGACCCGACTCCCGCTTACCCCCATCCCCCCCGACCAGGCCCGACACCGACCCGACTCCCGCCCCCCCCCCCCAACCCTGCCTCCGGAACGGACCCGACTCCCGCCCCCGCCCCCCGCCCTACCCCCCGACCCGACCCGACTCCCGCTTCCCCCGCC